>NC_135483.1:181947852-182272852 GCF_052094955.1 Ictidomys tridecemlineatus
GGTGAGCACTTCATTGCTTTTGCAGCCACAAACTCTGAGGCTTCACACCAACAGTTGCTCTCCTGGGTCTTCCTCTGACTTGTGGGGGGGCCATTTTGACATGCAGGGATCCTTTGGGTCATCTCATAAGGACAATGACTCACTCATTCCCTTGGCCACCATGTACCAGTCTCTGTACTCAACCTGTAATACATTATTTTATATCATCCTTGCTTTAGTCCTGTGGAGGCAATTACCATTGTGAGTCCAAGTTTCTAGATGAAGAAACAGTGGTGGACAGGAATCACACAATTTTCCTTAGACCTATAGGTCATATAGGTGATGTGCTAAAATTTCAATCACCATGCATGATTTGACTGTGAAATGTTACCGCTACCAAGAGTGCATCTGATTACACATGCAAAAATAAACAAAAACAATAAAAACATCCTGTATTTGCAATTAACCCATTTATAAACTACCTTCCTACATAGCATCTTACTTAATTGACTCAACACTCCTATGAGGAAATCAGGGCACTCTTATTTTATCCCTGTTCTTATTATTTATATTTTGAATTTCATCCACCTCTGTAATCTCAGATATTTTATGCTGCTGATAATTCTTGGTCTCTCTTGAAATACATTTCTAGCTTGACTTTGCCTCACAGGTGATAGGCATTTGTGTCTGATGGGAATGCATTTTGTTGTTGGTAACAAAAACCCAACTAACAATTTAAACTAATAGGGATTTATACTTTTTAATGAAACAAGGATTTTGGAGGCTTGGCAGCTGCTGATCCTTATGTAGTGGCTAAACAGCATATGGCCTAGACTCTCTGCAATTCTCTGAGCTTTTCCCTTGATATCTCATGTTGGCAAAATGGCCTCGGCAGCTCTAGTATCTTGTTCTTTCAAGACAGGAACAAGAGGTTCCACCTCCTTCCCCTCCTAGCACATCTATGCATGCCTCATTATCTATGTCATTCTGTTATTTGGAGTTATCAGGGATCCTGGGATGAGCGAACGTTCAGCTGTAACACCGTATCCCTGAGATGCAATGGGGAGTGGGGCGGCAGGAATAAATATTGTGAGGAGTGAATATTCCAGAGGAACCTAACTTTTTGCCGTAGCACTTGAAATAAGAAATGATTCAACTTAGCTTATTCATTTTTGAGTTATGCAAGTGATATATAAGTGGGTTTTCATTGTAAAAAACAACTCAGAGTGCCAAAGAACACAGCATAAAGAGAAAGTTCTCCCCTTAATGCACCCAATCATGATCTCTTCCCCGGAGGCAATTACTACTGCTTCGAGGATATGATGAGTAAGTATCCATTCACACCCACCTCTAAGGTGAACAGGAATGTCACACACACATTTACCCCTAAACACATGGTAATTTACTTTTCTACAAGGAATTTGCCTTTTGTAGGAATTCGAACATTTGTCAGTTTTGGTTTTGTCACTTGCTCTTTTTCTATTTATGGTGGTCAGTGCGTCTTGGAAATCTTTCCTTGCCATCACCACTCCGTCTCCCTCATTCTGTATCCCCACTCCAGAGTATTCCCTGATGGGAGGTGCAGCAGCTAGCTTAGTCTTTTTTTCTGTTTTTGAACGTTCAGTTTGTCTTACCTGGATGAACAGCCTCATTTCCAGACGAGGAAAGTGCAGCTCCAGAGAAGATCGGTGACTTACATCAGTCACACACCTGGCGAGGTGGACCGCTCCTGAGCCAGGTGTCTGGATGCTCCCTGCTTGGCCATTTCCCAAAGCTGCCTTTGGCTGAAGAAGCCTGTGGCCAGGGTCACTTTGTGGGACTCCACAAGGAAGCTGAAGTCAGTCGAAGAGATTCTTCTGGCTGTATGAGTTGGTGTCAGAATCAAACATCAAAACATTTCTAACCAGACAGCGGCTAGAGACTTCGACCTAGTTATGAAAAACAAAAACAGAGAGAAACAAAACAAAGGAAAGCAACAACAACAACAACGAAACAACCCAAAAGACAAAAACCAAAAAACTACCTCCCAGGGTTTTCTCTCTGAAACGATGTATTACAAGCATCCATGAAAAAAGCAATTTTGATTATGTTTGGGAGTCTATTTCCTAGGTGAGGGGGGCAGGGGGGTGGGGACAGCAGGGCTGAATCCCTGAGGCTTCCCTCTCTTCTAAAGATCACAGTGGGAGTTATCATGCCACATTAGGGTGGTTCCAGAGAATCATCAAAGTCCTTTCTCTCCTTATCTTGGAGGGTGGGGGCAGATTTGCAACAGTGCTCATATTTGAAAGTGTGGCACACACGTTAACACGTGTAAAAGGCAATGTGATCGCATAATGATGCATTAAAGCCTCCAGAAGATCAAATAAAAGCTCAGCACATCTGTATTTTCTGGGGATTGGCAGGGAAGAACCACCTGCTGTCCCACACTTTGTGGCAGTTCTCCTTGTGTAACTACTTAAAATGAATGTGAGAGCTGTGTGACACTGTGCAGAAAATGCTATCTGATTACCTTGAGGTGTAGAGTAAGACGCAGACAGCCAAAGCATAGTTTGTCAGCTGTTCCAGATATTAACCAAGGTTGAATGAAGGTGAGTGTTGCAAGGCAGAAGATTTTCCCCTTGACCTCAGCTGATGCATATAAGCCAGAAGGAGAAAATTCTTTTGTGTGTGTGTGTGGGGGGGGGGAATCATTTTCCCTTTTTTTCTTTCAAAGGCAAAGATTATTTACATAGACTAAAATGTTAATTTTCTCGGAAATCAAAGCCACCGGCAGACTGTAAAGTAAAACTCATGTATATGTGATTAATTCTGGATGCCCTCTTGTTCTGGTAGAAACTTCTTCTTAAAAAAAAAAAAAACATATGGAACCCATTTGTGCCTGTATTACACGTAACTGTGTATTCATATAGATGTTCTACTTTGTTCGGTGAAATGTCATAATTTCTTTTACAATGGATTTGGAAGGGAAAATTCTGCTTGGAGTGGAGTGTTATCAACGGGAAAGGAAATGAAAGTGTGTGCTAGTGAATCAAGGGTCACTCAAGTCAGGGAATGTCAGGGAAGTCATTTCCATATCAGATAGAAGACTTTTAATGAAAGCTGGGAAGCAAGGGGCAGATTTAGAAACGGGATTCTTGCTGTTAATTATGATTTTCCTCTGGGTTTGGGCTGCCAATGGGAAGTTCTGTTGATGAGTGTCTGTTTTCTTTTACAGCAGCATCTACTGGGGAAGAGTCATGCGTGCTTAGGAGCTACTGGTCTTATTAATCCATTAGTTTGAGATGTAATCAAACACATAGATTGTTTCCATTGTCTCTTCAACAAGCTGATTACAATTCCTTCAGGTTGTAGGATTCCTGGATCATGTGGTAGTTCTAGTTTTAGTTTTTTGAAGAGCCTCCATTCTGTTTTCCAGAATGATTGTACTAAATTACAATTTCACCAACAGTGGGTAAGTGGCCCCTTTTCTCCACATTCTCACCAACCCTTGTTATCTTTCATAAGTTTTGATAATAGCCAATCTAGCAGACGTGAGGCAATATCTCCTTGTGGGTTTGTTTTTTATTTCTTTTTTTTTAATTGGTTGTTCAAAACATTACAAAGCTCCTTGTGTTTTTTTAATCTGCATTTCTCTTATAATTAGAGATGTTGAGTGTTCTTTCCCATAGAGCTGCTTGCTTGCAATTTGTATGCCTTCCTTTGAAAACTGTCTGTCTGACTTCTTTGGCCATATTTTAGTAGGGGTATTGAGTAGTGTGAGTTCCTGCTGTGTTTTTGGACATTAGCTTTTTATCCAACACATAAATCACA
The DNA here is from genome assembly GCF_052094955.1 of Ictidomys tridecemlineatus. Taxonomy (NCBI): domain Eukaryota; kingdom Metazoa; phylum Chordata; class Mammalia; order Rodentia; family Sciuridae; genus Ictidomys; species Ictidomys tridecemlineatus. The sequence goes on from NC_135483.1 coordinate 181,951,642, forward strand.
AATGTTTTCTCCCAACCTGTTGTCTCCTCACTCTTGTCCGTTGTTTCCTTTGCTGTGGCAATTTGTAGTTAGTTGGGTGATTCCCATTTCTCTGGTTTTTCTTCTGTTTTCTGTGCTTTTTGGGTCATATCTAAGAAATCACTGCCCTGACCAATATCATGGTGTTCTCGCCCATGTTTTATTCTAGTGGTTTCCTGTCTTATGTTTAAGTTTTAATGTGCTTAGAGTTGATTCTTATAATCAGGGGTGAGATAAGAATCCATTTTCAATCTTCTGTCTCTGGGCTTTTCTTTGATGGGAGGATTTAGCTACTGATCCATCTCTTTACTCATTATCGGTCAGTGTAGAGTTCCGATTTCTTCATTTTTACTGGGTTATATGTTTCTAGGAATTTATTTATTTATTTATTCTAGAAATTTTTTGGCATAAAATTGTTCAGAGTAGTCTCTTAAGGTCCTTCGTGTTTCTGTGTCATGAGTTGTAAGATCTCCTTTTTCGTTTCTGATTTTATTCATTTGAGTTTTTTTTTTGTAATCTAGCTAAGAGTTTGTCAGTTTTGTTTGGCTTTGCAAAAACAAACAAACTTTAGTCTTGTTGAGTTTTTCTATCTCTGTTCTAGTCTCTATTTCATTTATTCATGCTCTGATCTTTATGTCCTTCCACTGCTAACTTTGGGCTTTGTTGTCCCCCCCTCCCCAGTTCTTCGAAGTGTAGTATCAGGTTTATTTGAGACTCCTCCTCCTCCTTCTCCTCCTCCTCCTCCTCCTCCTCCTCCTCCTCCTCCTCCTCCTCTTCTTCGATTGAACTCAGGGGCACTCAACCACTGAGCCATATCCCCTGCCTTAGTTTGTATTTTATTTACAGACAGGGCCTCCCTGAGTTGCTTAGTGCCTCACCATTGCTGAGGCTGGCTTTGAACTAGTGATCCTCCTGCCTCAACCTCCCAAGCTGCTGGGATTACAGGCATGCACCACCATACCTCGCTGCTTCTTCTTCTTCTTCTTCTTTTTTTTTTGATGTAGGTATTTATTGCTTATAAATTTTCCTTTTAAAACTGCTTTTGCTGGATTCCACTATTTTGGTATGTGGTGTTTCCATTTTTCTTGGTTTCAAGATATTTTTAATTTCCCTTTTAATTTCTTCTTGGAATCTATAATTGTCAAACATCTTGGCACGATCCTGGACTCTTCTCTGTCACAACTTTTATCCTGACCATTGGCATAGCCCTGTGGTCCCACCTTCATCCAAACCCCCATCACCTTTGTCCTCTCCCTGCCCCTCTCACATTTGCCTTTTGCCCCTCAGCAATCAATTCCCAGCCCAGTATCCAGCAGGATTCTGTTGAAATGTGTGTCACATGGTTTTCCATTTCATTTAGCGTTTAAGCCAAAGTCTTTGCTCAACTAGAAAGCCCACATGATTTTATTCCATGTTACATCTCACCTTCATTTGCTACCTCTCCTCCTTGGTCTTTTTCACCACTCCAGCCATACTTCCCTCTTTGAGGTAATATGGTTTGAGGGGAATATGCACTTACTTTCCCCCCCCATCTTTCCATAATGCTCCACCCTAGCGACTTCATGGTTCACTCTTACTTCCTTGAGGACTGCTTTCTTATCTAAAAGTTAACCCCTCTTCTGACATCACCTGTCCGGCTGAGTTTGAATTTTTCCTCCTTCACTTATTAGCCCTGAAATACTAGCAAGAAACAAATTTAATTTTCCCAAGTCGTCAGTGGTGATGATACTCACTCTATTATCTTGTGGGATTTTCATATCTGTAGGTCAAAACAGTGGAACACTGGTAAATTTCCTATGGTTCAATCTAATTCCTGCCTCATGGGGATAAAGCCTGGATGATAAAATGTATGTGTAGTTCATTGTGCAAGGTGTGGCTCATTGTCACCCTTCGAAATTGCAAGCTATTGATGTTGTCAAGTAGAGTCTCCAGTGGGTCACATGAGGCCATCTAGAGTCCGGCCTGTGTTATCTCTGGACCTTCACATTCCTTGTGCTTCACTCTTCACACACCACAATCTGACAAGAATTTGTTGCAGTTTCCTAAACTCATCCAGCTCTTTCATATTCTTTTGCCTTTGAGTATAGGCGAGCCTTCTTTCTGGAACCTTCCTTGGTCCTTGGGACCTGGCACAGGAACCCCTATTCTCTTCTTCTTTTGTGTAGGTGTCTCTCTTACCCCTAGTCTGCTTCACCTTCCTCTGTGCTATTCATGAATTACAGGGTCAATGGCTTGCAGTTTTTTACTTGACCCTAACTTCCTCAAGTGCAAAAGTGGCATTGTATTCATTTGTATCTTTGGTATCTTGCACGCACATCTAATAGCTATCAATAAATGTTTGGTGAAGAATGAGTAAATGAATGAATAGACAAGCAGAGAACACAAGGCACTGTTTGAAGACACTTTCATACACCAGAGGGCAAGGATAAGTTTAAGATGAAGAAAACAGGGAACCACCGAGGCCTGGTGGAACAGACATACTTCAGAAATCAAGTTAATCGAACGAGGGACATAACAGGTCAGGGAGAGAGAGCAGCATGGAGAAGCAGAGGGTGCCATGAATCTGATCTGAGGGGATGGCTCCTTGCCTTTTGGCCTCTTTGTGGATCCTGATAGTGTGGCTGGCTTTTGTCCCATGGATGAGTGTAGGAAGCAATTTCCTGCCAGAGGGTGAGCTTGAGGCCAGTGAGGCTCTACCCTGATTCTGAGTGATGTGCAGCTGAAGCCCGAGGATGGTGGGCACGTTCTAACAGCTGTCCTTTTGGAGGCCCAGGCGACCCTGGCTTAGGAACAAAATCTCAAGTGATTTCTAATTTCGATGAAATAATGGAGGCAAATTCCCTGACACAATGGCCCATTTTTGCCTGGCAATGATGCCTTCAGACCTCTAGACACACCAGGGTTAATCAGCCAAACAAAGGCCAATCATTCCGCACGTAGGTTGAATGAAAGAAGGCCCTGCTGGTGCTTGTTGAAATGATACAACTTGGGCACTTTCTCTACAGATCATTGACCTTCTATCTAGATATGAAAGGTGCTGGTCTGGAAGGAAATCAGCAAGCTGGATGGCTGTATTTTCCTCCAGTCCTTAGGACCAAGTGAAGTGATGATAAAAGGAAAGCTAAGTTCAGTGGCGCTCAAATCCTATTCAGTTAGATTCTTTACCCTGCTGGGGTATTTCTCGACTGTTGGTTCAGATCTTATGGATCTCCACTTCTTCTAGTGTCTAGAACAGTGTCTTGCAAATGGACATTATACAGTGAATTATGCTATCAAGTTTGCACCTTTACAACTATGGGGAAACTAGAGAAGGAAAAGAGGAATTCAGCTGGCCCAGTTTGCTGGCATGCATCTCAAATAACAAGACTGAAAGAACAGAATCTCCTGTAATTTTGTTTCATGGCTGGGTTGTGGAAGTTAGGACCACTCAAGATTTTCCAATCTGTTCTGATTTCAAGGCCCTTAAAATACGTGTCATCATGAGTATGGGGATGAGGATGACTTCGTAGTATGTGGGAAGTTAAGGGAATTAAACTTTTTTAGAGGCAGAGCATTTAACACATTTCGTATCTGATACATGGCAAGCAAAAAATATAGCATTCTTCTGTGCCCCAGTGCCTCACTTGCAAAATGGGAATAATGGTAGTCCCTCTGTCTTCAGATTAAACACATAACACATGGAAAGTGTTTAGCATAGTACTTGGGAATGAATTAATGTGAACTAACAACACTGGACCTGCTTTCTATAGAATAGGGAATATGGACTGGTGGTGTGAGACACCTGTAAAGCCTCAACTGAGTCAAACTCTGGGAAGGAAATCCTGGTCTGGTTGCCTAAAGATGGAGGCTCCCAATGGGATAGAGAATCAAGGGACTTTTGCCTGAGGCTGATCTTAGGGTAATCTGTGCTGGGAATTAGGAAGAATGGCAAAAAGATTGGCCAGGCTTTCCCTTCCCTTGAGACATGAAAGACTTTGTGAAGACATGCTAGCTCTTCTCTGAGTGCCCACAACAAAGATTTCCTTTACAGTTTCTAAACAACACTGAGTGTTGAGCTTCCTAAGGTGACTTTTGGCTCCCCATTTCCCGGGGCAGAAGGAGACTTCGCCCCAGCTGAGAAGAGATGGCAGCGAGAGGTATAGGAGACTAGGAGATACTTAGCTGGGATTCACTGGGGTTCAAGTTTGGGGTCAGGCATGCTATGAGAACCCTAAGCCCTGATTACCTTTGGGGTTGTCCACTAACAATCCACCTATGCTATATGCGTGCTTCTAAGATCATTTCCCAAGGAAAATGAGATTCTGTGAGGAGAAAAAAGTCATGGCCTTCTGTGTCATTAGAGATGTTCAATCCTTGACTTCTGAAATAAAAGGTTTCTTGGACTTCAGCTTGTTGTTTCTGAATTCCATTGCCCTTTGGATCTGTACATTAACCAGCTTGTTTGTTCCCTAGGTAGAAGGGACATTGGGAGGAGGGCTGGAAGGAGGGAAACTCATCCCACTTAATCTCGGTCCAGGGGCCTAAATTAGGAAAAGGAAGATTTACAGTGAAGGGGGAGCCAAGCTTTGTCATAATTGAAGGAGCTGCACATAGCAGGCACTTGTCAATAGATCAAAGCTTAGCAGTAGCTGGGAAAGGTCTCCCTACTAACTCTCAATCCCCGTGAAAAAGAATCGAGGGTATCAATAGGCCCACGAGATATTATTATTTATTGGAGTGACCTTTGTTGCTAAGTAACAGCATGATTTTCAGACTGTATTAAAAAATTATAATTGGCATGAGCTTAAAATAATGTGCGCCAGCATTGGAGACATTAAGCCACATGGCGGGGATGTAAATTAGCCAGAAAGGTTCACGGGGTGGTCATTGCAATTGTCAGATAATGCTGAACCAAGTCAAATTAATTTCTAATAATTTGTAGAAGCTAGGCAGCAGAGAACCAGCAAGCTCCTGGAAACTGTAGGAACTATAAGGGTTGGGTGTCAGGCTTAGAAATATGGAGCCTTACCCATGCCAAGAAGCATTAAAAGCAGTAGTTGGAATTCAGGGAGTGACATTTTCTAAGTTCAGACTTAATCTTATTACAAGTTCTATTTTCTTGACTTTGCTGGGCAGAAAATTAAGTAATGACAGAGGGCCAGAGTGGATCTCCAACCCCCAGGCAGCCTGACTAAATGCTGTCCCTGAATTTTAACCAGGGTTAGAACACATTCAAGTGTCAGCAACAGGTTAAGTCTTGAGCTGATCATTAAGCTAGGCCCAATTCCTTCTCAGCAGGCTGAAAATCTAAATAAGCTAGGTAGGCAGAACACCAGGTAAATTAAGATACATCTTATCTTTTCACCCCACTGTGAAATGGAATCTAAATGTACAGCAGCCCTTGCAGGGAGAGGAGTAAGCCCTGGCAATGGAATTGGAGTGGACGGGGTGAGCAAGACAAGCTGAAAGACACCTGCTTTGAGGAGGTCCTGCTGCCATTCCCCAGAATGTAGGCACCTCCAGGGCAGAAACTGTATCAACTAGTTAATTCCTGGGTAGTTTTGAAACTGTGAAAGACAAAATGGAATTGGGGTGCTGGGGCTTTTGTTTTGGTACCTGGGATTGGACTCAGGGGCACTTGACCACTGAGCCACATCCCCAGACTTATTGTGTGTTTTATTTAGAGACAGAGTCTCACTGAGTTGCTTAGCACCTTGCTTTTGCTGAGGTTGGCTTTGAACTCATCATTCTCTTGCCTCAGCCTCCTGAGCTGCTGGGATTACAGGAGTGTGCCACTGCACCCAGCTTGCTGGGGCTTCCTGAGAAATTTTAAGTCTTGTTTATGCTCAGCTGTCCATGGCAACTGAAGATAGCCATCTTTGGGGGCTTATTCTGTATTTGGGCTAAGAGCAAAATAGCAGATTTGAGAAGAAGTTCATTTAGATCCACCACTGGATCTAGGAATGTCCACTCCTCCTGCCAACCAGGGATGAGCTTTTGGGATTAAGAGCTCAGAGTAAGAGCTGCCTTTCTGTCCATGGCAAAAACTGCAAATGGTGGCCAATACCCTTGTTCTCTTCTACCTGGACACGTGGGCAGACTGTACTTTCCAGCATAGAAAAGCAGAACTCAACTCACATGGGAAGGGAGCTACATAGTAGCTTCCTTAATGTCCTTGTGGTGGAATATTTTTAGCAGCATAAAAGTCCTGTGGGAAACATGAGTAACTCTAATAAATATTGCTGATTTACTATTCTGTGACTTCTTCAAATAAGCATGACTTATCTCCTCCATCTAATTAATAAGCTCCAAGAGAACATGTTTTGTGGTCAGACAAATCTGCATTCACATCCCAGTCTGCTACTTAGCTATTTGATCTTGGGCAAGTTACTTGCATTCTCCAGAATGTGCTACGTTCCTATTTAAGACACGGATCGCAATAGACTTGCTCCAGAAGGTTGTGAGGAGAAACTGAGATGAGTACAGTGAGCAAGGAATCTGTGCCGAATCAATCTTATTCTATTCAACACTGAGATCAATAAACTTCTCCTTCTGAGGATTTTATGGAAGCAACCCCTTACCATGGCTTGTTCTTCATGCTCTCTGAAAATTCTAGATCTTTTTTGTCAACTCCAGGATGTCCAAGTAGTGTTTGGGAATTGTTTGCTGGTATACGGTTCTTCAAAGTCCCCATGTAAAGGAGAAACTGTTCCTGTAGGTCAGGGTTCCTGGGAGAACCATAGCCACTATTAGAGAAATGGCCTTGACACAGAAGATATCTGGGTTGACTACCTGCTATTTGCCCTTCCGATCTTTCATCTTTCCCCCATGTTGTTTGTTGCTACAAGAGGCTCAGGTATGTGACTTATCTCAGTTGCTCTCTTTTCCTCTGACTTTTGCCTGGTCTTGGTCACTTGGGGACTGCTCTAGTTTGGATCATGCATATTCTGTAAAGGTCTATGTGTTAAAGCTTTGGGCCCCAGGATGACACTTTTGGAGGTGGCAGAACTTTCAAGAAGAGGTGGGCTTCATGGGAGTTTTTAGGTCACTGGGGATGTGCCCTCACAGGGGATTGTGGGGACCCTGGTCTCTTTATCTACCTCTTTGGCTTTCTGACCAAGATGAGGTGAATGGCTTGTTCCACCATGTGCCTCTGCAATTATTGCTGCCTTTTCATAGGCCCCAAACAACCCGGCCAACCCATCACAGACTGAAACCTCCAGAATAAACCGTTTTCCTTTGTAAGTTGATTATCTCAGGTATTTGTTGCAGTAATAGAAAGGCAACCTACTCAGGGCCCAGGCGCTGGTTTATCTGTTTTCCTAGCTCACTGCCTGCTTTGATTGAAGGTCACAGAGGCTCTTCCTCTCCCTGCCCGTTAGGCAGAGGAATGTAACAGCCATCCTGCTAATCCTGGAGCTCCAATCTCTCTTTTGTGTACTCTCTAAATCTGCCTCTCACTTCTGCAAATAGTCCCTTTTAAAACCTTCTAAACAGATTCATTTTGAGTTTGTCATCTGATTTCTGCTAGAACTCTTACTGTGTTTTTTGTCATAAGCACATTTGTATGTTTGGCTGGCAGTATCTAAATGCTAGATTATTCCTTTTCATACATTCCTACAGGCCAACTTAAAATACCTGATCCTTAGTTTCCTCACCTGTAAAGTGAGATTAATAATAATACCCAGCTCACAGTGTTAGTTGGGAGGATAAATGTGACGATGTATGAAAATTCTTTACAACCTATAAATTACTATACAAGTATAAGACACAGGTTATTATCACCATCTACTTAACCCCGAGGGAACACTGTAGGGCTTTGGTCTAGTTCCAGGATGAGGCTTTGCAATATCAATCTTTGAAACATTTTGCAAACCCTAAAATAGCAGTGGCTAACAGGTTCGTTTATCTTTCTCTCCCAATCTTCACATTCTTGGCTTCTCTACATTAAAAAGAAACTCACCTTTGGAAACTCTGAGTTGTCCACACATCTGATAAGTCATTATTTTTTTTTCATGGGATTTAACAAGGAAATTCTGGGTATGGATCCTCTTGGGTTGCATATGCCAATACATGGTGGCTTGAAGTACAACTGACCCAGGAGAACCTCCTCCTCAAAAACCAAGGTGAACAGTCTCTTTTGCACTCCTGGGCTCATCTGGTCCATTGAATTCAGCATGAATCTGTTTTTTTTTTTTTTTTTTTTTAAATCCATTCAAGCACGTAAGGTAAAAATTGCCTTATTGGCTTTTTGTCTGAAATTTTGGCAGAGCATAGACAGATTTCAGCATTTATTGCCCTTTGAGTGATTTCCAGCTTTGTTCCAGGAAAAATACAATTAATCTTATGGCAGCCACACTATCAATCCGTATGAGAGGCAAGTTGTTCCAGCTCTTACAAGGGATCTCTGACTCCTTGCCTGTGCTCATCTTTTTGGCAGAGGGTGAGTGTAATACTCACCAGGGGAAGCCTTTCGCCTCTATTTGTGTAATTGTTTGCAAAGCCCAAGACTTGCATGGGTCGGAGGTGGGTGCTCTTTGCATCCATCTGCACTCCATCAACCCCAGGAGCACATCTGGGAAAGTAGGTGCAAGAGGCCCCCACGAGTGGATGGGGACGGGTGCAGTAAGTGTCATGAGGGAGTGTGAGTAAGGTCTTTTGGTTGGTTTGCTTTTGTCCTGGGCATGCTCCTGGTGGACTCTGAGGCTGGGGAAGGAAGAGGGCTGTTCTCCTGGTATTTTGAGGTAGTTCCTTGGTCCTCCTTGTGAAATCTTTGTTTTCATAGCAGTATGCTATGGCCTGAGGCTTTATTAGGTCCAGGCCAGCTGAGAGCCTTAGGGCCATTAAAAAAATACATATATATATGCTATATTATATATTGTATTTACATATTACTTATATACAATATATAATACATATTATATATAGATATATAGGTAGATTGTGTGTGTGTGTGTGTGTGTGTGTGTGTGCATGTATATTGTATGTCCAGCAGCTTTGCAGAAGAGTCTGGATTCAGCCTGTCTCTAAATCTGGACTCAGCTTGTTTAATTTCTCTGCCTTGATTATTGCTCATATTGATCCCATAGTAAGGGGCACAGGAAGTACTCTAGCCTTTATTCTGTCACTGAATCCACCTGTGATCTTCACTAAACAAGTTGCTAACATCTCTGGGTCAGGACTTCCTTATGTGTCTAAGAAAGTGGATTAGATCATAGTTTCTCAAGGACACCTCTGCCCAGTACCAACCAGCGCCCCGCTCTTCTGCCAAAATGAATATATTGTGATTATTTTGTTTCCCAATAAAACTCTAATTCATCCCTTGTTAATTCGATCCATTAAGACTGCCCAGTTCTCCCGTTGTCACAGCTGCTGCCACAGCCACATCACGTGGTCTGACTCCGCAGCCCTCCTTGTCTCCTGGTTTCCACCCTTGCTCTCCGCCTGTCTCTGGAGTGCTCCCATCAACTCCTTTCTCTGCCTTGCGTACAACCCTTTGAAGCTTTCCTGCTGCTTATGTGATAAAGACCACAGTGTTACCTGGATGACCACGAGGCATTGCTCCACTTCTTTGGTGTCACGTCATGTCACTCACTCTTTCTTCCGTCTCTGGGGGGGCTGCTCTGGGCTTAGTGCAGGAGGACCTCTGTGTAAACGGTCTCCTTTGCCTCGATTCTCTTGTTGGTTAACTAGCTTTGCTAATCAATTGCCCCCCTTCTGTGTGTCTTATGGTCGGTTTTCTAGTCAAGGGCAGATTCCCTATAGAGGACTCTGCAGCAGAGTGCCCTTCCCTTGGAGCATCGTCTCAGGCTGCCATCATGTTGGAGCTGCCCTGCCAGACCACAAGCTGCACCTGGCCCAGCATGGCACCCCCGGAGTTTAGCCTTTAGCACAGGAGTGGCACATAATCAGTATATCAAGGTAATGTTAAAGGAAGACAGGGAAGAAAGGAGGGAGTGAGGGAGAGAAGAAGAAAGGGATATCCAATAGCTCAGTTATTCAGAATAAATGTTCAATTTTCACATGAATCTCTTAAATGGTGGACATAACGTGCCCCACATGCCGGCCACTTTTACTCAGACTGGAACCATGGCTTCAGGTAGAGAGGAGGACACGCCTGTCCCTACTTCTATTGGCATGTTCCTTTTCATCTCTGCTGTGGGTGGAGGGAGGGGACGCTGGGGTCGGTGGCAGTCTATAATCTATCCTTTGATGGATGGGTCCTGGTAGGGGCCAAATAGAGCAATAATATAGAGTGGAACTTGACATGGGAATCATTCACTGTGGTGGCAGATATTAATGAAGACCATCACACAGATAACAGGTTTTCTTTTCTCTCCTGTTGCAGAGAACCTTAAAAACCACCCAGCCCAGTGTCTTTCCAATCTCCCTGTTTATCGTTATTTCCTGGGAAGTTTGCTGACATACAGATCCCCAGGTCCAACACACAAATTCTGAGTCAGTAAGTCTGTGGAAATTCTTGCTCCCGAGGCCTGTGGTAGGAGGTAAATATCTGCTTCACCAAGTAGGTTTTTAGGGATTCAGATGCTCAAGCAGACGCTCAGATGATTTAGGAACCACTGACCTAGAGCCCAACCTGCTTATTATTTTACTAGGTCTCCATTACAATAGCTTTGAATGTCATAGAAATATTGGAACTGCCCGTACAGATTTCTTGTTCTGTAAGTTTCATTAAGAAAGGTTACATCTTTGGTTTTTCATATCATGCTTAACTTTTCACAGTGCTCACACATCTTTTGTGTCATCGATTCTCACAAGAACACTTCAAAGGTCAGAGGATCTCCCATAAGTCACCTTCTTTTAGCAGATGTGGGCGCTGATGGGCAGCCCATAGTGTGTTAGTGGCACTGCTGGTCCCGTGGCCCTGATACTTGCGTTCTCCTCTGGGAGATGCTCACATTCAACTCCAGAATGGCACATGCCTTATTTCATATTTTGTAATCTTTAATTTCTGTATCAAACATTTGCAATTGGCCTTAAGAGAAATGATTGATGGCCTTTCCTCATTTTTAAAAAGGGTGCTTTGCAGATACATAAAGGTAAGAAGCTGTTAGAGGAGGTTTTATGGCAGATGGTTCTTGGCAGCATTTGCTTTTCTTTTACGGCAGTCTGGAAATTTTCCTGGGTAATAACTTTCTTTTCTTTTAACAGGCATAAAATAAGGGGTTCTAGATAGTTGGATCATTATCCAATGATTTTCCAAAGTCAACCATAAATTGTCAGTACCATTTAGGCACAAACAAGACCTGTCCACATCTGGAAATCAAATGCATAAATATCTTTTGAATTTTCTTCTTTTGTTGGTCATGATATTTGGCTCCCCGAACTGTTATTCCTTAAGAGGCAATTAGCCTGGGGAGCTGGGAGAAAGAAGGTTTGGGAAAGGCATTCATGCAACTTCCCCAAAAGGTAATATTTCTCCTGTGAATCAAATTTACATTTGGTCTCTTGCTCTCACCAGAGATGGAGAACAAAGAAAGCTTCAGTTTAAGCTGAAGAGGCAGAAAAATCTTAACTAGGAAAACAAGCAGAGAGGAGAATTTGATGGAACTGAAGGCAAAACACACTCCTTGTGTCCATAAATTCACTCCACCAATATTTCGGACCTGTATTCTATGATTATATGCCAGGCTCTGTGTCAGGCATAGGATGTCACAATGCAAGAAAAGCAAATGTGAGTTACAGCCTACCAGAAAATGGCACAGGGCAAGCCTTGTCCTGTGATATGTGAAGAAGTCATTGTCAAAATCATGATTGCTGGTTTATCGTGTGTTTACCTTATCCCAGGAATTGTGCTCCATCAGGGTCAACTCACCTAACACTTGAAACAGCCCTGAGATATAGACATGATTATTAGTTTCATTTCCTCACTGAATGAGGCAAGTGAGGCAAGTGGAGGTGAAGTAACTTGCCCAGGGTCATCGCAGTGTCACTGGGATTGAAATCCATGGGTCCAGTTTCTGACTACGCACTTCTCTCAGCAAATCCTTGCTGGGTGGAGGAATGAATCTGCTAGTGTGGTAGGGCTTTTCAGAGGGAAGCACCATGCAGCAAAGAGGTTTAAGCTGGTCTGTCTGAGAGGGCCTCTGTGAGAAAAAAAAAAAAAAAAGCCATTTCAGGTGAGTTGTAGGGTGGAACTGTAAATGACAGTGGTGGAACTTTCTAGATTGTGAAGGTCAGAAAGACAGCAGAGAACTTGAGGCAGAAGAAACCTTAAAGACCAGCTACTAGAATCTTCTCCTTCTATAGATGAGGAGAGGAAGGCACCGGACATGGTGTGGAAGGTTGGGATGGCTAATCAGATTCCCTGGCTTCAGGACAGGGTCTGGTGTGGTACCCCGAGGTAAAATAGGAGATTTGTATAACAGAGAGCTCACCCCGTTACACCATTCAGCTACACCAAGGCTTCCTAACCCTTTATACATCATGACACACTAGAAAATGACGATATTTAGATGGTAAAAAGTAAGTTAAGGGCTGGGATTGTGGCTCAGCAGCAGAGTACTCGTCTAGCACAGGCGAGACCTGGGTTTGATCCTTAGCACCACATAAAAATAAAAGGCATTGTGTTGTGTCCATCTATACCTAAAAAAAAATAAATATTTTTTAAAAAGTAAATTAAATGGATTCAATAGCTTGTGACTAGAAGTGGCCCCAAGGACCCTGAGTACCCCAGGTCCCACCCAGACACCCATGTTCATTCCAAGGACGTATGGTATGGGAGGAGACCAAGCCCTAAGAGCCACCATGGATGCATTTCAAAGGCTCTCTGGGCACCTCCTATTCCAGGTCTACCTCCCAGACTTTGCTAATGTCTTCCCTCCCAGCCCCACCTCTTGCACCTTCAGTGTACAGACCCACACAGGCCCAACCTCATGGACACTGCTGAAAAGCTTCGAGGCCAGAAGTTCCCTCTCAGCCTTTGCCCAGGACTACAGAAGGACCTTTCTCGCCGACCCAGCCAAAGGCCATTTTTTTCACCATCAGCCTTTCTCTGCTGAACAGAAACAGTCTAATTACATACACAGCAAGATGAGAACGACGGATAATGCTAGCCACTCTCCTGGGAGGATAAATGCAGGTAGTTAACTAAAGGGAGTGTGCCTTATAAATCCAAGAGACACAGTGACATTGCTGGATAAAGGAGCTGGCTTTCTCTGATCACTTACGTGTTCAGGTGACGGTTGCTTTGCAGGAATACAGTTTTTCACAGTTCTGTGGATCTGGCCAACATGAGCAATCTGGGCAGTTAGGCCTTAGTTGGAGGGCAGGGCCAGTTGGCCATGAGTTAGTGATTCAGCCCAACTTCACTTGTGTATAATGTAAAGCAGGGCTTGTCTGCTGTGTCTGTCACAGCTGAACAAAGGACACTCCAGCCTCTCTAATTCACTGGACTCGATGGCAGTCCGACGTTGTTACTCAAATTCTGGAGCAAGAAACCTAGGGGAGGCCTCCTTGCTGTTCCCTGGAAGCAAAAAAGAAATTTGGGCTTGTTCAGCTGATGCCATTATTGTAGTTTCTAGGGAACTTTACCTCACTGGGACAGCCAGGTATATCTCTTGTTTATGTCTTCTTATGCAAAAGGGTTATCTGTATTATTTAAAAGATGACATTTCATCAATTGTAACAAAGACCTCAGATATCCATCTGAATGTACCTGCTTTAATATGCCTCCTTTAAAATGATATAGTGACCTCTAGAGTAAGAGGACTTTTGCTTCCTCCCTCACCCCTCCCTTCTTCTTTCTTTCTCTTTCCCTCCCTCCTGCCTACTCTCTCAGTTTTGAACATTTCTTAGCATAATCTTTTGTGTTCAGCTGCTATGACACTGAGGACTTAGTCCTCATGGTACCTTGAAGAAGGTGCAACCAGTGTTAGCTTTTGGGCATAAATGGTAGAAGTGATAGGGAAATGTTTTCTCCATCACTGGAAATGTGTTAGGATGGGCCCTCTCCTTTGTTAAATTTCTGAGCAAATCTAGTGTATACATTGGCTGTTTCTGTGTAATAAGCCATCCTAAAACTCAGAGACTTAAAGTAACAGTTATTATTATGTTATTATTCTAGCTACCAGGTTATATAATCAAATGTAGTTATTATAATGTTATCATTCTAGCTCAGAAGCCTGGGGGATGGCTGGTCTTGGCTGGGCTGGGCTGAAGGGCTCTGCTGACTTAGCGGGCTTAGTTGGTTGCTCAAGGTTGGGCTTGGACAGATTAATTCTGCTCTGTGTATCCCTCATCCTCCTCTTGGAACAGAAGATTCTTTGCATAGAGAGGTACGAAGAGGACAAGCAGACACTTGCAAGACATCTTAAGGCCCAGGCTTGGAATCAGCACACTGTTACATCTACCCCACTCTAAAGTGAGCCCCACAGCTAAATATAAATCACAAGTACCAGGAGGTATGAAGAATTGGGTCCAATAATACAATCCACCACACTAGTGGGAAACATTCACAACAAAGTACATTATTTTGCTTGGTGGGAGTGGGAAGGTATCAAGATAGAGAGTGTGGGCATCCAGGCAAACTAGAGGTGAGCAGGTCAAAATGACAATCTATATTGTGTGCTTGTGTGTGCACACACAATGTTAAACGAAAACAAGACTCAAATACTTTAAAAAAACAACCAAATAAATCTTCCTCCTGTTTGACTGGAACACCTCCATCCCCATTCTCCCACACAGTGCGTGTATTTTTAGGCTTTAATTTATGCTTTCTTACCTTAGCTTATTTACTCAATTAAAGAAGAGATTCAACCATAGAAAACTCCATCACTCATAATTCAGCAAGATTTTCTCTGGAAAAGGATGCATATGATTTTGCAGGCTCATTAACTATTCGTTTTTTTAATTGCATATTCTGGATGCTGTTGGTTTATGTAAATGTTTCTTTGGTGTTAAAAGTGACCTTGTTTATCACCTCCTAGTCTGAAAGAAACTCTCACTTATTAAAGAATATGAAGATAGGTCACCTCTTGAGGTTTTCAGAAAGGGTTTTCACCATATAAACTGAGAGATTTGATTTGATACCAACTTGTCCCTTCAGGTAGTGGAAAGAACATTCATTTAAATGACTTCTTGCAGGGATGGGCCCTTGTCCTAAATTCAATGATGTAACTATTAGTTTGTAGAAAAAATTGAAAACAATAAAAGGTCTACTGGAGGAAAGGATTAAGTGAAAGTCCTTAAGCAGATTTTTGAGACTGTTTTTTTTTTGTCTGTTTTGAGTAAGTATGTTGCATTTTAATGAGATTATTTTGATGTTTTCACCAGGTTTGAGTGCAATGTGTAACAAAGATTTCTTTCTATTCCCCTATTCTCCAACGGAAATGTCTTTCTGTTGGGCTAACAGATGATAGCTGAATTATTGTACCCAGTTGTTCTGGTTTACATATTCCAGGTCTGCCTGAAGGATTTTCTACTTCTCCTGCTTCTGGGCCTTGTCCAGTGAGGTACCAAATTGGCTGCCTTTCTTCTTTTGCCATCTAGCTCCTCAGTGGCATCAACTCTGTTGTGATTCTACCCCTTACCCTGACACGCGCCACTCTCCAATCCTCATGGAGTAAGACATCATGAAGAATTCCTGGGTGTGTCTCCTTTCAGAGTAGCCCATAATATTGGAAGAAGCACTTGTAGTTCCTATCATCTTAGATTTTTTTTTTTATTGAAAATCAGGAGAGTTAAGTTAAATAATCTCTTTCTAACTCGGATGCTTTTGAAATCTAAGTGTTCTCCAGTCTTTGAGGCAGATTGAGTGCTTCTGAAAAGTTACAAGTTTGTTAAGGACCCAGGGTTTGCTTAACAGCCTAGGGATAGAATCTTCACCTTTACAATCTGGGACCCTGCCCACCCTCTGACCCTGCCATCCCTTCTGCCGAAACTGCTTTTATTTCTTGATGCTCATGAGCTCTTGACTGACAGGACTATGGGCTTCCTTGCTGAGTTTCATCTGACAGTAGTTTATTCAACAGCAAATGCCTACTATATGCCAGGCACTCTCTGAGAATGGGGGGGTACAATGATACTGGAGGAAGACATGGACCTGTGTTACGGCAGAAGATGGAGGCAGGTTTGTTTTCAAGAATGGGCAAAACTTTGGTTGGGTCTAGTGTAGGGTTACTTTTGCTTTGATTTTTTTTATGAACCAGCACATTAGAATAGAAGATATAAGGGAGTCAAAAGTACAGGTTGGTATGAAACTCCCAAGTCTCATATGGAGATGTGCTCGAAATTAGAGGTCTTGACAATCTAAATGGAGAAGGATGCTTTTTGTATGCTATAACACCAGGTACTTTAGAATTACACACACACACACACACATACACACGATTCATATATATGAATCATATGTGAGGTGTATATTTAAATGTCTATGTATTTGTGTATGCATGCATATATGTTTGTATGTATGTACACACACACACACACACACACACACACACACACACACCCAGGAGGTATGTGATCCAGGTCTAATATGCAATGCCTGTATTCTAGGCCTGGGATAAACTTGCTGCATTAGCACTAGTTCCACTAGTTCAGTAAATCAATCAATCAATCAATCTCTCTCTCTCTCTCTCTCTCTCTCTCTCTCTCTCAGTCTGATTTCAAGATGAAAAGTTTTTGAATCAAAGAATCTTTCCATGGAGCCCACATTCTCAATGATTGTCTAGTGTGTTGATTTACTACAAAACTCCTCCAAATCATCAATTAATCATGTTATAGTTTGCATCTGGAATGCCCCTCTCCCAAACTCATGTGTTAGCGCTTCATGGGGTGAATGGTCTCCCTCCACCATGTGCTTCTTCCATGATGTATTGTGCAACTACAGGCCCATGGCAATGGGGCCAATTGGTCATGGAATGAAACTTTCAAAACTGTGAGCCAGAATAAACCTTTCCCCTTCATAAGGTAATTTAGCTCAGGCATTTGTTACAGTAATGTAAAGCTGACTGACATGAACCCATTTGTTGTCCTCTTCCTCTAATGGCCATTTTATGTCCTTCAGATAATTTGTTCATACTACTTAGTTTAATGCTATGAAATTTTTCTGCAATTTGGCCCAAATCCAGCAGAAGGCAGGCATTCTTTGTCCTATAGTCACCTCTCTTCACTGATGGTTTTGTCGATTTATAGAAGGTTTGATTTCTTGTGTTTGCACTTGAGACTTTTACAGTTGTTATGGTTTGGATGCGAGATGTTCCCCAAAAGTTCATGTGTGAGGCAATACAAAGAGGTTTAGAGGAGAAAATGATGGGCTCATAAGAGCCTTAATCCAGTCATTGAATTAATCTCCTAATGGGGATTAACTGAGTGGTAACAGAAGGCAAGCAGAGTGTGGCTGGAGGAGGTGGGTCCCTCCCTGGGGGTCTGGCATCAGGGCATATATTTTGTATCTGCAAGTGGAGTCTCTCTCTGCTTTCTGATCATCAGGTGAGCTGCTTCCCAGTGCCACACTCTTCCACTGTGAGGTTCAGTCTCACCTTGATCCCTGAGGAATAGAGCCTGCTGTCTAGGGATTAAGACCTCCGAAACCATGACCCCCCCAAATAGACTTTTCGTCCTAAAATTGTTCTTGTCAGATCTTTTGGTCACAGCAGTGAAAAAGCTGAGTAGAACAACAATCAATTAGATACCCTCACTCTAATTTTTTGATCTCTAAAATAAAGGTAATGATCTCAATGGCATTAGATTATTGTGAAAATTTGATGAAATCATGCCTGTGAAAGAATTTAGCTTCACAGAAGAAACATAATGGATGACCAAAAATGTTTGTAACATCTGATTTAGTTATAAAGATACTATAAAGCATTCAATGATGGGAAGATTCAATAGTCTCACTCTGTAATATGACTTGTATTTCCTTGACGACTTCTTAGATTTCAAGGACTTGGAGGTCAAACTCTTTGCTAATGTGGACACTTTATTTTAACTGTTTGGGGCTCAATCTCCTCCTCTATAAAATGGAGGTAATACTACGTACCTTAAAGGTGTTACGAGGATGTGTTAACATGTGTAACACATTTAGAATGTTATTTGTGTACCATGGGCATAAGCATTAGTTATGATCCTTGTAATTTAAATTCTTTTTCACTTCCATGTGCATGTTTATTTCATTATAATCTTAGTGTCTGTACAATTTCATATCCTGAGATTTTAATTTAAACAAAATTTCACAGAAATTTATTTTTTACTAGTTTTAATTGCTATATTGTCCACTACTGTTGGATATTGATGCTATTCCCCATTTTTTTTTTAAGCATTCTGGATATATTTGCAATGAACAAGTTAAAATATTTGGTTTTCTTCTTTATGTTTTGAATGATACCCTACAAGAAATTCTCAAAAGTGGATTACTACATTAAAGAGTCTAAGTACCTTATGGATCATTATCTATGGCTGTATCACTTTCCAGATGTATTGCACCAGTAGACATGGATTTTCAAAGGCTTGACAACATGGAGAAGGGTTTTGGCAGTTCAGCCACAGGGTCTGATCTTTGGAACAGTCACCTTGAGGAGGTAGTAAGCTGTGAAATTAAAGAGCAATGTCTGCTTCATCCCATGGGCCTGCTCCCCCACTGCGGCCACACTGAGAAAACAGAAAGTGTTCTGCCTAGCTGTTGGTGGGCAACCGTCCTGGTCTCAGATATTTACCCAGACTGCCTTCCCATTGGCCATTACATAATTCCCTCTCAGCAGCTGGCTCTCGGCGCATTCCTCAGTATTTGCCCAGGTTGATTTCTATCCTTAGAGGCCTGTTTTTATTTATTTATTTATTTATTTATTTTTTATTCTGTGCCTCAAACTCTTCATCCTGCCCTTCCTGTGTCTTGTCTTTGATCAAATCCTCATTCACTTGACACCAGGAGGCTCATGAAGCTGGGGGGGTGAGCTGTACTCTCAGCTCTGAGGAATTCCCACAAGGCTTCCAGGCAAGTGTGTAAGCTCTTGATTTAATGATGGTATTTTGCACCTGCCCAGACGGTAATGAAAACAGTCTCCTCTGAGCACAAAGAGCAAAGACAAAAAGGGAAACTGAACTAAGAATTCTGACGGCAGGTCCTAGAGTCAGATTTTAGATCCCACAGAGCCAGGCCTCCATGCAAGAATTGCTGTTTCTCTAGAGTAGCAGCTGCCCTTCCTTTAAAAATGCATGCCGAGGAGGAGAACTATTTGAAAGTATCTATTAAATTTGAATATATGCATACTCTATGAACTAGCGATTCCATCCCTAGGTATAAACTCAACAGAGGAGAGTGCACATGTCAACCAAAAGACATGTGCTAGAATGTTCATGACAGCATTATTCTTAATACCATAAACTGGAAGCAGGATATGCGTCTAGGGAATATGGACAAGCGTTAAGTGTTCGCATAAAGAAGTAGTGTTCAGAAATGAGAATGACCCACTGAAGCTACTTGCAAGCACCTAGATTAACCTCACAGCTGTAATGATGGAGGAAGGAAACTAATCACATGAGGTGAGTGCCATACGAAGCCATTCAGCACCAGGCCAGTGGTTCCCAGTGGTGGGGAGTGCACTGGAGGGAGCATGAGAGCACAGCTGGAATTCTGATAGATTCCCTTTCTTGATCTGCATGCTGCGGGTGAAGACTCATTGAGCTCTCTACTTACATTGGGTGTACTTCTTTGCAAATGTAACTGACAAAAAATATTCTAGAATTCAACCTAAGTGGTCTTGGATAAAAGATATTTGCTGAGGAATGAAAAATATCTTTCCAGAATTTAAGTAACTAAATATTTACCCAAATAATTGCAGCAAAAGAAAAAAGATCAGAACTTATTTAGCCATCTGGTAAGTAATGAGTGGCCCTAGGAGAGCAGGTTCTCTGGAAGCAGACCCACTGTTTTCATACCAGTCATTATGAGGACCAGTAAGTCAGAAGGGCCAAGTCATTTGGTCATGCTTGTCAGGCTGCAAAGAAGGGGAAGGCTGAGGGAGATTTGTGCTTGAGCTTCAGTGAAGGGGGCTTGGTTGGAGGGAGGTGAGTTGGACCAAAGGACTGTAGTGCTGGGAGAATAGGCCAAAGCTAGAGGTGGGGACTCTGGATTTGAGTTCCTGGGCCAGTCCACAGTGTGGGAAAGAGAAGCTTGAAGCACAGGATCACTAAAAGCTTCATGATTGATGTCGGAGAGTTTGAGACCCAGGGAGTCAGATAGCAAAAAGGCAGCATCAATTAAAATTCTGATATACATTTGATTGAAGGATCGAGGATTAAACATTGCGCTATTTGCAAGCACCATGCCAAGTAATTAAAAAAATACCTAATCTCACTTAATCCCAATAACAACCGCATGAAGTATATATTATTGTGCCCATTTTACAGATAAGTAGCTGAGATTTGGTAAGGTACAGTTTATTCAAGATTACATGGCCCTTTGGAATCAAAAGCATTGCTTCATAACTATTTAGTTGTTTGGTGCAGAGTCAAATGCAGAACTCCAGCTTTTAGGCGAAGAAAGGAGGAAGATCAGGCCTGGGAATAGAAGGCAGGACCCTAATTTGACAGGGACTGGGATACTTGGGACATGTGATCAGGATGGGGTGGCTATGTAGAGAAAGAAGCTAGAACCCTGTGCTGTGCAGGTATCAGACATAAGCAGCTCTTAAGTCCCCCTGTAGCAGGTACTATGCTGGCACTAGAAAGACCACGGTGATGAATGCGTGGTTCCTAGGGTTCAAGTCCCCAGCAACAGTGCAGAAACCAGTTGTTAAAGTCAGGTTCAAGGTCTGAGTAAGACTGGAGGTGAGGATGAACTAATGCTGATTTTCTGAACTATTCAACTCTCTCTCTCAAAGCTTAAGGTAAGATTAGCCTTCAGATGGGACATCAAGTGGCTTCAGCCATGAGGAATGAAAAAAGGCCAAGAGGGAAAAAAAAGAGAGGAAAAAATACCAGGACAAGGCCACTCTGCTTGCCCAGTACCCATTAAGTCTGGGAAATTGCTTCTCTTTTTGAGACGATCTTGGTGAGTCTGTCAGGCAAGACATCCCATCCATACCTAGGAAAGGGAAGGGTATGTGATGCACTATGAGATAATTAAAATCCTAAGTAATATGGTAATATGACAAAGATCAAAAGAACATTTATTTTGAGAGCAGGAACCTCAAAGATCTACACTGAAAGGAAAGTGGTACAGGATCACACAGGTACACTCCAAGGAGAGAGGCATAGCAGATTTATTGTCAGGCCCCTGACAGGCTGTTCCAAGGCGGGAGGCAGAGAGAGAGAGAGAGAGAGAGAGAGAGAGAGAGAGAGAGAGAGAGAGAGAGAGAATGAATGAATATTTTAATATTTATTTTTTAGTTTTCGGTGGACACAACACCTTTTTTTTTTTTTTAATTTTTATGTGGTGCTGAAGATTGAACCCAGCGCCCCGCACATGCCAGGCAAGCGCGCTACCACTTGAGCCACATCCCCAGGCCACTGTTTCTTGTGAATAGAGAAGAGCAACTTTTTATCTCTCAAGGAGAGAAGAGAGACCAGCAAGTCTCTGTCTCTTGAGAAGAAGAAGAGTATTCATAAAGTGGGGGTGGGAAGGGAAGATGACTGTAGTTATGCCAACATAGACTTTTTTACTCCTTGAAACCCCATGAAGGAGCTGACCTCTATCCTTTCTGAGACCTTGTTCTTTGCCTTGTCCCTAGAGTCAATGAACTGCTTCTCGCCTTACCAAAGAGTTCCATATTTACAAACTAGCTAGACAGGTTTCCGTTGTTCACAACTCCAAAACCCTGATGGAATAGGATACGAGGTTCCTGCAAGAGGAGATGCTTTATCTTTGAATTCAAAGATGCTAGTTCAATGTCTTGTCACAGTAGATGCTCAATAAATGTTGATTGAATAAAATAATGAATGAATGAATGACCTCAAAAATCATCTTAACATCACTTAGCTCACCGTAGTCATCTACATATGGGTTACAGCCGGTGTCAAGTCAGTTGGTAAGGCGGCATCTTTAAGCCATCATGCCAATCATTTTAATCCAGCCAAGAATACTTCCCGTTTTGCAAGCGAAACAAAGCACATCTTCATTTTTATAGCAGCCACCATCTCTCTTGAGAAAAACAGGGTTATTGTAATTCCAGCTTAGCTGAAATACGTAAGGCTTACTCATCCTGTGCATAAAATTGATAACTTGTGCATCTGGGACTGTCTATTTCTTTCCTATTAATCCATTTTAGACTTTATAAGTCAACTGAGCATTCAGCTTTTGAAAAATGATTCTGGAAAATTATTTTGCATAAGTACTAGTAAATACTGGCATGTGTTCCTGGCAGGGGATAAAAATATTCCATTTAGTCTCTGGTGGCCCCAGGAGCAGAAATAGTGGCTGGAGAATTGGCTCAGTTTGGGCACAGAAAAGCCTGTGCTGGTCAGCTCTACTTTCTGACTTTCTTTTCATTTAGTGAGGATGATTTATTTTAAAACCTCACTAAGGAAGATTATAAGGCAGATGAGAGAGAGGCACACACACATATCAATATCCAAAGAGACTGGTAGTGGGAAAACTGTTAGCTTTCTTCTTTGGTCATATATGTGGCCAAGCGGAAGATTCTAATGATCTCATTAAGTTTATGTTTGTAGATGCAGCATGGCCAAACTGTTAATCTTTTTAGAAATTGTAAGCTATAGGATATTTTGCAGCTATAAGATGACATAGATATTGACAACTTCAGCCAAATTCTATCATTTGCCATCTATTTGTGCTGAAGGAATGGAAATTGCAGTTCCTTAGAAAATGCCTGGCATTTTTTTTATGGACTTGAGATATCTTCAAATCTTTCTAAACTGACCGGGGAATATTACTTAGAAAGAGGATGGTGGGTTATTGGATTAATTGTGGCTGCTCCTGTATGTGAATCTACCTTTAAATCAAGCCTATAGCAACTTGGTAACTGTGATATGAAAAAAAAATGAATCCAATAATTAAAATAAAAGCAAAATTTGCCACCAGATCTGCTGTTGTCTTATTTTAAGATATAAATTTTGGAACATTGCTGCAACTTCCCACTTCCATTTTTTTTTGTTAGTGTCAACCTGACCAATTTAATCATTGGATTTTTGAGAAACTAATTCATTTCTCATAATTGGCCCCATCCACCAATCGAAATTAGTTTATTTACTATGGTGCCTAAAGCTAAGTGGTTTTTCCTACTTCTCGAAATAGATGGATGCCTAAAAGCTATGCAGGTACAAATATAAGGGTTATCTTTTCAACATCATGGACATGACCGTTCTTTATCATAAAGAGCACACTAGAAAAGCTTGCTTTTTGAAGGTGTTTGGGGTGGACTGTGCCAAGCCCACTAGGTGGTAGATGCTAGTTTTAGATGAGTCAAGGGATTTCTAAGGAGGTCTCTAAGGGTAGTGGGCCAGGGAAGGGCTGTACCTAGGGATGAAACAGAGGCAGTGTCCAGGGCAGAACCAGGGACCTGTGCTGGGGACTGGTCTGAATATCTTGAAGCCACAAGTCTTCGTTTAAGGAGTCTCTGAGAAGTCAGAGAAATGCCAAAGGATCAACAGGCTTCTCAGGTGGGGACTAGTAAACACAGGTCTGATTTATTGGCCAAGAAGAATGGAAACACAGAAAGGAGGGACTGAATAACAGTGCTAGTCTCTTGGGAAGGGGTTTTGAAATCAGGTCCGGATCAAGGCCAGGAGGCTGGGCCACAGATGTGTTGAGTTTGAGGTCAGAGTCTTGTGATGGGCTTATTTTGTCCCCGCAGTATAGGTTCAAGTCCTAACTGCCAGTACCTGTGAATGGGACTTATTTGGAAATAGGTTAAGATGAAGGCATCAGGGTGTGTCCTAACCCAACGTGGTCAGTGTTCTTACAAGTAGAAGATGCCACACGGAGAATGCCCTGTGATGACAGAGGCAATGGCTGGAATGAGGAGCTGACCTGACCACCTGGTATGAACAGGGCACCTCTGTCTCAAAGCCTGAACAGCAGCATTGCTATGACCGACGGCGCCAGTCGGCTCTGTTTCTCCTCCTTGTGTTCTTGTCCTCACCGCTTTTCTCTGTCCTTAAGGAAAAGTGCAGAAGCTGAGAGGCCAATATTTAAGTACAGTAGCATAACAGGACACTCTTGGAAATCGGTTCCAAGGCTGCAGGGCGTCTACCTGGCACCAGAGGTCCATGTTACCCATCTTTGGTTGTCTGTACCCAGGGGGGAAGTGCCTGGCCATGAGGTCAGAGTGGCGGGAGGGTAGGAAATTGGAAAGGATTCAGGCATGTTGCTTTTCTGTCAAGATGACTTCTTTCCTCTCCTCTGCTTTTCTCAAACACCCCACCCCTACTCCCACCCACCCACATGCACACACATCTGCAGGCTGAATTTTGAGAGACCATCAGTGTCCTAATGAAGCCAGACTTAGGCAGGCAGTCAGTATAGATAGGTAAATCGAGTCAGGTAGGATCAAGGAGGCCAATTTTGAGGGAGTCTGGGAAGATGGAGACTGTCCCCTAAGGGATTGAAATATTAATTCCTTCAGAGCCCTTCCTCCACCCTTATCAAGAACCTGCCCCTGCTCCAATGTGTTGCCAAGGTAATCTGTCCCAGGAACTGCCCTACAGGAGCTACAAGGTTGTTAATTAATGTATCCTTGGATGCTCCATCCTGCCCTTCCGGCTTTAGCCTACCTGTTCTCCACCTTTTGGCCAACCACTGAGCCTTCCTGGGCCTAGTCACATACGCAGGAGGGAGAAAGATCAGGGGAGGGCAGGAGAACAGAGGAAGCCTAGGCCATATAAAAAGGGCAGAACAGCTCACTTCTTAGGATACCAGGATACCAGCTATGGCCCCTTTCTTCCTCCCGGGAGAAGTCTATGTTGTCCTTTTTAAAAATAAACCCTGCTTTATATGCTTGCCTCGGCCTGTTTCTCTAATGTTCAGACTTCAACATGTGGGGAAGCAGGACTCGTCACCGATAACCGGTGGTTTCACTAATGCAGATCTGGGAGGACCCTGAGACCAGAACCATCTCATGCTACCCTGGGGTCCTGGAAGCTCAGCTCATCTATCTGGCTTTCAGCCTGAGTCTGGGCTGATTGAGTATAGAGAGGGCCCTGAGTTGACCAGGTGCTGACCCAATCATATGCCAGGTCACTCCAAGGACCTGGTGTCCAGTCCTTGGCACCTTCTTCTGAGCGCCTTCCTCCTCAGAGGGCCTGGCCTGCTGCACTCTTGCCTCTCTGCTCCATGGTTGCTGCCACACACTGCTGCTTCTGTGGGTCCCATTTCTCCAGACTGCCTGCAGAGCAGCAGGCCCTCCCTCCAAGCCTAATCTCCACCCCCAGATGCAGGAAGTTTCTTTTCCTCTCTAATTTTTCCCCTGCTAGTCATCACAGGGGAACGGGCAAGGTTACAAAGATAAAAATCATGAGAAAAGTCATGAAAGCTCATAAAAATCGGCAGGAAAATAATTACGATGGCTATTTTTAACTTAAGTCATTATTATTTTTAATTTTAAAAAGGATTCTTCCTGTTGGTCCCTTTCCATTTTGACTCTGTGACTATAGTTCCTGAGAGTCTAGGCAGTTCTAAAAGATGACTTGTGGCAACTCCTACCCTCCCATCCTTGACAGTAGAACATATTATCCCCTCAGGCTTTTTCTTTCCCCCTAATGAAGGAAAAAGCAAATGATATAATCTTGATAATTTGTTTGTCGCAGACTCATTAGCACTATTACTACCAAGTATGTAAGACCAGCATTTTAAAAAAAAAAAAAAAAGAAGTCACCTTTTCAAAGTGCCAGAACTCCATGTAACTTCACAGAGGACACCAGAGAATGTTTCTCCTTTGGATGGAAATAAAGGTCAAGTGTACCAAGAATGTGGAAAGCAACAGGACGAACACTGTATTCCTTCAGTTCTTGCGGTACCACAGTAGTCAAATTCATACAGACAGAAAGAAAACAGTGCCTATGAGAGATGGAGGGAAAGAGAGCATAGAGTTTGCTTAATGGGTACAGAGCTTCAGTGTGGGAGGATAAAAAGGTTCTGAAGACATTCCTTGACGTCACTGAATGGTATACGTGAAAATGGTGACAATGGGACATGCCATGTCGTGCACTGTCTGCGCTCCCTTCCATGAATGTGAATGGCATTGCAGCAGAGTGTGAGGTGCATAGGGCAGTTGTTACCTCACAAGCAAGTGACTTCTAGGTAATGCGGCCAGGTGAAGATGACATTCCACAGACCCTTCAGCAAACCTCTGTAGCTGTGGATCTGCACTGTGAAATCTGTGGGCTTCTCATATTGAAAGGAAAAAAAAAAAAAAGATAACATAATACCTCTCACCAAATAATGCAAAGAGAACATTCTTTATTTTTCTCTAGCATCTAAGAGCCAGAGCCCGAAAAGGTCTTTTATTTGTAAATCAAATACAAGAAAACAGAGAGTATTATAGAGTCCCTTTTGAAATTTCCTTTTGAAACCAGAATTTTTCCTGGAGAGATTTATTAAATTCTTAGAAACTGCCAAGCAGTTACTTTTCATATAATAGAATTTGCTTCAATGAAGATTCTTAAATACTTCAGCTTTCAGGAATTATCTCTGAAAAAAAAAACTGTGAATATACTTTCTCCTATTAACATCGAAGTCCATGTCACACGAGAGTACTTTCTGAGAATATTAACATTATAATATCATCCTGAAAGTTTTCATTAAGAAAAAAGTCATTGTTCATATACCTACAGCAATTAATTATTAAATGCTACAATAAGCCATTCCAATCTTATTCAAATAAGCTCTGAAAATACCAACCTAACATTAACTTATTCTGGAAAGAGTTCATTTCAGAAAATGTTTAGCCTTTTTGTAATCTTGCTTTGGAAAGGGCTTTAGAGTTAGAGCTGGTTTATAATCTTGTCCTATTACTTATTTAATAGCTTATATGACACTTACATTTTTTGAGCCTCAGTTTTGTAATCTGTAAAATGAAACTGATATTAATTCAGATCCAATAGAATTGGTAAGACAATTAAAAGAGATAATAAGAGACTCCAAAGGGGCTGGCATCTAGTATTGCTCCTTTAGACCTTCTTACTTATATTTCCTTTTCAAGGTCAATTAGCTCATTTCTAATTAGGCTTTGCCTAAGTAAAAAATGGATTTTTTTGAGAAAAAATGTTTGTGATAGTGTATGAAAAATGCTTAATACAGTGATTGGCACATATGAAAGCACCCACAGTGGTAGATTTGTTTGTTCGTAGACAACTTACCCATTCATTCGTTCACTCATTTATTAATTTATTGAATCAAAAATATTGTCTTTGCCAGGAGCTTTTCTAGTAGCTATAAGTGAGGTAGATGAGAGCCTTGTCCTTGGGGAGCTCATATTCTAGTCATAGAGATGGACAATAAAGAGGAAATGTATGAAACGACAGTGAGTTTCCAGTGCTGGGAAGCAAAGGATCCTGACAATCAAGGCCAGGAATAGTGCGGGTGTAGGCGAGGCGTGCTCTTCAGGGGTTATTCAGTGCCCAGGGAATTCCTTTCTGAGGATTTGACCTTTGAGTGGAAACCTGAGCACTAACTTAGGCATGTGAGATGTCAGGCAATGGTGTCTAGGTACTAGAAAATTCACCTGGAAATCCAGAATTTGGAGAATTTTATGAATTAAAGCTATGAAAAATTCTGTCCACCACTTCTTTGGGCCCTAAGACACTAGTCCTGACTTGAGACGCTTCAGATTCTGGGTGTGGACTGTGTGCTCATGGACCCATCATCCTATAAGTGCCTTTGATGTGCTGACTCCTGACTCTTGAACAACAGAGGCAGGATCTACACAGCAATGGCTTGCTGGGCTTCTGGCATGCGCCCCTGAGCTTTGGGAGGTATGTGGTTAGGGTTCTTGAAATAACATCAAATGATGCTACAGTTAAATTCAGCAGAGAAAATCCTGTGTGTGTGTGTGTGTGTGTGTGTGTGTGTATATATATACACACACACACATACATACATATATATACACACACACACTTACATGCACACACACAAGACTACACTGCAGTAAAAAGAAGGGTAAAAGACACCATGGAAATAATGTATAGTTGTGTATAGTTGTGGATACACACACACACACACACACACACACACACTTACATGCACACACCACAAGACTACACTGCAGTAGAAAGAAGGGTAAAAGACACCATGGAAATAATGTATAGTTGTGGATAGTTGTAGATACACACACACACACACACACACACACACACACACACACACTTACATGCACACACACAAGACTACACTGCAGTAAAAAGAAGGGTAAAAGACACCATGGAAATAATGTATAGTTGTAGATAGTTGTAGATACACACACACACACACACACACACACACACACTTACATGCACACACCACAAGACTACACTGCAGTAGAAAGAAGGGTAAAAGACACCATGGAAATAATGTATAGTTGTGGATAGTTGTGGAGATACACACACACACACACACACACACACACATTTTTTTTCCTAGTTACACAGAATGTTGGGGTTTGACACACTAGAAACACCACTAAGGGAAGAGGCCCACATCAGTGAATGAGCAGACAGCACTGGCACAGCAAAGGACTGAAGCAGAATGGGGGAATTCATGCAGCAAGGCAGAAACAGGAAGAACAGGCAACCGTGGGGATCTTACGGTGGGTTCATTTGAGGTTGAGGGCTGGGTTCTCCCAACCACAGTAATACAGCCACACATCTCTAAACAGGGTGTCTGCAGCCTTGTTCTTGGGTGGGGAGCTTGTTGGTTCAGTCGATGAATGGAGCTGATTGTGAGGGAAGCCTTGGGTCTCTACCAAGTTAGACTCAGTCATCAGAAGCAAAGAGGAGGATGGGGTGAGGTTGTTTAGTAGTGGGTGTCTGAAGGCTCTTGGGATGTTCTCAAGACTCGGGAGTATTAGCTCAATGTGTACTATTACTCCAGATTATACTAGATATTTTGGGGGGCATATTTTGGGGTACTCTAAAGAAGGAATAGAATCTCATAATTTTAGAGGTCTAAGAAGCCACGTGGTCTAACGCAGTAATTGGACACCCTCTCTAGAAGGATTCTAGGCTCTGTTCCACTTTGGTGACTCAGAAAGGACTTCTTCCTCTATAAATGATGAATAATCCCGGTTTCATAATGTATATCTAGACATTATAAACCATAAAAAGCTTTACAAATACAAGACTTCACTGCAGTAAAGAGAAGGGTAAAATACACCATGGGAATAATGTGTAGTCGTAGATAGTCCAGCATGAACGTGGCTTCCAGGGAGGTGTCTGTAAGAAGATCAGGACCCCAAAGTGTCTGAGTCCTCCATATTTGTAAGTTTAAGGCCCTTAGAGTTATAATTTCTCAGACTGATTCTTGTGAAAAAATGCAGAGTAATCCAACCTTTGGGGGATTGATCATGATATTCAGATTCAAAAGAGATTTTGGGAAAGCAGACCACCTGTGGTTTATTTGCATACCATCCAAAGGTCCTTTGAGTCTGTGATCATCTTCATTTCATCATCTGATGCCTTTTAAGTCTGACTTGTTTTGGACTAATGTGTACAATTTACCTTGTGGGTTTTCTAGGCTCGGGAACGTAAATTCCAACCCTCTTTTTAATTATGGAGAAAAGAAACAAACAAGGGTTAAATAACTTCCTATTTTTGTAGTCAGACTTTTTGCTGCAGTGACCAAAAGACCTGATAAGAACAATTAGAGAAAGAAGAGTTTATTTTGTGGCTCACAGTTTAAGAAGTCTCAGTCCATAGACAGCCGGCTCCTTTGGCTTGAGTTGAGGCAGAACATTATGACAGAAGAGTATGGTGGAGGGGAGCAGCTCATGACAGAATGCAAGGAAACAGAGAAAGCCTCCACTCACCAAATACAAATCATATATCCCAAAGGCTTGACCCCAGGAACCCGCCTCCTTTAGCCACACCCTACCTGCTCGTAGTCACCGTTCAGTTAATCCCTATCAGGGGATTAATGCACTGATCAGATCACGGCTCTCATAACCAATCATTTCGTCTCTAAATCTTCTTGCATTGTCTCACCCATGTGCTTTTGGGGGGACACATAATATCTAAACCGTAACACTCTCCACAGGTTACAAAAGGTTTCAGAAGAGTGGCGTAGAGAGCAAGGTGGAGACCTCCTATGTGCTTGCTTTTACCACTTCTTGGGGAGGTCTGGTATAAGAAACTAATTTTAGACCTCTTTTACTAGTCATTGTTCTCCCATTAAGTGGCTTCAAAAAATGCCCTGACACAGCCTCGATTGAGACTTTTACAAGGTGTTGGTACATTTTTTTAGAATACAATGGAGGAATAAATTTGGCTTGCCTGTTAATACTAATATTAGACTCTTGGCGTGCTAATTTGTATAAGCTCCCTCATCTGCCCTGGTTGCCATTTGAATACCTACCTGCCCACCACACTCAACATTTCTCAATGGATCAAGAGGGAAAAATAAAATCTAAAATATTTACCAATTACCTCTTTACTATAGAAAATGTGCATAGGATTCCCCAGAGGAAAAGAAACGAACTACTAAAATGTCAAAAACACGAAGCTAGACTCGCCTTAATTTGCTCCAAGATTCGCAAGGGACTCCTTCATGCACTAATTCAATAATATGGCAGAGGTCTGCATCTATGCATATTCAGAGACTCAATGCACTTTTAGAAGGAGGCTCCTGCTGAACTGATTTTTGATGAGACATTTTAAAGGAATATTGGGAACTAGTAGAGTGACCTTCACAGATCTATTGAAATCAAGAATGTTATTCACAGTGATGTTTTGAAGGATCTGGTAGCAATTTCTGTCTCCCAATTGTTGCTTTGATGACCACTCAAACTATTCTTTTTCACACCATGACCATAATCATTATTAATTACAACTATATTGTATAAAACAAATAGTCCATAAACCCCTTCACATTAAAAAATCTTATTTAATTCTTTGAAGATGCTGAAAAAGACTCAGGACTGGGGATGTTCAGCAATTTTTCTAACATTATGCAGCAGAAAAAAAACTAGAATAAGATTTAGGTTACTTTGACTCTGGGATTTGCTTTCTAGATTGCATTTCACCCATTGGGGGGATATGGAAACACATTTTGGGGGGAATACTTACTTAAGTGAAACCTAATCCAAATTTACAGAAATACAAGTTATTATTTATTTTACATGAAAATTCATAATGATGTTCTTCAAAATATTATGATACCCAATGTATTTAAAATTTTGATTTAATTTACAAGTCACCAGTCATATCACTTTAGGAATACAACTCTACCATGAAGCTTTGTTCACTCAAGGGGGTTCAAGGTGAGAAGAGGAAGCCATTTTTGTTCTCTTTAATGGCAAAAAGCATGGTAGATCTTGAAATAACCTTTGGGTGGCGCCATTTGACCAATCCCCTTCTCGTGAGGGTGTGGTCTACATGCAAGACAAAAATATGATCATTATCCAGATGCTGAGAACCTAAATACTCCGGGGAGTTGTTTATCTTGTTTTAAGAATGATGGGAAAAATCAGTAGGGATTTGAGCCTTTTTATTACTGTTGCTAATGCTGCCTTTTGAATGCTGATGAAAGAAAGCATTTCAATTGCTCAAGTTGGATTGGAACGGAGAAGGCATTTAAAAATCAGGCAAGATCATTCTATTAACAGGATTAGTCCAGAGGTTGATGACTAAAGAAAAACAGAAAAAAATAAAATGAAAGACGAAAAGAACTTTGAATAGAGTAAGCCCATCCTATTAAGAGCTCAACCCTGTGGTCTTGCTTATACCCCCACAGCTCTGCTGACTCCTCTTAGGGTGTGATTAGAGCAATGTCTCCAGACTAGCAAAATGCCAGGTTGAAAAGCAGAAGATTCAATTAATAGACTATCTTTCTCCTGAAAGATGTTGAAGGACTGGTTTTGTAGCATTTTCCTTATTAAATCGATGGAACCAAATCATCATTGGTCTGGTATCACAGGGTATGGTCCATGAAGTCTTTTTGAAAGTTGCTTTTCTTTGCTTTTCAGTGTTCATTTGTAGATTTTATTTTTTTTCTTGGCCTTTACCTGGCATTTACAACTATCCCCAGGACTTTTGAAAAACACCACCCAAAGATGTCTGTGGATTTCAGGGTGGCTTAATTGAACACATCCTGTGTCCTGAAATAAACAGCTTTATTCAACGATTATCACAATTTCTTCGTTTCCCAATTTTTACTTAAACTGATCCCATCTGTGCATTCGAGGATCAATGTGGGTGGGAAATCCAATTACATCAATATTTTATTTTCAGAAAAATAGCAGGCAGGAGGGTCCACTGAGACTCATTACATTTTCAGAGCTCAGTACAGTTGAGTGCTATTAAATAAACCATTGGCATATAATCAACTGCCATTTATTTTAGTGCAGAAATATCTGTTACAGTAGATAGAAACCATTCAATACCATCGACAAACAGATAGTTCATAGCCTTAAATTAGTTAGCCTATTTTTGTAATGAATAGAGACTTAATTCGAGTTTCCTCATCCTGGGAACATGAAACAAAATTATATCATACAGTGAGTAACGGTTTGAAAAATTTTAATTTAGTTTGGCACCACGGGTTCTTCTAATTATTGCTGACTCTTCACACAGCAGAGACAGTGACCCTGAGCCCAGGGGCAAAACAGCTGCTTCTCACCTGCAGACTCATTATCGAACTGATTATTCTTCAAATAATTTTATAATATTCATGCAGAACCTAATTTTGGACCTATAAATATAGGTTTAAGTCATTCATAGTTTGCTTTCTTGCTCATGCTCCCAACCCATGTTGGAGAACTTGCATGTCCTACTGTCCTGAGGGAAACTTCCTAAGTTTTCTACCTCGGGTATGAATTAGCACTCTGCATTCAAATTTCCAAACCCCAGCACAGTCAAATTTTGATTGTGGCCCCCCAAACTGTTTATTAGAACCTAAAATCAGTTGCCAACATTTGGAGTTGGAAATTTTGTATCAGGATCCAGATCCCTGACTTTTCTTGGAGGTTGGATTCTCTACCAATGCCAGAATCCGTTTACCAGAAGGTGACAATTACCTGGAGTTAAGTTGCAAGTGTCCCTCTCACAAAAGCATGCACCTGCTACTTCTCCATAGCCAACCTGGGAGCTGGGTATCAATTGCTGGTCATTATTTTATACCCCTCTCCAAGAATTTTATATCCCTCTTGGTTCAAAGGATTTTAAAAATTTCATGGGCTTTCATCCCTCTTACTTTTAAGAGGTCCCATTTTACATCGTATCAAATATATTTAACCCATAACCCATATTAAACATGGAATTTTTTTTTGTTATAAAGAGTTTAATGTAAGGATTCAATAATTTTACTTTTAAAAATGGTTTTAAATTTTCCATTTTTATATTTTGGAATATATAAATTTTCAGCCAGGGTGGAGGGTGAGCTATGTGGTTGGCCTCCATACCCATGGGTTCTATATAGACCCCTGGCATTGACCAATCTTGAATGAAAATATTTAGAAAAAGAATTTGCATCTGTACCGATCAAGTAAACATTTTTCCTTTTCCTTATTCCATAGACAATACAGTATAGCAATTATTTACGTAGTGTTTACTTTGTATTAAGCATTATAAGCAACCCAGAGGTGATTTGCAGTATATGAGAGGATATGTATGGGTAATATGCAAATATTGTGTCTTTGTATAAGGAATTTGAGCATCTGCAGATTTTGTACCCATAAAGTGTCCTGGAACCCAATACAGTTTTTTTTCTTCTTCTTTCTTTCCTCCCTTCCTTTTTTTCTTCCTTCCTTTTGAGTTTTCAGTCATTATCTTAGGCTATTAAAAAGTGCATAGGCTCAAGGTACTATGTCTGAAATGCCTCAAGAATTGAATGCTCCCCTGAATCCTTATGAGGATTTGAGGTAGTGGCCTTTGGGTAGGATCAGTTTGGAACTTTAGAGAGATGATAGGAGATGGGGCCATGTCCTAAGGCATGAGGCAGGCAGAAGTCCAATGGTACTGGGGTGAGAAGAAAGACATGACTTCCCAGGTCTCTTTGAGTTTTTGAGCTCTAAAGTTTCCTTAAATGACAGCACTGGGCCTTGCTTGCACACTCCTTCCTAGTTTGGAGTGAGGTGGGGCTGAAGGGTCATGTAGGGATGCTTTTGGATAGATATGACATTTTAAGACCTTGTTGTCCCTGGGCACATTCACTTTTGGAAATATCATTTCAATTCAATTTAATGAGTGCATTTTTGGCTGTAGTCAGCTGACTACTTTTCTAACTTTTATATTGTAGACTTTTAATTGAATTATGTATTAATTTTAGATCTCGTGAACTTTTGTTTGTTTGTATGTTTATTTTGAGGTCAGTGCATTCATGCCTTCAGTGCCCCAACTCTTTTCATTTGTTCTTAGCATTCTTTAGGTTTGGAGCATGAAGACCTTTGCTGATTTACAAGATACAGGGTTCAGGGACTGGTGGATGTCTTACTCTGACTTTCTGTGGCTCAGCTCATGATTTCATCCCAGGTTGTAGCTGAAGACACCCAAGCAGAATTACTTTTATTTGTTTATTTACTTTTCTTGGAGCCAGGGATGTAACTCAGGGACACACATGCTAGGAAAGCACTTGACCACTGTGCTACCCCACTTTCCAGAACTGCTTTTTAATTTGTCTCTCTTGAAAAGTTCCTGAGACTAAGTCCATGACGGGACAAGGGGGAAACTCAGCAGAAGGGCATTACTGATTCCCTGGGCATCATATATAGTAACATTAGAGGTAGACTTGCTGGGAGGACTTGTTAAAAAGGTAGATTCCCAGCCCCACTCCATATTTACTGGAGCTTTAAACCAGGATGAAATATTGGTTGTCTTTTAACTTGATGGTAAAAACAAAAACAAAATCTAAGGAACAAAAACTCTTCATTTTTTTTTCTAACATCTAATTGAAATAGAGTATTTTATCAATTATGATTACAGGCAACAGATCACTATAGGATTGGTTATGCCTGTGACTTTTCACTGATGGAAATCTCAGGTAGTCTCATATCCCATATTTGTGAGTATCTTGAAATGCTTTTTCTTCTCCTTATTCCTTAAAACTGCTGATATTTATGAGACCAACAACTAGATATTATTACTTAATATTGTCATCAAAAGCTCAGTTATTGTTATATCACCTGTTTCTTTAATATTTTGATAATTGCATCCCACTATTGGTTTTCTTTGAAATTCTATGTATTTTATTTTATGTATTTAAACATTGTTCTCAGAAGGTGTCCATGGGCTTTCCAGAACTTCCACAAGGGTGAATGTCAATGTCATAACAAGGTAAGGAAGCCTGGACTGGAGTTGAGACCTGGCTGATAGGCAGTCCCATCCCCCAGGGGTGAGGAGGAAGAGGATGGCAGATGGGGGGAGGAGCTGAAGCCAAAGACCCTGGTGACAAAGGGCCTGGGGATTTTAAGAACAGAAAGAGGCAGTGAGGTTAGAGGGTTTCCCACTCTCTAGTATGGGAAAGTGGAAGTGGATGGGGTCACTGAGCAGGCAGAGACAGGGGTCAGAGGGAATTCTATCCAGTGTGATTGGAGGCATTGGAGGATCTCATCAGGGAAGCAACATGATCAGGGCCATGGTATAGGATGTGGATTTTGAGGAAGGTATTTCTAAGTGCAGAAACCTCTACAAAATTCCAACTATAAATGGAATTATGAAGATAACAATATGTTAAAATATAGTTAGGAAAATATATTTCTAAAATTGTTATATAAAATATATGTGCTTTATTAACACATTAAAGAAGAAGCTCTGGTGATGTATGTATATCTACCTATCTATACCTTTCAATTTCAAAGGTGACTCATTCCAAAACTTACTTCAAAGTTACAGTTGTCCAGGGAGTGTGGCATTGGCATAATGAATTTTAACATCATTATTATGAATAGAATTTAGAGTCCCCCCACCTACCTTGCAAAAGCCCTCACATTTATCATCAACTGATTTTCACTAAAGGTACCAAAATAATTCAATGAGGAAAGGACATTCACGTAAATAAATGCTGGGGTAACTGGATATTTACCTGCAAAAAAGTAAAATTGGACCACTTTCTAATACCATGCATAAGAAGTAACTCAAAATAGATCACCAATGTAAGTAAATGAGCTAAGACTATACAATTCTCAGAAGAAAGCACAGCAATAAGTTTTCATGATCTCCAGGTAGGTAACTCTGACACTAATAAAATCACAAGGAACTGTAACCATTGCTTCTTTATCAAAATCAGCCTTATCAAAATTGGAAACTTATGCTGCTCACTATACTACTTAGAGAGTGAAAAGGCAAGAAGTATTTGAAATCATATAGCAGATCAGGGCTGATCATCAGAGTATATAAAGAACATACAAATCAATACCCAAAAGACAAAATACCTGATTAAAAAAAAATAGGTGAAGAATCTAACCAGATATTTCTCCAAAGAAGATATGCAAATGACCAACCAACACATGAAAAGATGCTCTACATCATGGGCCATTAGGAAAATGCAAATCAAAATAAAAATAAGATACCACCTCACATCCACTAGGATGGCTATAATCAAAATGACAGAAAATAACAAGTGTCAGTGAGACTGTGGAGAAATTGGAACCATTAGACATGGCTGGTTGGGAATATAAAGTGGTTCAGCCATGGTGGAAAAACTGGCAGTTCCTCAAAATACTAAACGTACATTTTTCATGTGATCTAGCAATTCACTCTAGGTATCTATCCAAGATAAATGAAAACACATGATAACCCAAAGAACTATACACAGATATTCATAGCAATATTATTTATAATAGCCAAAAAGTCAGAACAACTTAAATGCCCATTAACTTGTGAGCAGATAAACCAAACTGGCACATTCATACAATAGAATTCCACTGGACAATAAAAAAGGTGAGTTCCTTCCTTTGTAAGGAACAAAGTATTGATGCATGTTGTACCTTGGATGAACTTCAAAAGAGTTAAGCTGCGTTAGAGTCCAGTCACCAAAGACCACTGATTGCATGATTTCATATGAAGTCAAAGACATATATAGGTTACCTTGGACTTGGATTAGAGAGATATTTTGGAAATGGAATTGGGGCTCCTATCTTTAGGTGGTCGAGCTGTGAAGACTTGCTTATAGAACGGATGGGGACATGGGAGAAGATAGTCTTAGAGGTGGAGCAGGTCTGGTTCTCCTTGGTTGGTCCTGCATATTCTATGAGAGTATCCCACTGGGTTATAGGTTCTTACTGGATGGTTCTGGTGAAGTGAACTTACGAGATCAAACTGCAGTGATGTATGTGATGATCCTTGATGCAGTGTTTACTTTGGTAGAAAACAAAGGTAGATTTTCAGGATTCAGTAAGAAGGATGTCTCTGAATTTTCAAGTCTAGAAAAGTTGGCTCTTTGCAGGACTCTTGAAGAATAATAACCACTTTAGTCTCAAATGTTCCTATATAGGTCAAAATCATCTTTTTTTTTTTTTTGCTCATAAGCATTTCCTCTGAGTGTTGAGCATCTGCTTTCAAGTTTAAAGCAGCTTTTTAGTGGTATCATCTCTTTCAAAACCGGATCAGAAGGTGAACGTTCTGGAGAGACTAAAATCACCTGGGTAACCATTATAAAAGACACACGTGCATTTGAAGACCATGGCACTCCTGAGACATGGAACTTTCAGTGTAAATCCAGCCTAAGCAGAGAACATTTATTCCCCCTGCTGCTGATTTTCCCAATGAGAAATAAGAACAGATATTTGGAGAGGAGGCAATTCCATATCCAAAAAGATTTTTTTTCACCATCAGAATCCCTCTTGAACATTATTACCAAGAGACTGGTGAAATGCACGGCTACCCTGAAAGAAGATGCTGGCTTTGCTGGAAGCCACATGTTGCCATCTAGCAGTCTTGTTGCATCTCAGAAAACTTATGGGCACTGTGCGTTGTGAGGGGCCCGCCCTGCTGACCGAACAAACTGCAGGTTCATATAAGAGAAAGGAGAGCTGCCTGGGCCCCTGGTCTTTTCATTCCCAAGATGAAGAGCCACCCACAAAGCCTTCAAATAAAATTCCTTTGAAGATGGGCTGTCTTAACCCATCTTAGACTCAAGTGAGGGCAGGCCAGAAAAAAGGAAGATAAGTACAATCTGCATTATCGACTGGGATGTCGATTAGCTAAAAGGCAGCCTACCTTAGTGGCTAAGAGTGCTAGTTTTCTGGCCAAAGACTGGTTGGGTTCAAATTCTAGGTTGTTTGCTCAGGATCTATATGCTGTAAGGCAATTTGCATTCCTGTCCAGTATCTTAGATAACCATATCCCGTAATGCAGATGATAGAACCTCTAAGGGTTGCTCTGATGATTCAGTAAGGTTATGTGTGTAAAGTACTTATTATACACAAACACAGAGTAAATACTCAATAAATATTGACTATTATCATTTATCAAGTACCTCTCATGTGCCCGGGAGTGTACTAGATGCTGGGGATGCAATAGTAAATAAAATAGAAAATGCCCCTGTATCCGTAGGGCTTGCATTTGATTGGAGTTTTTATTTACATGGCAGATGAGGTGCAGAGTCAAGCAATACAGTTCTGGAACCATCTCAACCTCCACTTTTGCCTGTAATGATGAGAAGTTTATTTATGACAAATATGTGGAATCTGAAAAAATATATATAAAAATCAAAAAGTGAGTCTCAAATGTAGGCAGAGCCATGGCTGCCTGAATGAATTACTTTACTGAAGGGAACAATTGGGGGTAGAAATAAGTCGTAAACACTGGCTCTAACCCGAAAAGGTGAGGAGAGGTGCCAAGGGGTGACTTGGCTCATCGCTTGGGAGTGGCCATCCTAAGAAAGGGAAGGAGTGGCCGAGAGGCAGGTTTTATGGGAATTGCAGAGGCAATGGCATTGAGCTTTTTCCATGTCCTCGGTCCCACTGCTGCTCTCTCTCTTAACCCCCAGTGGGCATGAGGAGTTAGCCTCGTCCCTCATCATTAGTATTTATAGGGAGGGGAGATCAGTACTAGCAAAAGGGTGGGCGACTGGAAAATCCAGAGGCCTGGAGGCTGCTCCTCTAAGGGCTGACTATGATGGGGGTGGCCACTCCGTCCTCACCCGCCCAGGACAGAGTCTGGGGGCAGTTTCCTGGTCTTGACCAATGGCACTCTGTTGGAGGAACTGAGAGGCCACTACACAGAGAAAAGTTTTTTTTTTTCTTTTTAGGTTATGCATCAGTTCTTTCTGGTTTACATAACAATAGGATTCATTTTTACATAATTATAAAAGCATGAAATATAATTTGTTCCAATGCAGTCCCCAGCACTTCTCCTTTCACTCTCCCATTCCATTCCCTCTCCTCTACTAATCTTTCTGCTATTTACTTAGGTTCTTTAAAATCAGTGTCTTGTGGATGTATATACTACGGTCTATCATGTATGTGCATAGGTCAGATTCATTCCACCGTCTTTCCCTATGGCATCCCCTCCTCCCTTTCCTTCATTCCCCTTTGTCTGCTCCACTGATATTTCTTCTACTTGTTTTTTTTTTTAACCCTGCCCCCACCATTATTTTGGATTTTCTTCCATGTATCGGCTTTGGCTTTTCAGGGCTGACTTATTTCACTTAGCAGGATGGTCTGCAATTTACCAGCAAATGCCATAAAGTCATTCTTCTTTATGGCTGAGTAATGCTGCCATCCTTTAGACTTCCTGTATATTCTTCAAATTCTGCTCTAATTACTTTCTTTGGGATACTCTCCTCTGCCTCCACATCCCTGTTATGTTGTGAAGAATGGGAAGGTCACAGAATCTTAGAATTAAAATCTTCATTGAGATTCTTCTGGATGCAACCTACTAACTCCTGCCAGTCCCAATCAGGAGGAATTGTGTCGGTTATCTGTGATTATTGTCAATGCTTTAAGGAACGACATACAAAAACCCTAAAAGAAGCTCATGCCTGGTAACAAGGACATGCATTGGTTCTGAAATAGACTAATGTATATGTATATAAGAATCTTCACATTGTCTCTCCAGCTAGTGAATATTTAACTGTCAGAGACAATAATTTATCCTAATAGTAAGAAATAGAAAATTATCTTAAGTTCAGCAGTCAGGAGACTGGTGGATTTAACTCTTATTCATTATATGCCATTGGATATATTTCAGCATCTTCAGAGACTCAGTGTCTCATCTGAAAAATGGGGATTCTAAGACCTACAATGGGGTTTTAATGAGAATCATGAAGTGTGTTCACAATTATAAGGCAAACTTTGAAGGACTGCACAGATGAGGATGGTATGGTGTATACTCATAATTTCATATTCCTCTTCCCACCAACACTATGAGTAACTGGCCACAGGAGCTCAATGCTGCTGGGTTAAATTAAATTAATAGTATGATATGTTTCAGGTAATTTTTTTATTCCCTTTTTCTATCTTGTCTCTTGCAGAGCTACAATTTACTATGGTCTGACCCAAGTGATCCATCTAAATTAAAAATTGCAAATGTGGCCATGTTATTCCACTGATTTAAAAATCATTAATTATTCCTAATTGCACACTGAAGAGAATTCAGCCCCTTACAGTCTATGTCTCTGACCTCTTTTCCTGTCCTCTGGCCTTATACCCTGTGGCCCTGCTTGCAGACTATACCTGCCCCATCCTTCACCACCTTGACACTGACCCCAGACCACAAGGCATTCGGCCTGATGCTTTGATGCTGTCACTCACGCTGCTTCCTTTGTCTGAGAGGCCCTCCCAGCCCCCTTTCTCCTGGCTAACTCTCATCCCAAAAGGTTCAGATCAACCATAGGAAGACGTTCTTGACCCTCAGATCCAGCTAAGGAGCCAGCCTCAGGGTTCACAGAGCTCCCTGCCCCACCTCCATACTGCTTGCCACACAATCTTGAAATGATGTATTCTCTAGATTCAGACCCACTTGGAAGCAGGCAGTGCAACATTGTCTCCCCAGTGCACAGCACAATGCTTGCTCTGTAGTAGATGCTCATCATGAACGGAACTGAATTCTCTTTGCGAACTTTGTATTGAAATCATGAATGTAATACGGGGGCTTCATTGCACAGATGATGGAAGAGTGGAGAAGCCAAATGGGATGATGAGGCAAATCAGAGAGTAACGAGAGCAGGAATTTGCCACCACCCTAGGGGAAGGTGGAGTTGCCAGAACCACTGTGCTGGGGCATGCCAGTGGAAGCTGGAACCGAGGAGGCTGTAACTGCAGAGCTGGGGTCTTCATGGCTAAACGGGATGCTCAACAGAAAGGGAAGGGAAGGAAATGCTCTAGATCATCCCTACTCTTGTCTAGATTCTCCTTCACACAACTTCCATACAGCCAGTCTGCCTGGAAATCAGCCTAAGGATTCAGCCTGTGGACATCACCACCCCATGATTTAGAGCTGAGCAGCTGCAGGGTGGTGAAAGGTTCTGAGGATGAACAGGCTGGGGGCTGCTCCATTGTGGAAAAAACTGAGAGGATGGGAAGAAAATGTTCCTAAAGTACCATGTGCACTAATTATTTCTTCAATCACTATTTACTTAGTACAGTTGTTCTTAACTGCTTTTTGGCTCTGACCCCATATAAGATGACAAAGCTTTGAAGATCACATCCTCATGAATATCAAGTGTGGGCCCAGGGTTATCAGCCATTGCCAGTGAGTGGGCACTGCTCATTTCCCACTCAAGGACAACAGGATTCACAGGAATGAGGTTCGCATTGTCATGGGAACATGAAAAGACAAGGTCACTGTGGCTAAATTACCTAAGAGTTCAAAACCCACCCAACTGTTCTAACTTACTAACTCAAAAGGGTCAGAGAACTACAAGGCAAAGTTAGAAGGTTCTACATGTTTCAGTGGGCCAACATGGTATCTGCAGATGAGAATGGAAGATTGAAGAAATATTCTAGAGATTTCACATGATGAGGACTTTTACCTCAAGACTACGTAGGTATTCCATCCTGGAAGTTTTTTTTTTTTAAATGAAATTAGTTTATTTGGACAATTTCCTTAAATAAAAATTTCAACTTGACTGTATAGACATATGTCACATAAGAGAGAGAAAGAATTTCATGAGAACAAAATGTTAGATAGACATAGCATTCCTTAGATGGTTCAACCTATACAATATATTATTTCTGTGACTTGGAGTGTCCTGGTACTATATTTTTATTATTTACAATTATTTTTTTAAAAATATGAAGACAATTCCTATTTGTTTTCTTTTATCTCTAGGCAACCTACCTGTTTTGGGTTAATTTGGTCTATGTAAGGTACACAGTAATTTTAAAATGATCACATCATGGGTAATACCCCTTCCTATCCAGGATTGACTTTTATATTTTTAAAAATTGGGGAAGGAAAGTATGAAAGCAACAGGAACTTGCTCACTTTGACGATTATTTAATCACATGGATGCTGGGTTCAGGAACTGTCTCCTATTGCTAAAATCCCTATTTTAGCCT
The DNA here is from genome assembly GCF_052094955.1 of Ictidomys tridecemlineatus. NCBI lineage: Eukaryota > Metazoa > Chordata > Mammalia > Rodentia > Sciuridae > Ictidomys > Ictidomys tridecemlineatus. The sequence goes on from NC_135483.1 coordinate 181,994,190, forward strand.
TTAAAAATACATAGATTCAGGAGTGTTCTATTTTGTCTTTGGCATGCCACCTACCAGAACTTTAAAAGTGTCTATTTGCTGTCCCGCTCCTTGCCATCCTCCACCTGTTTTGTTTTCTGCTCTAGCCCCAGTGTCCAGAACAGAGCCTGGCAGGCAGCTGTGGCTCCCGGGTGCAGAGTTGCTGCTTTCCCTTTTGCATGACTCCAGAATGAAATAGGGCAGAGATGGAGAGGTAATGGAGCCTCCTGGCAAACACTGTGCTGAGAAGATGTTGTCTAGACCTTGTTCCTCTCCACCCAGCTGGGCCAACTTTGAGCAACCACTAATGTGTGCAGGCTCTCAAAGGAGAGGGAGCCTGTTAATTGCAAGCTGTTTTTCAGTGTTGCCAAAAGGTCACCACTATCAATTATGACATATATTTGAGGAGAAGGAAGTCCTGTCTATATGGCAATATATTCCACGACGTCTAATTTGTTTGCTGTAATAAGGCCAGGCCCAGTTATTGATGAATCAATCATCTGTGTCTTCTATGCTGTTGACACCGCCTAAGTCTCTCTCTCAGGATAATGGCCTTGCATACAGAGATCGGTGCTGGGCCGTATATTATTAAACTCCATAAACATGTTGAACATTAATTGCTACTGCTGTGCAAGAAAACATTTTTTCCCCCTCTTTGTGGTGGAGAGTTAAGTAATTTATACAGGATGACTCAAGCCGTGTCTCTAGGCAGCCGGTGAAATGCTGCTAAATCAATCCATATGGCGGGCCTCTGCAAGAGAATCAATTGTATGACCTGCATGGGTGAATGATACAGGGCATCTCAGCGTGCCGGGTTCTTTCTTGCTGTAAATGGACTAGCCCTCCAGGTTATGTCTCCACATACCTCATGAGGACAAGAGTAGAAACGATTACAGGGTCAATTTAAACAAAAAATAAATGCTCATCTCAATTAATTCAAGTGAATAGAACTTTTCCTAGATTTTCCTTTGTGTGCCTGCCACCTCAAGTATCCAAATAATGGTCTTAATGCTCCATTTCACTTATCTGGTGCAAACAGCTCGGTTCAGAGGAAAAATAGCTTCTAATAAAAGCAGGAGGTGAAGCCTGAGGCCAGGCCTGGACATGGGGCTTGAGATTTTAGTTCCCTGAAGAACCAGCATGTAAGATTAGTGCCACCCTTTGTTTCCTTTCTTTTTGAATCTTAGGGCCTTGCTTTAACCCTTTTATTATAATTTCTTTTCATTGTGTTCTTACAACAAATTTATTATTTAAAAATTGTTTTGAAGGGTAACCTTTGAAGCAAGTGATTTGAAAAAGCAACGGCTTTCCCATTGCCTCTCTGTGCCCTTTGATCCCGGCTTGGCTGGGTTTGATTGCAATATACTGGGGAATTGCAACATTACCTTAATTGTAAGAGCTTACCTTTATTGTCTAAACAGAAAGATGCATTTTCACCAATAGATTTAGAATTTGGCCTTTCTTGCATATCCACGATCGGTATTCACGTGTCGTGGTAGACTAAGAAATTATCTGAGACCCATAGATTATAAAAATTTATCAACTTTCAGTTTTCAATGAAAACCTAATTGAACAGTATCTTGGATTTCCTTGAATGGGTAGTGAGGAAAATGGATGATATTGAATGCAATGCAGGCTCTGGGCCACTGTATTTGTTGTTTTGGGCCTTCATTTTCTATTGGGAAACATGAATTGGAGTACAAGGATGACCCAAGTTTTAAGTGTGCCTGGTAAAGGTTACTTGTTTTTCTCTTGTCCAGATGAAGGAATTCATCTGAACCTTATTCTGATACAATTTGAATGGGTAGAGAATGGAGGAGAAGTTCCTCTGCACCATTTCATTTGATTTGTGGTATAGACAACTATAGAGATACACTGCATAGAGGTGGTCATGTGACGAAGACCAGATTTACCATAGTACCCTACCTACCCCCTTGGTTATGGTGACTGGCTCAGGGATGGGCTTGAGACTCAAACTGAGTGACTGAGAATTTTTCCACAAAATGTTTCCATGGGCACATTTTCTGTGCTCTTGGTTTGCTAGCTGAGATGTTGTAAGCCTGGAGTTGTCTAACTGTATGCCCCAGAGCTATACATCCTTACTCATGGAAGGCCTGCTATAAGGGCAGAATGACAGTAACCCACAAAAAGAAGCAGCTGGCTGGGATGGATAGAGGAAGAGAGAGAGAGAACACAAGTAAGAGGAAGCTAATGAGAACATTTAAGGGTCTACCTTCCACTGTTGCTTGAATCCAGCTCCCCATGTGGACCCTGCTATTGTGTGTGCCCATTTATATTTCAGCAGGTTTGGGTTTAATTTTCTGTCATTTGAAGCTAGACAGTTTTAGTCTAATATATATACCTTATATTTAGCACTAATCACCACTATATTTGCCAATGAGGTTCCCAAATGTTTCCCATTCTTGGAAGATTCAGGGATTCAGAGAAAGTGGAGTGGCACTGGGGTTTAGTCTGCCCTATGGGGGAAGTGGCAGGAAGTTGCATTTGTACATCAGGCTTAGAAGTCAATTTTCACTTTGACCAACACCCTAATATTTCTCTGTGATGCCCTCAGTCTCTTCAGACATAACTTCTCTTTCTGTCAATCCCTTTTGCTTGTTTATTTCTGTCATCAGCCTTCAATAGTTATTTCTTTATTTTCTTGCTTGTGCCTCTTATTTTTGTATCCCATCTTTTGAGGTATAGATGCATGAATGGTTGACTGTTGCCTTTGAGATACTGGGTAAAGAGCAGGGGAAAATAGTGTCCCTAATTCTTTAGTAATGCAGGAAACTAGCAACCAAGGTCATTTGATAATTTGGTGGTCCAAGTCTTTGTTTTGTTGCCCTGGCCTCTGACTGCTACAGATTTATGATTACATTTTGGAAGTATTAGCTGCCTTATCTGCAGAAGCCCTGGGGTTTGTCATTAGGTTTATAATGTGGCCTTGGAAATGGGTATCATGGCTGGTTGGACTCAAGTGGTGAGGAGGGGGCAGCTTCTCTTTGTGCCTTTGACTCCAATCATCTCTGGGGGTTCCAGGTTCTGTTCTGAGGTGTGCTGGCTCATTCTTTGGATATATAACTGTTTTTGATAGCTATAAAGAAGAAATGCATGGGAGAGAGAGCTTGCAGATAATTTCAGGCCTGAAGACTCCCAGTTATCACCATTATAGCCACATGTGCAGCTTCATTACGGCGTTTACTGAGGAAGGAGATGGTGGAGAGTGGACAGATTCCTGGACTACCAGAGCTCAGGTGAGAGCTCAGCTTTGCTCTAAAGAGTTCTGAGGCCCTTGGTATGCCACTTGTTTTCCAACCCTCAAATCAAGGATTTGTGACATGAAGAAAAGGGAATTCTTGCTTCATGACTTGTCGTGGGAATCAAAATTAAAATGTGGTGATAGAAATGAAAATTCTCTGGGTATAAAAAGGAATGGCTCAAACATAAGGTGGTGCTCATGTTTACATGCTATACTTTAGAAATCACAAAACAAAGATCGACTCTGCTTAGGGGAAGATGATTTTTTTTAAAGAGGGAAACACTATTTTTTTTGATTACATACCAGCAGTTTACAGCGGCAGAAGTTGCTGTGTTCATGATTCATGTATGGTTTTAAAATGAAAAGCTTTATGTTTGCACTGGTGGGTCAGGTAAAAAATCCATGACCTGAGCCAACTTGGGCATTCATTAAAAATAATTGTGAGCAGAGAAGATAATTGTTCTTAAATTTTTTGACATGTATTTACCAGTTTGGCACGTTCAAAATTGTTGATTAAAATTGTGAAATTTGAGAAAACTCAGTGTTGACATTTGACGCGGTTGGTTATTGCAGCAGGGCTGAAGGGCTGTCCCAAGGCAGAAGCTGGGTTACAGGTTCCCTCTCTGCAGCATGTGGACCTTTACATCAGGCACACAAAGGCTCCTGCACTCCCCTCCCGCCCAAACTGCCCGATGACTGGAGAGCGGAGGTTTTTGTGATATTAATTGGGTCACTCTGAGTCACCTCAGAATTTGTACACCATAGAGACTGACTTTGCTTCACCTTGAAGAGTACCGCTCCCTTCGGCCTGAGCTCAGATAGTGCCGTGTCTCAGTGACCCTGTGACTAGCCATCTCCAACCCTCTGGGGACATAGTGGCTAGGAATGTGTGGTGATATTTTTCAAATTAAAAACTTCAAGAGATTCTGACTCTCAGGCCCTACTGGTCTATCATAGAAGTGCTCAGAGGTCATGAATTGGCCCTATGTCCTACTAGTGTACTCTGTCTTTGTTTTATTTATTTATTGTTTAATGGATGATTTTGCAAAGTAGCTCCAGAACAGCAGAAATTTTCTTTAAAAAGTCTTTATGCCCAAAGAGTTCTGGCAGCAAAACTTTTGTCTGTTGTATGTGCATTCTTTCCATATATGCCCAAGGCCAAGAGATAATTCTCTGAGAGCAGGTTATATGAGGAAGTCTGAGATGATTTTAGAAATAGAGTTTACCGATTTGCTCACATGTATAAAAGATGATTCTATCTACATAGAAAGGCTTGGACTTTCATTTAAAGGAGAGACTATAAAGTAGTCTTAACTAGCCAATTACTGAGGAATCTGTAGATTTATTTGCTAAAAAGAAACAGACAAATAGCAGGGTAGGCCACACAAATAATTAAGTGTGTACCACAACACAAGACTTCCTTGAGTACTTTCCAAAGGAAGGAGAAGAGCAAACCCAATGTATATCCACTAGCTGAATCTGGTTAAGAAGGAATAGACAAGAGAATTCCGTGAAAAGCAAATACTTCTGTTGCAAATTATTTTGTTTTGTGAGTGTCTAGTCCGCATTAATGCTGTCTAGGCTTAACACACAAGCTTATCAGTTCTGCAGGGGAGAAAAGAGAAGGAAGGAGAGGGAAAAGAGTTAGAGAGAACAAAGGGGACACACTAGGAGGAAGAACAGAGAGTGCAAGAGAAATTCAGGCCCCGAACAAGGAAGAGGAGCACCAGGAAGAGAAGCAACAGTCTCTAGGGGAAGCCAAGGCCAGACCAAGATAAAAAGTGACCCCTTCCCTTTTGGGGCAGAAGTTGGTTGGGAATTTGATGTCTAAATGGATTCAGCATGATTTCTTCTAGAGTGTATGTCTTCTCCTAAACTTTTTATGGAGACCCAAGTCCCAGGCAGAAACCTGTCAGTTTCATTTCCTGTCCATCTGGTGCATCCTCAGGACATTTTGTTTACTGATGGTTGGAAACATGACGGCCTTAACAGGCAAGGCTTCCTTCTGAGTTTGGTCTGTTTTGGAGACTCCCTTCAGGACATCTGATATACGTGAGAAATGAAAGAACTCTGGACGACAGGTCTGAGAAGTAGAAATCTGGAGTAGAAGCAAATATCCAATTTTGACCATGAAGATCTTGCTGGATAAAGGGTACTGGACACAGAGAATAGAAAGCTTCCTCATCTATCCCACAGAATGAAGTAGAGTAAGTGAGAGAAAAAGCAAGACTCAAAAGTGCTTCAAAATGGTAGGATGCTTCACCAAGGCGAGCTACTGTTATTTCTATTTTGTATGAAAGATGTTTCCGCTGGCTGAATCCAGGGCATGTTTCATTGATTTGATTATCTGAACATTTGGACCCCATAACAAGGCTCCTGTAGACAATTCAAAGGAACCATGGAAACTCCTGTTCTTCCCGCTCTCCTGTTATGTTACCGTGGATGTCAGGACTCAAAACTAAACATCTGTGTTCACGTGGCCTGAACTGAAGCAGCAGACTTGAGAGTGCAACCACCAAGGGTCAGAGGTGAAATGATCTGCCAAGTCAAGAGGACACAGGCCTGACTCTGACCCTGACTCTCTGCTAAGTGTCACCTACATTACACAATCGACTCTTCCTGGGTGACACTGAGGTGCATGTGACTCTGCCCTTTGAGAGTCTGCCTCCTGTCTTCCACCTCTGCTCTGTCATGGAGTTCAGGAAGGGTCACAAGTGAGCTGACCCTTGTAACTCGCTTAGCATTCTCTGGCAGCAGATGTTGTGAAAAATAAGCTTCTGAGGGATCAGGAAACTTTGCCCGATTCTATGGGAAACCAAGGAGTTAAGGACCTGCAGGTTTGGAGGTCAGTGACAGCGACCGCAGTGAGTCCAGAGCAGTGACCGTGCTGAGTGGTGTTTTGGGTCTGCAAGAGATGAAAAGTTCCTAAAAGTCATATGACCAGGAACCTGGAGGAACCTTCCTGCAGCATAAGGGAAATCTAGACGTAAGTTCAATCTAGGGCTAGAAAGGAAGCTTGAAGCGGTGACAATCGTCTCGAACCCCCACAGTATCCAAATTTCCAGGCACAGGGTGTAGGGAAAGCACTTCCTTCCTCACCTGCAGGTTCTTCTGTGGCTCCCCAGAGTCCACACGCTTTCAGAGCTGCCCCACAGGTGCTGATCAGACATAGCCAACGAGTCCCCGCCCGGCCTTCCCACACTCTCCACGGTGTCATAGGTAGCTTTTCCAGTCAAAACCACATTTTTAACTTGGGTGAGGAGGAAACAACCTACTCATCATATTCAGAAAGTCCTGGAAACCAGGACTTTCTGAATATGAGAAAGAGGTGACTTCATGGAGCCCACCATGACGGTTCCTGGGCAGACTGCCTGGAGACTAGACTCCCCACACAGTCACAGTCTTTTGGTCATGACTGCATGTCACATTGTCATCTGGAGGCAGATGGTTTTTTTAGACTCCTTCAGCATCCCACAGGCTGTTTTCCTCCCCCCATCACCTGTCATCTCAGTGTATGGAACTGTGGTCAGTTCTGTTCCTGTGGGTCATGGAATGGAGACCCAGCGTCCCCTTTGGCTTCAGGACAACAGCTTGGCCTCTCACCTGTATTCTGCTTGGTGCTTCACCAGCTGCGGAGTCCTTGCTGCTCCCCCCCACCCCAGTCATGTTGGTTCCTAGAGACGAGAGTCCCCCTGCTCGGTCCCTAGCACCTCTGCCATCCCTGTACATGCTCAGCTCCCTTCTCTTGAACAAAACACTAAAGTCAGTCATTTGTCCCCAGAAACCAAAAGTCTCCTGTGTGGGGGGTGGTTCTCCCATCCCAGGGTGTGCTAACATCCAGCTGAAGGTCGGGAGTATGGGGAAGGTCCTTCCCTACTGTCCCCTTCACTGCTCTGGCATAGGTAAGAGGACACTATCACCTGGCTACAGGCAGCTTGGGCCTCTTCGTCTTGAATGGGTAGCTGGCCTGGATCTCTGCCTTGGGGGCTTCTTGTCCTCACCTTTTCGTAACCAGGCGAGGCCTTTTTATACTTATTCCTTTTGGTGAAATCGGAACAGATCTCTGAAGCCCACGGTAGGCTCCTGAGGTGGCCCAGGCTCATTCCAGGACTCATTCCTTTTCAAGTTTACTATCCTCCACAGACTGGGGGGCTTGAGGTCATGAAAGCCAGGGGGCCTGAGGACTGTTTAATTAATGGATTAAGCAGAGACCACAGCAGGTATTTTAAACAGAAGGACGTTTTACAGAAGGAATAAAGCGCTTAGAAAATCCCTTGAGCAGGAACTAGTAGGCTAGCTTCTCAGAACGGACTTCCGGAAAAAGACAGAACTTGCCTCCTAGGGGAGCCACCACCTCCGGAGCTCCACTATGGGTACATTCAAGAAGACATCCCAAGCTTCTGATTCAGGAATCAGGAAGCTGGCAATCGAGAGAGAGGCCACCATCACTGCCACCATTGTGCAACGGCCCAGGGAGCTGGAGGAGCCACCCTGGAGCACTGTGGCAGCCAAGCCCCATGTTTCCTGGACTGTGCTTGCCAGGAGGAAAGCAGCCAAGAGGAGCAGGCGGGCGGTCACCACTCCCCTTGCACCTTTGAAATCCTAGAGGAACGCCTTTATGCTCCAGGCTGAACTCTCACTGCGGGAGAGTCTGGGAAATCGAATTTTTCAATTTCCACCTCTTTCAGTGAAGGCATAGAGGGGGCTCGTCCACAGCATCCACTAGCACTGTGACGGCTTTTCTGCGACTAGTGCATGCGTAGTCAAAGTCACATTATGCAGAAAAGCATTACAGAAAGAGACTTGGAAAATGGTGTTTATGGTGGTCTCCATTTTACAGGTGGACACACTGAGGTTCGGAGAAGCGACTCCTTTCTCAGGCATCCTGCTCTTTCTTGGTCTAGTGAGGGCTGTAATGCTGGATTCTGGGTTTAGATAATTTCCAGTTTGGTGTTTTGCACATGAGAGTCCATGACCTTCAGGGAGATGCACAGGGTTGTGCTGAGAGTACCAGGAGTCACAGCAACACGAGGTTCCCACAGCATTAATTTTACTTGTAGTTTTAATTATAGGGCTTAAGGGTGTAGTTTACATCAAGACAGAAAGCGATGTCACATGGACACATCTCTTCCACAAACAGGATTCACTGCAAGGGAGACATGGGGCTGCTCTTGCAGGATTTCCTTCTACTGCCTACTCACTTCCCTTCCCTGCTGGGAACCATTCTAGGAAAGAATTGGAGAAGCTCCTTTCTTTTCTCAGATATTGTCCTAATGCACTTTGAGTGACATGAAAAAATTAGTTTCATTTCCACTCATATGTTACTTGTTCTGTGAAATCTTCTTTTAGACTCCATTATAATTAATTTATATTCCTTTCTCTGCACTTCCCATGTGTCACATCTATTGCTTGATTATAGAACAAATCACAGTGTGCCTTATTTTATGGTAAACTCTGTCTATTACTGTCTCCTCGATAAGGATGTGAGCTCTTCATGGGAAAGCACTGGGTCGAATTTATCCTTGAATCTCAGCACCGAGCAAAGTGCCTTTGCATTTGGAATAAATGGAGAATGCTGTGTCTGGTTCTCACCCCCTCCTTGGGTGACATAAGATGGGACTTCACTTTACCTTGTGTGTGAGCAGGGCTGTGTGACTAGGGCCAGCTAATGAAATGAGTGAGAGTGACATACATCACTTCTAGGCTTTTTGTATGACCCTCTAGATTTTTCTTGTTGACTGTGGAGGTCACAGGTTATGATGGAAGAGCCACAAGAAGAAAGCTGGGTGGCTTGGAGAGCTGCTCCAATCAGAAGAGGACTTTGTATATAAGCAGGAAACAAACTTGCCATATTCAATCATGGAGGATTTAGGGTTTGCCTCCTCAACCAGGATAGTCTTTGTGGACTAATACAGGTGGTCAAGAATTCACAAAATTGCAGGGGCCTAGATATCTATGGACGCATCTCCTAGGAAGACATAATTGGTAACTCCCATTTTTTTTTTTTTTTACTTGATGTAACCTTGCTTAGACCTTGACAATTCTGAAGGAAAAAGTATAGCAAGTCATTCAACTTTACAGGAGCCATGGAAACAACTGGGCAGAAGTCGTCACCTAGCACAATTGTGCCATTACCTCGCCCAGAGAGGATGAAGGCCATTTGGAAAGCAATGACTCTCTTAGCAGATGGGAAGGTACCATATCTCACACAGGAGTTTTGTGCCTTTGACATCTTAGGAAAATTTACAATCCCATTAGCTCGACTTCTTCACCTTGGCACATGTTAATTTTACTTAATTGGGCTCTAGTGAGTACAGGGAGACACCAGTTGACCCAATGACTTTTCACTCCCTATGCACAAATTTTGCTTTATTTCTGCATGATTGACAGTTTCATGTATTTATTACGGATGCGTATTTACTTTATATAAACACATTGTGATTACATACATGCAGCATTAGCAGATTATTTCCAGGCACTATAAAAAAAATTCTGAAGATGATAGATATTTCAAACTGAACTCCCCTTTGCAAGCGTAATCTCTGAGAATATTTTATCATCGTTGACAGCATTTTTACTCTGGAAAAATCCTGGGCAAGATATTGAAGATAATACTTAAATACTTTGTTAATATGTATATAAGACTTAATCTTCAGGCCATGTAGGGACTTAAAAGAATGTTTGTAAAGTATCTAACTTCCTACCAAGCAATTTGTAGGCATTTAGTAACAGTAATTGGTAGTAAATGTACAACAGTCACGTAGAACTTTGTTTAAAAATAATTTATATATGCCTGAAATCTAATTTGCTCCATTTAAGTCCTTAGTGCTTCCTCTTTTCATCTTGTTCTACCTCTCCCCATTTCTCTATCCTACTGGTCTTCCTTCTGTTTATTAATTATTTAAAAAAATAATTGATGCATTATAAATAAGCATGAAGGTGGAATTCACTGTGGTTTATTCATATGTGTACACAGTATATTTTATTCTATGCATGTATGTCAAAGTGAACCCCATATTATGTACAGCTATAATGCACTAATGAAAAACATTAAAAATAAAATAAAAATACTTAAAATATTTCATATATTTGTGGGTAGGTTTTATTTCTTCATTTTTTTTTTCAGTAGAAGAAAATGAGGCTCAGAGACTTGTGCAAGGTTACAGACCAGGATGTGGCAGAATTGGGACAGATGACTATCATTATGGTGCTGTAGCTGTGAGGTACCTTGAAGCAGTGGTTAAGATAGCAGTTCTGAGATGAAAAGAACCTGGGGTCAGTAGCACAGTGCCTGGCAAAGTAGGAGTTTAACAAATGGTCATTATGATGATATTAGAGGCATAAGCGATCATTGATTATGGTCTCCAGTTTATCTATTTCAAAGTGATTGATTCATCATTAGGAACTCCTTTGTTTTCATCCAAGTAATTTCTACAAATAAGGGTGATATATAGTTGAAACCATGGTATGTAAACCTCAAGGGATAGTCAAGGCATTTGAAAACAAAGAGGAACCAGTTTCTGAAAACTACCCTGTTATATACCCTGAATTTGAGTATAGTCACCAACTGGACTAGAAGGCCATTCTCTCTATATTAAAACATTAGAAATAAAATATGGCCCTTCCCTGGGGTATAATAAGAGAACTAGAAGTTTGCATGTTAAAGTAAAAATGTATTGCATCTCATATGCTTGTGTTCCTTCACGAAGCCAGACATGCTGGCTTAGTTCAGGATACAGAATAACTGTGCATGTCAATATTTACCCTCTCCCAACACTCAAATTAGCTCCTTTAATAATCAAGTGAAACATATCTCCTCCCCCCCTTGCAACCTGCTCTCCTGCATACCACATTTTTTTTCTGATATAGTTATTCCTTTCAATTAATGTGAAAGCAGAGGGGGCTGGGTTGCCCATCCATTTTGCAGGGGATTTGGGACTAGGATCAAAGTTGGTTTTATTTCAATAGGGTCCCCAGTGAGCTGTTAATTACTTGGGTTTCAAATCTGATGGCATTTGAAATAGAATATTGAATTACACCTGTGTTTGAGGGTCAGTTTATCTTCTGATATGAAGGTAGATTTGTGGCAGGAAGGAACAGGAGGAAATGAAGTTAGGTTTCTTCCTGTGTTTGATGGGGGAAGGTCTTTGTTGCTGAAATATTCCTCAGGGCTTCACATAGTGGGTTAAACCAATGGGGAAAATTATGTTTCAGGAACTTCAAGAAAGAGCAGACCTCCAATTATCCCTCAAGCAGATTAAAATATGTACTCTTAGACTTGTTAATATGAAATATGACTTGCATACTTACCATTTTTCTTTCTTTTGGGTTTTGAGTACTTAAGGCGAAGGCCAGCTTGGTGGAATTAGTTTCTGAGTTCCGATATTCTAACATTTATCTTGAACATTAAGATTTTTAATTCATTGAAAATAAACATTTTGTTCACATTGTTAGAGGGAGATATCTTATTTTAGAGGATTTCACTTGTCCAATGATCTCCAAACATGCCCCCTTCCACCCTGCGGCAGGGGCTGTCTAACCACTTCCCTACTTGGGGGTGCTTGCTCTCTCTCCTCGTCTGTCATTCCCAACTCTCTGTGTTTTGTTTTTCACTGTGATTTCCCTTCCTCCAGAGTCTGTCTAACCACCCTATTTATTTCTTCAAAGCACTGATAATGATGTTTCTATATTTGATTTACTTACTTGTCACTCTATAAGGTTTGTTTGCCCAGGAGAGCAGTTAAGGGTGAGGGCACCTTCTAGCTCTTGCATCTCCAGTCCCTAGCATGATCTCTGGTAGTGAGCATCTCTTTTTTGTTTAGTGAATGAATGAACAAATGAACGATGGACAAATCATGGCCAAACCTTCTCTTTTCATAGAGGAATAAAGAAATCATTTAGAGGACGCAGTATTCTGATTTAGTTCCTATAATTTAAAATATAATTTTATGAATCTAAATGGTCCCTGAAAAATAGATGAAGAAGAATCTGGCTGTATAGATTCCACCATTATGGCTGGAGAACATCTTGGATTCAGAGTCCAGAATCATTACACCATTACACCACGGAACCACCCTGGAGAACATCTTGACAGCGCCATGTATTTGGTGGCTGAATTTTCAGTTCCATGCAAAGCTGTAGCTTCTCTCTTGGTTTTGCTCAGTGTGGCTCTGTGTTTCTATGTCCTTGTAGGTCTCTTTTCTTTTCTTCTGCTTCCCTTTTAATATATCTTGCTTTTTGACTTACAAAAAAAAAAAAAACTGCTGACAATTTTCTCATGGGCTTGCTAAGATATAAACACATGCTATCTTTCTTTGATCAAATTCATAATGGCTGTTACCAGTAGAACTGATGGCAACAAAATAAAACTGACAACGGCTAAAACGACTCATGGTAGAATTTGTTATTGGCGAGAAAATTGATGGCAAAATTAAATCTTCTTGACAAAATTTGGACGTGCAGAATTTGATCTGGGAAAAATCTGAACTTTGTGGAAATAAAGAAAACTCACAATGGCAGAAGCCATAACTGTTAAAATCTGATATGACGGAAACAATTTGATTTTAAAAATATTTTTATAAAATTTCTGAGGAGAAGGATTGACACTGACCAAATAATATCAATAAAATGAAAATAAGACAAGATCAAGGCATTTGCATTATTTAATAGAGAGAAGTTAAGGCTGGGGAAGCAGCCAATATATCTTAAAGTACAGGGAAGACTGTTCACCCTTGTGAAGAACAAATAGCTGCTCTTCTTTTCCATTGATGAAAGGAAATGTCTGAGGATGCAGCGGAGAGCTTAGGAAGAACTTCTGGTCCACAGGAAGTCCTGGAATGAATGGTGAGGGTGAGAGGTGGGAGTTGGGGTTCCCCCGCTGAAGTTTCTGGAATAAAGTAGAGTAGAAGCTGCCATCCTCAGGAGGTTTAATAAGGGCTTTCCTTTCTGACTGAAGACACAGACATGAGTTAGGAGGTTTTGTGCTATCAAGGACTCCTTTAGGCCCATATTTGTATGATTCTATGACCTTTGAATTCTATTGCTCTTTGTCAAGAAGGTAAAATTATGTTATTTTGAAAGTGGAATAATGAGGCTTTGTTGAGAAGTTGTTTTATCCTTCAATACTAAAACTTGTGGATTTGTTTGAGTACCTTAAAAATTGTTGTGTGTTGATGACCTAGGTTTTGTAAACCCAAAGTCTTCCAGGAATGACTTTTCTGTGTGTGGAGCTCAGTGAATGAAATGATCACTGTGAAAACTATGGAGGACCATTGGCTTAAGTTTGGAATAACAGAAATTTTGACTTCAAAGAAGAAAGAATTTGAAGCTTGAGGAAGTAAAAACAATCCTTTGAGATAGCCAAGTTTTAATTGTTGGTGTTTTGAAATAAAACTTTTAGGCCAAGTAGGTGATGAATCTCTCCCCCCGGCCCTCTGTTACACACATGCATGCATACATGCGTGAGAAATGCAGAAAGTCATATGACCAATTTTTAAAAATTTGTTCTTTTTAGTTATACATGACAGTAGTGTTGAGAGCCACAGCCAAAGGGGCCCCAGCAAACTTCCAGCTGCCAGCAAGCTTCAGACTGCCCCAGCAACATCTAGCTGATTGGCTCCTCTGCGGTGATGTTCATTGGGCTGTTTCCCTGCCCTTCAGACTGCCAGCTGATGATTGGCTCACAGCGGCCCCAGCAACATCTAGCTGATTGGCTCCTCCACGGAGCTGCTCATTGGGTGACTTCTTTGGCTCTGCCCACGCAACCCAGCCAATCGGCCTCAGGAGCAGGAGGATTGTGGGAGGTTGAGAGGCTGGTGTGGGGGAGAGAGGCTTGTGGAAGCCGGTGGTGGCAGTTGGGCTCTGAGGGTTTTTCCCTGGAGCTGTTTTGTTTGGCGTTTGTAGTTCTAAAAATAAAGTTAGTTTCTTTTTGACAAGTGGCTCCTGATTTGTGCCAAGCCAGACTTCGGCATTTGGTGGCCCGTACGGGGAGCAACTGAGGGTAAGTAAACTGCTCGCCCCTGAGGGCAGGGCGAGAGGATGGGTAGCCATTCTAAGTCTCCTCTTTTGTTTTGCTTCGTTTTTGTTTTAACTTTCCTGTCCCTGGAGATGAGTAAGAGGGAAGAAAAACCACTCACATCTGAGGAAAAACTATTTGCGTCTGAGGAACAGATAGGGAGAAAGGACGGATGCACACGTCAGGAGGATAGAAAGGCTGATATAATGATTTTGTGTGGTTCCATTTTTATTGGATTCTGTCTCGGTTTTATTTGCTGTTATCTTGCTGGGTTGTATTATAGTAGAAATACGGGATCAGCAATTAGTAAAAAACAAACCGAAAGACTGTTAAGTAAATTGTTAGAGGAAGGAGGCTTCCCAGTAAAATCAAGAGCAGTCAGGGCATACGTTGATATAATACAAAAATATAGCCCATGGCTTTTTAAGGAGGAGCTGTTAGATATATCACAATGGAACCATCATGGTGAAGATTTAAAAAGAATAGAAAAGAACAACCCAGGGACTCTGCCAGTTGGCACATTGCCATTGTGGACGAACGTATCTGGTTTGCTTAGTCCAAAGCCTTCAGTTCAGACAGAGGTAGAGGAAGAAGAAGACATATTGATTCAAGTAGAAGAGGAAGTCTCTCAAGTTAGTCAGAAAGAGGAAAAGATTCAAGTAAAAGAGAAGGTCTTTCGAGATAGTGAGACAGAGGAAGGAAGTTTAGAGCAGAAAAATTTATCAGGGGAAAAGTTAAAACAGGAGACTGCTAATAAGACCCTTTTATTAGAGAGCGTAAGTGTTCAACCAACAGCGCCACCTCTACTGGAGACTGCTACTAACAGCACTCTATCACCAGAGGGCGTAAGTGTTCAACCAACAGCGCCACCTCTACTGGAGACTGCTACTAACAGCACTCTATCACCAGAGGGCGTAAGTGTCCAATCAACAGCACCACCTCCATATGCTAAGAGACTCCCAACCCCCGCAGTTGATAGTTGGGATCCTGAGACAGGATCTCAAGTATGCCCTGTATTTGAGGTAGGAGGGCAGCGAACTTACCAGGGTTTAAATTTCAAATCAGTAAAGGAGCTAAAAGAGGCTGTAACAACCTATGGTCCTCAAGCACCCTTCACTGTAAGCTTGGTCGAATTCATTACCAACTTAAGCATGACGCCAGCAGATTGGGCTAGTTTGTGTAAAGCTGTGCTAAATGGAGGACAATACCTGTTATGGAAGGTTGCCAATGAGGAATTTTGCAAGGAGACGGCTAGTCGAAATGCAGCAGCTGGTTATCCTCAGAGAAATCTAGATATGTTGTTAGGAAAGGGACCTTATGAGGATCGGCAGCAACAAAATGCATATGATCCTGGTGTATATTTACAAATTGCTGTAGATGCAGTTAGGGCATGGAAGACTTTACAAGAACCTGGAGGTTTACAAGGTCAATTATCTAAGATAATACAAGGAGCTAATGAACCTTACGCTGAATTTGTAGATAGGCTTATTCAAACAGCTACCAGAGTTTTTGGGAATACAGAACAAGCAATGCCATTTATAAAACAACTGGCTTATGACCAAGCGAATCGTTGGTGTAGAGATATCATTAGACCATGGAAACAGGAAGATTTAAACACATATATTAAATTATGTAGAGACATTAATGAACAAGGGCAAATTGTGGCAGCTGCAGTAAAACAGGCTTTAGATGCCAGAGACATTAATGAACAAGGGCAAATTGTGGCAGCTGCAGTAAAACAGGTTTTAGATGCCAGAGACATTAATGAACAAGGGCAAATTGTGGCAGCTGCAGTAAAACAGGCTTTAGATGCCAGGCCAAGAACATGCTACAATTGTCAACAAACAGGACATTTTAAAAGGAATTGCCCCATAGGAGGAGGGTTTAACAAAACTAGGTATCAAACAAGTAGAATACCGGGTATTTGCCCACGATGCCGTAGAGGGAGACATTGGGCTAATGAATGCCATTCTCAAACCACCATAGAGGGTACTCCATTATATTGGGCTAATGAATACCGTCCTCAAACCACCATAGAGGGTACTCCATTATCAAAAAACGAACAAGGACAAGGTGTTTATCCACAACATCGTGGACAAAGGCATCGGGCTCCGTTGCCAAAAAATGGACAGGGGGCCCCAATGCTCCGGGGCCCCAAACCACAAATATACGGAGCACTGGAGGAACCCAGCAACCCCAGCAACCCCATCAGGGTAGTGCCCAGCACATCAGATCCCTCATCAGACAAACCAGAGGGAGCGCAGGGTTGGACATCTGCGCCTCCACCAAATCAGTACTAACTCCAGAGATGGGAGTTCAAATTATTCCCACAGGGGTAAAAGGACCTCTTCCCAAAGGAACAGTAGGCTTATTATTGGGACGCAGCTCTTCTACTCTAAAAGGACTTTTGATAAGTCCTGGGGTAATTGATTCCAATTATGAAGGTGAAATAAAAATTATAGCCAGTTCTCCAAAGGGTATATCAGTAATTTCACCAGGAGATAGAATAGCACAGTTACTAATAATACAAAGCCTACATGATAAATTTTCCAGTCATGTTGTAGAAAGAGGTTCCAAGGGATTAGGCTCCACAGGTGTAGATTGGGCTATGCTTTCTTTAAATTTAGATTCTCGCCCCATGCTAAAACTAAATATTCAAGGACATGAATTTAATGGGCTACTGGATACAGGTGCAGACCTTAGCATCATCTCTCGTCAAGAATGGCCAAAACATTGGCCATTACAACAAGCCACTCAATCGCTTCGAGGCCTAGGAGTGGCGACTAATCCCGATAGAAGTGCAATGCTATTAGATTGGAAGGATCCTGAAGGATGTGAAGGAACTATACAGCCATATGTATTGGATCATCTTCCCGTAAATTTATGGGGACGAGATGTCTTAGATCAATTAGGTTTGACATTAACAAATAATATCAATCAAAATGCACCCACTATTATGGCTAGACAAGGTTTTAGGAAAGGAAAAAGATTAGAAAAACAAGAACAAGGTATAGCAGCACCAATACAAATAGATCAAGGAACAGACAGACATGGGTTGGATTTTCACAAAGGGCCACTGAGACAATAAAAATTACATGGAAATCAGAAAGACCAGTATGGGTTCCTCAGTGGCCCTTGACTAAAGAAAAGACACAAGTAGCCCATGATCTGGTCAAACAACAATTAGCGGAAGGACATATACAACCTTCCGTATCTCCCCATAATACTCCCATTTTTGTCATCAAAAAGAAATCTGGTAAATGGAGATTACTGCAAGATTTAAGAGCCATTAACAATGAAATGGTCATTATGGGACCTGCTCAATCGGGGATTCCTCAATTGTCTGCTTTGCCAAAAACTTGGTATGTTTTAGTTATAGATATTAAAGATTGTTTTTTTTCAATTCCAATTCATCCTGAGGATAGTCCACGTTTTGCATTTACTATCCCTGCACTAAATCATGAAGGTCCTGATCAGAGATATGAATGGAAAGTACTCCCTCAAGGGATGGCTAACAGCCCAACTATGTGTCAAACTTCCAGCTGCCAGCAAGCTTCAGACTGCCCCAGCAACATCTAGCTGATTGGCTCCTCTGCGGTGATGTTCATTGGGTGACTTCTTTGGCTCTGCCCACGCAACCCAGCCAATCGGCCTCAGGAGCAGGAGGATTGTGGGAGGTTGAGAGGCTGGTGTGGGGGAGAGAGGCTTGTGGAAGCCGGTGGTGGCAGTTGGGCTCTGAGGGTTTTTCCCTGGAGCTGTTTTGTTTGGCGTTTGTAGTTCTAAAAATAAAGTTAGTTTCTTTTTGACAAGTGGCTCCTGATTTGTGCCAAGCCAGACTTCGGCAAGTAGAATGAATTGTGACATAGCATACATACATGGAGTATAACTCATTCTTGTGGTTGTATATGATGTGGAGTTACATTGGTCATGTATTCATCTATGAACATTGGAAGGTTATGCATGCTTCATTCTGTTGTATGACCAATTGTGATTGCTGGGGCTACTCATCTGTTATAAAAAGGGTCATATAACAAAAGGTGGAATGGAAGACTGAGAGCAAAGATGGGTTCCCAGGAGCACCCCAGAGAACAGGAGGAGATTCTGGTCAGGACAAGAAAAGGTTAGACTGAAAGGAAACAAGATGGCAACCCTAGGGACAGGTGGAAGAAGATCTCCCTCTGATGGCTGGGAGAGTCCCTCTGCCTTCTGTTCTTCTGTAGCAGGTAGACATCGTGTGAGAAGCAGTAACTGTGAGAAATGGACCATAACATCCAGGAAGAGAGAAGAAAAGCTCTCTAGTATGTGGAAGGAGTCTGAACTATAAAAGCCCTAAAAGAGAATTTTAGGTGGGTTTTGAAGTCATTGCATTCACTGAAATCCTGAGAAATGCTTGGAGACTGAATGTAGAAGTAAGTACACCCAGACCAACTGCTCAGAATGAAATAAAAAGTCATCAGTGGTTGTAATAGGTTAATGGATTTTTCAGACTCAAGAATCAGTAACTCTAAATTACCTTTGGCCATTTTTTTTCCTAATGTTAGGTACAAATTATACAGAATATTTCATTAATAAAACTTTGTGGTAAGAATATACATCTTCAACTTCAAAGACTATAGGAGTGCAGGTAAATAGAGCTGTGTTGGTCAGAATGTGTCATTGTGACAAATACGTGAGACAGACAACTTAAGGGAGGAAATATTTATTGTGGTCGACAATTTCTGAAGGTTCAGACCAAGGATGGCTGGATCCATTGTTTTGAGCATGAGACAAGGCAGATCTCTGTGGTGGCACAGTGTGGTGGCAGAAAGCTATTCACCTATGGTGGCCAAAAGACAGGGAAAGAGGAAAGGGCCGGGGATAAGACATAGTCCCCAAGGCCATATGTCCAAGGGCTCACTCCCTTCAATTATATCCCACCTCCTACAGCTTCTGCTATCTCCTTGTCTACTCAGGTATCAGTGGATTAATCCTCTGATGACATCAGAATCCTCATGTCCAATCATACCCCCAAAACTTCACCTCTGAACGCTGCTGCATTAGAGACCACTCTATAATACACGAACTTTAGTGAACCCAAACCTAAACCATAAGAGGAATGTGTGCCACTTGTCTATATTTCATTAAGCAAACCACCTGGGGGGGGGGAATCATGAAGTGTTATGTATGTGTCATACCACAACAGGAAGGGAATGGATAGTTTTATCTCTGCTTAGTTTGGAAAAAAAATTATGTTTCTCACACACAAAAATCTACTATTGTAAGGATGATGTTGGTAGACATGAAAACCTACCAGGGTTAGAAAAAGCTATTAGTGCTACTAATTTGGGATTAGGGATTATGAAGGGAATTTATATATGCTTAGCCCTCTCTCATCTGCATTCTGTGCGGGTGGGGTTTCCCTCAGTAGAATGGGATGGCTGAGAAATAAAAGCTAGAAAAAATAGAATGACACAAAAATCACAGGACATAGATAATAATTTCAAAAGCAGGGGTAGGACAGGCAAGCCAAGTAGACTGACAGAGCTTCTAAAATCATGGCAAAATGAAGTCTGTGCCTGCTTTATTTATATTGGGAAACATCAAAGGCCTTCTATAGAATGTTCTTCACTAAAAAAGGTTAAAGTTGGGCTGCCCAGTTCCCAACCGGTTGTGCCTATCTCCAGAGCTACCATGAGGGATCTCCTACTAGAGCAAAGGTAAAGGTCACGTGCATCAGGCAAACTATTGCTATGGGAGAGCCATGGATATTTTGTAATGCCAAACCTAAATCTCCAAGACCCTCATGTAAATCACAGATAGCTTCCTGCAGCTCTCATATCCAAGGATTCAACCAATTTTGAAATCAGAAAATATTAAAACAGTAGTATGTGGACTGAACACATGCAGAGTTTTATTCTTGTCATTATCCCCTAAATAATACAATAACAAACATTTACCAAGCATTTACCTTTTGTGAATAATCAGGATATGATGATTTAAAGTATACAGGAGATGTTCATAGGTTACATGCAAATACTATGTCCTTTTAGTAACGCACTTGAATATCCATAGATCTGGACATCTGTAAGGGGTCCTGAAACCGATCTTCAATGGATACTGAGGGATAACTGAATGTATATACTCATGGGAACACACACACAAACTTTTTTTCTTTTCACATGGTTCTATTGAATTTTGGTGGTGATTTACAATGAAGTTGATTGTTCAATTTTCATATTTTCAAAAATAAAGTGTGATCGTCACCATTTTTATTTTAAAGACATAATTAAATAGGTATTCTTATTATTTAATAGCACTATTATTCAGTGCCTCAACCATGACTTTCATTTATCTGGTGGTAGGTGTCCTTGTTTCAGGTAAATTACCTAGGCAGGACAATCTTGCAAATCCAAATTTCTAAATAGTCAGTTTTTATGCCATGATACCTCTTTTCCTTAGTACTCCGAATAATTAGCATTTGATCTAGAAGCAAAATTAGAGAATTGACTTACTATGAGACACTATGTATTCTTACATTAATGTTGGTCCCTCAGAGACCTGGGTCATCAAGTCAGTTTTGTGTAACATTTGGAAAGTGGGTTGGAAAAAGATAAACTTACTGCAGACACCTAAACCACATGTGGATTTCTAAGCTTAGTCAGATGATATTGTCTTATTTGTGTTTTTTGCTGAGTAGACTTTTTAAAAAGTCTTCATACATACTTTGTTTAAAGATAGGGTTTTTTTGAATATGAAAAAATATTGACAAGTAAGGCTAATATCGATAGGATCATAGCCTATGAATATGAATGAGAGCAAAGCATCCTTCCATGGATTTCTTGTTGACTCCTACAATGTTCTATTCTCTGGGAAATTTCAGCATGAAGGGGGAAAAAAGTTTTACCGCCAATTTGTGCCTGAAACACAAGATGAACAGACGTCTGCTACATTAAAAAAGGACATAGGCATGCATTAAATCCCTTATGTCTTACTTTTTAATGATGCAATTGTGAATTATGTTCTTGTTGCATTTGTAATTAGAGACTGTGGCAGATGGTGGAGACTTATTTTAAAGTGATGTGTCTATTAAAATAAGCCACACTGCCAAATGATTGTTCACTGTAACGGCATCTTTACGCCCCTGAAACACTCCGATTCTTTGTTGATGTGCGGTTGATTACCACAGCTGATTACATATGTGCACATATTTGCTCAGAAATGTATCAGGGATATTTGATATGTGCAATACTTTATTTTAAAGCGTGTGTTATCACAATTATAGATAATGAAGCTTTCAATGAATTATTCAGTCACCCTATCTACAAAGGGAATGCACTGATTTCCCCTTTCAATAAAATTAGGCATGAATCTTCCTAAACTGTTGAGGATGATTCTCCCCACACAGTGGGAGAAGCATTGAATGGAGAATGGGGAGTTTCTGAGTATTGAGAAATTCTCTTTTCCTTATTCTGGAAAAGAGTAGTTATTTTACGATGAACCCAGTTCATAGATAATGGTGGTATCTCTGGCTAAAAGTGAGAATGAAGTGAGATAGGTTTTATGGACCAGGTAAAAAATAGAAAAGAGTAGGTAATTAAATGCTCCAATGTGTATTCGATGGTATATATTAGAATAGATCAGGCTATTATAACAAGCATTATCTAAATATTACTTACTTAAAATAACAAAGATTCATTTGTCTCTTTGTCTACATGTCAATCATGGATCATAAAAGGGACTCTGTTCATAATAGTGCATTAGGGATAAGGTAGACAGAGGCTACATTTCAACACAGGCTTCTGAAATCACCTCATCAATGGGGGAAAATGTGGTGGCTTATATCCTGGCTTTTAAAATTACTTTCTGAAAGATTCACATAACCCAGTCACTAATAATTAATTGGCCAGAACAAGTCATGTGATGAGACCTAACATTAAGGGGTAAGAGAAGTACACTCCTACTATGGGCTTGGAGAAATCTGGTGAACAACAGTAATGATGACATCATGGAGCAATTTGCTGCAAGACTATATTCCCTTGAGATAGTTGCTCTGTTATCCAGTATGACTACTCTACTTCTGACATCCGTTTCTAACATCATCAGAGTTGACTGTGTTATGTTCAATAAGCATTAAAGTCCTTTAGAAAAAGGCGCATGTTACCTGGAGGGGCAAGGAGTTCTCCAGTTCAACATTTTCTAAGCTGCATTCTCTTACCATGTGCTAATGCAGACATAAGGATTCTATGACCAATTGAGTCCGAGAATATCTGAGTAAATGAAGTTATACATTTTTTTATGTCTTGGTGCCTTTATTATGTTCATGTGTGTATCTATGAACATGTAGGGTTTCTCAATCCCAGATGATCTTTTTTCTAGAGAATGTCCCATGGCATGGCATGCTGTGAAAAAACACTTTGAACAGTGTTATTCAGGTCTCTCCCATTGGTTTCTTTTTCCCCTTTCTTATTGGTGTATATGATTATACATAATAGTGGGATTCATTTTGTCATATTTGTACATGCATACAATTTGACCAGTCTCATTCTCCAGGACCTTCCCTTTCCTGTCTTCCTCCCTTCCCCCCTAATTTCTTTCCAGATGTTATAATAGAATATCTAAGGAGTGGATAATTTATGAGGAAAAGCAACTCATTTCACATAGTCCTGGAGGTTGTGGAACCCAAAGTCAAGGGGACACAGCTGATAATGCAGGGCAGCCTATGGTGAGATAGAGGAACCATGCCAGAGAGAGCTCGCTTTCACAACAAAGTCACTCCTTTAATAACCCGTTAATCCATTAGTCCAGTAACCCATTAATCCATGAATAGATTAATCTATTCACAAGGTAATTCCTCACCCATTCACCACCTCCAGATATCATTAATATATGACTTTGAGGATTAAGTTTCCAACACGTAAATCCCAAGGGACCAACATTCAGACTTTTGCAGAGCCTGACTATGGATTTAGTCACCATTTCAGCTTCTGGGTTGGCAAACACATCAAGGTGTGCCCAGAGAGGGCATGGAAACTCCATACTACCCCCAACAGACATACATGATCTATGCATCTGTTTCATTGAACTGTTACTACGTTGTGTTCTATAAAGCATCTGGCAAACGTTGGCATTTTCCTGTTCTGTGAGCTATTCTAGTTGAAACTGAGGAGAGGGTCATGTGAACTCCCAATATATAGCTGGTTGGTCAAAAGTACAAGTGGCCCAAGATGCTCAGGTTGGCATCTGAAGTAAGGCGGTTTATAGGACTGAGTCCCTTGTGGGATCTGATGCTAAATGCAGGTGGGTACTGCTAGACTGAAGTTAAATGATTTGGCTACTCCGTTTGTGTCTGCAGCATCAGAGAGCTGATTATTGTTTTTAGAAAAATGCTCTAGAATAAGTGGTAATTATCATCTGGAAGGTACAGAGGGCTTCCATAGCATACTCTTCCCTTTATCCTCATATTCTTTCTAGTCTAATCTAAAGTTTAGAACATGGTATTGATGGTTGTCTGCAAAAGGGAAATTTTGTGGTAGGAAAATGCATGTGTCCTTTGAAGCTGTGAATCAGCACAAGCGAGTTGATCTAGGACCTGCACTTCCAGGGTGAGTAATGATCTGTACTATGACTGTATACCCAAGAGATAATTATAATCTTTTCCTGCCATTAAATAATTTGGATACATAAAACACTTAGACCAAACACATGGTAAGCGCTTTATTTTATTTGTTGTTATTTATATTTTTCTTTTGTTATTTTTATTAGTTTACTAAAATAATAGCAATAAAATGACTGACACTTTTGAATACTTTATATGTACTAAGCACAGTGCTAGGTTTATGGCTAATCTCATTTGGCCCTTAAAAATCCAATGCAATGTGGCTACTATTGTTATTTTCATTTTTTAGATGAGGATATTTGGATCCAGACAGATTAACATACAACTAATAAGAATCAAAGCTAAGATTAGATGAACCTGGTTAGTTTGACCATGTTATAAACCATTCGGTCACTATAGCTGTTCTTCCTTATACTTGCTTATACTTGCTAGTGTTTTGTAGTCTTTTTTTTTTTTTTTTTTGGTACTAGGGATTGAACTCAGGGGCACTAGACCACTGAGCTACATCCTCAGCCCTATTTTGTATTTTATTTAGAGACAGAGTGTCACTAAGTTGCTTAGCACCTTGCTTTTGAGAAGGCTGACTTTGAACTCTTGATCTCCTGCTTCAGCCTCCTGAGCTACTGGGATTACTGGCATGTGCCAGGAGCTTGTGTTTTATGGTCTTTAGAGCACATTCACATGAACTACAGCATTTATCTCCCACAGAACACCAATAGATACCATGTTCTCCATTTTTATATACAGAGAAATTTAGTCTCAAATAATTAGTTGTTTTATTTCTTTAGACAGGTGTCTCCAATTTGGGTTTATTCTTTTTCTACGATATATCTTGTTTCTTCCCATATTCTCTCTTTATTTTTTTTTTAATTTTAACTCTTTAATTTTCTGTTTTTCTTCCTAACCCTTTATTCTACAACATGGATTTTTCATCATTTGAACAACCAAGGAATAATTTCTTGGGATAGTCACAAAAATGTTCTGAGAAGTGTTAGTATAAATTACAAATTATGTGTCTGGTTAACTAAGCCTAAAATAAATCCACACAAATGCAACTGCATTCCATTCAATTCCATACATCTTTACACACTATTTTCTATATATCAATTCTGTGTGCCAGTTCTATGGGTCAAGTCTTTAGGACAGTTAAAGTCTCTCTCTCTCTCTCTCTCTCTCTCTCTCTCTCTCTCTCTCTCTCACACACACACACACACACACACACACACACACACCAGCTGAAGACCAAGAGTTCCAGTTGATATAGACTCCATCAAATGAGATAAGAATTGGCCTTGAATAGCTCTGATCACAGAATTCACCTCTCCTCTCTTGTCTTGCAAAACTTCCCCTTCATCATTCTTTTTTCAAGAAATAAAAATATTTGGAAGGCTGGGACTGCAGGGAAATGGGGATGGGAAAAGGGAACCAAAGATGATGGAAAAGTGAAGCTAGGGTGACTGACCTCATGGGCATGGGTCACTGGGTGGAAATTAGCTCTCTTTCCCTAGGTGGCTGAGTCCTGGAGGGAGCCACAGGAGGCCTAGGGTGAGACTTTGTAGGGTTCTCCATGTAGATGAAAGTTGCCTTGGATCTAATGGTGAGCTCAAATGAGAGCGAGAGGCCTGGAATTTCAGCATTTGCCACTAATGGTTAAGGCAGAGGTAAGTGGCAGCTGTGGCAATCCTGGGTCAGTAAATGTGAGGGGACAGGGCATCAGCTATGAGCACATTGGAGCTGGAGTTCAGGAAAACCAAGAGCCTGAATGCCCTGCAGTGGTGGTTCATCAGGTTTGTACCCCCCTACTGGAGTAATAAAATGGTTCCATTGAAACAGTCTGAACTACCTCAATGTTGAAAAATTATTTAAGAAAAGAGTAAAGGGAAATTGCATGGAAATGAAGGGAGACCCTCATTGCTATACAAAATTACATACAAGAGGTTGTGAGGGGAATGGGAAAATAAACAAGGAGAGTAATGAATTACAGTAGATGGGGTAGAGAGAGAAGATGGGAGGGGAGGGGAGGGGGGATAGTAGGGGATAGGAAAGGTAGCAGAATACAACAATTACTAATTGGGCATTATGTAAAATTGTGGATGTGTAACCGACGTGATTTTGCAATCTGCATTTGGGGTAAAATTGGGAGTTCATAACCCACTTCAATCTAATGTATGAAATATGATATGTCAAGAGCTTTGTAATGTTGTGAACAACCAATAAAAAATTAAAAAAAAAAAAAAGAAATGCTGTATCCAGGATCATTGCAGTCAGACGGCCTTGAAGACATGTTTGAAGTGTTTAATGTTTGTACAAAATTGATTTTTCAGTGCCCAAGTTAGCCTGTGTGTCTTCTCCAGATAACTTCCCACCCAGTAAACGTCTGCTTGGTGTAAACAGATGCCTCTCCAGAGGTTTCTGAGAGTTCCCTGGGGTGGGGTGGAGGGGGAGCAGGAGTTGGGATCCATAAATAGGTTCTCTCATCATATTAGTATTTAGAATAATGAATCTTCCTATGTTCTTTATTGAAATGCATAACTTCAGATATTAAAACACATCCAAACATGAACCTAACTGGGAATATTAGGGTTGATGGGGCTTTCTTAAGACCAAGGTAGCCTTCAGCCAGTCTGTATTCTTCAACTGTGTGGCTGTTATATTTCCTGGTAGTCCCGAATGACTTTTTAGTTCATAGGGAGAAGGAAACAGGATAGAGCTGGGTGTATAGGTTGAGTCTAGGACTTCTTGCCTTTTCAATAATAACAGCATGTCACTTTGTGAAGATTGCTGATTATCTCTGATTTGGGTAACTCATCTGGAAAATGTGAAATTTGGTGAGATGATCTCCAAGTCCTGTCCATCTTTAAAACTCTATGATGCTAGAATATAGTTTTCCCATTAGTGAAAAGTCACTGAGCTGACTTTGGAAATTGCTCCATGCCAATTAATTTCTTTTCTCTCTTCAGTGGAAAACGATCAGAAAAATGGCTTCATATTATAAATCATGAACAGGTTTCCTTGAAACTGCTCTTCTATGGCCTTATTAAAAAAAACCAAGCAGCCCAAATCCATTTGTGTCTGAGGCACGTGTGAAGACAAATACATTCAGTACTTGAGTAGAGCTGACTCTTGAGACTGATGTTGGTCCACAAGTTACCTGCACCACCTCACTGCCAAGAGGCTGAGGAGCATGAAGAGGGGATGGGTTTGAGAACTTTTTTTTTTTTTTGCACTTTGGTGATGCTTTTCAAAGTAACCCTGTTGGGACTGGATTTCCCTGCTGGGAAATCACTTTGTTCAGCACAAAAAAGGATCATTTTTGGCTATTCTTGTATTGTAAAGTCCCAGTGGTGCTCTGTCATCTATGAGAATGAGAGTTGCCAGCGGGTGTCACCTCAGTCTGAGTTGTCCTTGTTATCTTGGTCCTTACCCACACCACCTGCTGCTTTTTCCTATTCACTGAAGATCTGAACATGATTCTGGTTGTCCCTTTGCTGGCTCTGGTCCACTGGGACAGTCTCAAAACTCCTCTGGACTTGGGTTGGTTTTGATGGGGTTCCAGGGGTTCATTCCAAAAGACTCACACACTTTCATGTTTTTTTTTTTTCTGTGTCAAAGGGGTCAGATCAGAGACACAGAATAAATAAATCCATGAGTGTATCTCTTACTAATCTCAAAATCCTATTTACCATTGACCAGGTTTATTTTCTAAGTTACCGCGGAGAGATCTATAGAAATTTATAGGATTTCTTTGCGCCACCTGTGATGATCACATGTTCTTGGTTTTCCCAAATTCTTTAATTCAAATAATTTTTATTCCTGTCTAGAAAGATGACGGATGATCTGTTAATATAAAATGAAAGTGGACTTAATTTTATATTCTTACAATACTTTTCTAATGATACCTTCTTTTTTCTTTTCTGTGGTCCTGAAGATTGAGCCCAGGGCCCTGTGCATGGCTGGCAAGCACTACCACTGAGCTACAGCTTTGGCCCTTCTAATGATACTTTTCACGTGAGCTT
Organism: Ictidomys tridecemlineatus; assembly: GCF_052094955.1. Taxonomy (NCBI): domain Eukaryota; kingdom Metazoa; phylum Chordata; class Mammalia; order Rodentia; family Sciuridae; genus Ictidomys; species Ictidomys tridecemlineatus. The sequence goes on from NC_135483.1 coordinate 182,022,095, forward strand.
AGAAATAAGAAAGTTTGGTTTGCTGGACTATGCCTCTGGCTGGGTTTCAGGAATTGGAGCCCCGGTGATTATGGACCTACGGTATGAGAGCCAGAAAGAAGACTCAAGTGAAGTTACTAAAAATCAAGCAGCAGCATTTTGGTATATTAACACAGCTTAGGTCTCTCCATCAGAACCAAACCAGGAACAACAAAAACTGACTCACTCGAGTTCACTCCTCACATTTAGATTAGTGGCTGAAATTAGATAATGAGCCTGATTGTTCGTTGAGCTCAATACTAATTGGATTAGCTCCTTTCTGTGTGTCCTTGATCTGCCCACTCAGGCCCAGACACAGACAGGACGTTCATTGGTTTCAGTGGCAGAACACAGTCAGTGTTCAGAGCAGGAGGCTGAGGAAGTCAAGAGCACAGAAACATGGTGGGGTCTACCTTGGTGGGATATGTAGAGGGTGAGGAACATGATGATCACTAACAAAGACACAGTGGAACAACTCAACCCAGCCCAGAGTCAGAGGCATGGGAGTTGGCCAGGTTACTGTAGTAGAGAAGGGTAGAACTTTTGGGAAAGGTTCCCTCCTTCTTCCACTTGAAACAGGTTGTCGAAGGAGAAGACAGGCTGCACAGCAGATGCAGGAGCACACCCAGGGAGAGAAAGGCAAAGCCCAAGCAGGAGCACCCACTGGGAGTAGCCACGTAGAGAAGGTGAACTTGCATTCTGAAGCAGGGCACCTTTCAGAGTCCCTTGGAAAGGCAGAGGAAGACCTTGAAGTCTTGTCCTACTTGGAGCTAGACTTGAGGAACTGGAATTAAAGATCAAGACAAGGACTCACTAAATTGCCTTGTTAGCTGAGAAGATGGAAGAAGCTTGGGGAAGATGGACAAAGAATCTCCCATCCCTGAGAGAAGTAAAAAAACCTAATGGAATTGGACTCACATTGGATTTTTCCTTTTGCTTGCTTCTGAGTGTCAGTCTTAATTTCTGACACTAGAATCTGCGTTCCTCTCTCATTTCCTTTATTAAATTCTTGCTTAGGGATTGGAACCGGCAGCCAGAAGTTGCTCCTTGCAAGGTGAGTTTTAGTGTCAGGTCAGAAGTGGTGGTGGCCTTGGGTTCTCTCCCTGCCCTTTCCTCTCCCTGTGCAAACTGCCAGACACCAGCAAACAGATTAACCTGGAGCCAACTGCCAGTTCCCAGGGGCACACCTGCCTGCATTGACTTGCTTGGGTAATCTTCCCTTGTGGCCAATGAACCAACACCCATTCCTGAACCAAGTCATTTGATCCTCCCCAAAAGGGTGTGTTACACTTGTACTAACCCAGGGAATGTGATTCTTGTCCTTTTGAGTAAACAGTTCTGCAAGGTAGAGGTGGGGTCAGATTAAAAAACAAAAGCCTGGGATTATGTTGTTTCTCTAGCATCTGCCTCCCGGGGTTGAGCTCACTGCTCATAATGACATCTTTCCAATCCACTCCACCTTCTCTGGAATATAGGGTTGTGCTTATATCTCTGTGCTCTGTTGTAACTGGGAATTCACCTCTTGTGCATGCCAGTTAGAATCAGATGGAATCCCTTTAAGATCTCCAGATAAAACATGTATAGATATGTCAGTTGTTAACCTTCATTTGATGGATGCACACTTTTCCTTTCTAATTAGCCCTGATTGCTTGAGAGGTACAGATAACATCAACATGTATTCATTCTTTAATGTTGTTGGAGCTAGTGGCAAGGTAGTCCCTATTTTCTATTTTAGTTAGTTTTAAAATTCAAACTATGAATGTGAATGACTTTCTATCTGATTCTTGTGGTGTAGGTTATTGTTATGCTAATTCAGGTGTATGTCTTCCCAGACCTTATAAGTATATGAATTTTGTGTTCTTTTGAACAAATTGGGTAGTTAATCCTTTAATCAGTTATTGAGAAATTGCTACAAGCACAGAGTGAAGACTGGACCTCCAATCTCAGCAGTTTGAAGGTCATCTTTGCAATTCATTTGGTGTTTCTCCTATGTTTTTTCTTTTTTCCTTCTATTAAAAAGGAAAGTTAGTCTAATCCTGCAGCAAGAACTTTCCTGAAAGTGGAAAGGTGAAGTCATGGGAGGAGAAATGATAGATAATGCTGCCTTTGAGAGTGGTCCTGATCCCTCCCTCCATCTGTCTTCTCCCCTCACTGCCCCTGTGATAGATAGCTGTCCATCATCAGCAGGCTGGCTGTATTTTTTCATTAAACTTTTTTCTTTTCCTAAGGAAGTACTTATGTGGACTGACTGGGTAAACTTTTAAGAAGTAGTTTTTCCTTGATCTGTCCCTGAAAATATTAGTTGAGATTCCACTGATGGCTAAGAAATGAGTCTGGTGAAATTAAAATATTATTATCCTTTGGGACAGGAGGTTTAATTTCATATGAATGGTAAATACTGATAGTGAAAGCATAGTGAGACAGTTTGTCCTCAGGTCTTTTCTGTGTGGGGAAGTGCTGGCTTGAACTCTGACCCATTTGGATTGATGTTGTATCTATGGCCAGTCATGCCCCTAGACACATGTCCTACCTCGTTTCTAGAGAATATGTCCCGAATGTCTTCTGGAAATTGATGTATATTGAAAAGGACTATTTCCACAACTCCAGCTGACCAAAGGCATATCATTTGTGGTTCCTTTTCTCCAAAGCCTCACTCTATAGGGCCCAGGAATAACCTTTGGATGGGTGCTTGTCCCAGATAAACTCCATGTGGAAATGGTCCTGGGGTGGGGTTTCTAGTGACCACTCCTACAAATGGAAACCAGGTGCAGAAATCAGGGGTTTCCTGATTCAGATCCTCATGTGACTTAGAAACAGAAAGCTTTCCCTTAAATCCTCTCTCATGGAGTAAGGCCAGGATCCAAATCAGAATCTGAAGTGTCTATGGAAGACACAGAAAAATGATATTTAAATCTTCATGATCCTGAGGTTTTAAATTTTTTTTTTGAAAAGCTGCTATCTAAAATCTGTGTAAAGTCCAGAATATTTCACCTGTTACTCTTTGGTGGCTCTTGTCTCTTACAGTGGGTCATCTGGTATGACAGAGGCTCTTAGTCGGACTTATGCTGAGCAGGTATAGGGCTCACAAACTTATAATCAGAGAGGATTGCTTGTAAAACAAAAATAGAAGTTTCCCATATTGAACAATCAAGTCAATTTCTTTAGGAACATGGACCTAGTATGATGATGATAATTACAGCTACCAACGAGTGAGCATTCAGTATATGTACTATTGCCAACTGGGAATTACTCCCTGCTGCTTCATATAGGTTAATGTTGAGGTTCAGGCAGGCTGAGCAAGATAGTAATAATTATAATAATGATTATAATTAGTTAGATTGCAAATCCAAGTGCTGGTCTATAATCCACGGTGATTGTTTCAGAGATAGTCATACAACACGTAACAGGACAATGGAAAGCTTTAGGAACAATTGGAAAGAGAGGCTTTCTTCTTGAGTTCTGAGAAGTGTTGGTAAACCTGTGTGTAATAAACTCCTAAAGGGAATTTGCCTAAGAATAAAACTAATGTAGAGGAAAGAACAAGAAATGGAGACAATGGAGGCCATTACTTAGCCTCTGGATGCAGCGATGTCTGATGTCAACTGCCCCTGGAATGTTTAGTTATATGAGACATGGTTCACGGCCCTGAAATAGTTTTGTGTCTCAAGACTGAAAATAGAAAGGGTTTTGATTCTATATCTTTTGCCAAACTTGCTGAGTACCTGGGTAAAACAAGGAATTTCATGAACCATTCTCTCACACATTCTTGAAACATCACAATGGGTGCTGGCTGCTTTTTTATTTCTTTATTTTTTTAAATGTATCTGTCATTCACTATAACACAACATCTTGCAGGGCTAGGACAAAGTCTCTGTGTGTATTTTCATGTGGTGTGTGTGTGTGTGTGTGTGTGTGTGTGTGTGTGTGTGTGTGTTTAATTCCTGTCTGTAGGCCCAAATTGTCTCTAAAATTGTAAGGTATTTTTCAAGATTAAACATGAAATTCATTAGGTAGCTTTGTGTATCAAGGTGCAGTTTCTCCAACCCTTCTGCAAAATAAAAGGACCTTACCTCTCAGACTTTAATATGCAAACAGGTCATGTAAGAGTCTTGTCAAAATATAGATTCTATTTCGGAAGGTCTTGGGTGGGGCCAGACATTTTCATTCCTTCTAAGCCTGTTGATAATTTGAGTAGCAAAGTACTGGGTATGTGTCACTAGATCTCTCCAGGAAGATGTCAGGTCAGAGCATGTAAAAGTGTTCTGCTAAATACCTGACTTGTTAGGTGGTAAGATTTTTCAAGAGCTAATTTCAAATTCTCACTTGATTCCAACAGAGAATACCTTAATAAAATAAAATTTGGAGCACACAGAGCCATTACTTTCATATTCAATCAATCAATAAGTACTTATTGATACTGATTCTGAGCTTAGCTCTTGGCTAAATATTATAACAAACAAAAGAAATATGGGGCCAGTTTAGTGGAACAATTTGAGAGTTGGAGAGGGATGAGCTGGTGATGATACCAAGGTTTGTCACACCCCTCTATCTTTCCATTTCCCACTATCTGGACAAGTTTTTTTACTTAACAATGAGTAATAAAATAAGGTTTTGGAGCCCAAAATTCATTCACACTTTTATGTGAATTAGTTTACTCTGTTTTCTTTTATTTTTCTCAAAAGAGATCAACTAAATCAAGGAATGGGGATTTGGGTTTGATGACTGAGGGAATTATCCAGGAGATAATTCTAGGAGGAAACAGTGGGGATCCCTGTAGAGCAGAGTTCTGGTTGCCAGATTTCCTTAAGAGGATGCTGAGTACCAGGTCATGCTACTCAGTACAAATGTCACTGGAAGAAGAAAAGTTCTGAAAGTTTACCTCTGAATCATCAGAGTCATTGAATGATAGTAATTATAGAAAACTGAATGATTGTTTGGTCAAATCTCTTTATTTCAAAAACAAGGAAAGCGCCACCACAGTGGAGTGGAATTTGACTAGCCCCAACCACAATGCTAATGCAAGGTGAGGTAAGTCCACCTGGTCAGGGTTCTGTGCATTGAATGGGAGTGGAGGGGAGCAGAGGGGCAGGGTGACCAAGATCCTGTGCTCTCCGCTGCAGCCAGACTGTTTGGGTCTGACTCCTACCACTTGAGTTGCTAGTGGGCTTCAAGTAAGTTTCTAGTATGTCTTTGTGTCTCAATTTCTCAGTTGATATGGCAGGCAAATTGGTTAGAGCAGGACCTATCTCATGGCAAGTGCCCAGCAAATATGAATGGCTGTCTTAGCCTGTTTGGGATGCTATAATAAAATGCCATATATGGAATAGCTTATAAAAATAGAAATTTATTTATCATGGTTCTGGAGGCCTGGAAGGTCATGATCAAAGTGCAGGCACATGCAGGGTCTGGTGAGGGCCTTGTGTCCTGGTTCATAGATGGCACCTTCTTTCCACATTCTCAGGGCCTGCTATTATTTTCATTACTATGTTGCCCATCATGATGTGATTTTAAGGCTACTGATAAGGAACTCTCTGCTCTGTTCTAGCAGTAACTGTACTCCCCCCCACCACTTATCTGCTACTGTTTCATACTAAGTTCATGTTCTTTCCCCCTCAAAAAACCCAAAACCCCCCAAAAGCAAAACACATTATATAGTTGACAGTGTAACTTAAAACACCAATATCCCTGTAAGAATAATCATAATAATTTACTTCCACATTACATTATGAAGGACTGATATTAGATACACTCCCAGGAACAGGTTGCAAGGAAGAAAGATTAAAGGCTTTTGGGAGCTTGGATGTCAGGGAAGTGGGGAACTAGTTACAGAAGGAAGAAAGGAAGGGCACAGAAAGTGTTTTTTTCCAAGGCCAAGTTCATTACCACCTTTAGAATTCATATTCTGTTCTCCATCTTGTTCTTCCCTAATTCTTTCCCTTTGGCTCCTCATGTTCAATCTTTGATCTCTTTTGCCTGCAAAACTGTGGAAGGCTGTTGAAATTTTTTCTCATTTCTTCTCTTTGATTCCTATTTCAAATATGCTGGATGAATGTCTTAAATTCCTTTAGCATTGATTAAATTCCAGGCATTTTGTTAAGTGTTTTATATGGATCTCAATTATTTGTTAGCCCTGGAAGGTAGCTATCATTATTATTGTCATTTATAGTTAAGAAAACTGAGGTTTACACAGGTTAGGAAAATTTTCCAGCATCTCAAAGCTAGGAAAGAGTGAAGATTGGAACGTAGGCATCTGATTCCAGAAGTTTCACTCTTAACAATTTTATACCTGAACTCACTTGAAAAATAAAACAAAATGGAAAAAAGAAAAGAAATTATATATATATATATATATATATTTTATATAAATTAATAAACATGTTCCAGTTTCCTTAGAGACTAGTGGTGTTAAAGATTTTTTTTAAATGTTGCTACTTTGGTCATCCTCCTTTATCTGATCCTATGTGAGGACCACTGAATTTCATCCCTGTTAGCCAAAGCTGATTCCTGCTGCTCCTAATATGCTTGGAAGACGAAGACTCCCCCCATACTCCTGAATCTTTAATCCATCAGTGTTGATGAACTTTGTTTCCTGACTGCCCAGGGGTCTAACTCCCTGGTTCTTATTGCAGCAGAGTCTCAAAGTCTCTTCCACATGTGCACTTCTCAGTTTTCCTGGGGATGCTGGACTCATAGTCTGGGACTGAGCCTGAATAAGCGCCTGGAGTGCAGGGATTCAGTCAAGGGGCATGTAGCACCCATCAGTATCTACAGAGTGAACTCTAGAAAGCATGCATCTCATAGCCCAGAAGCTTATCAGATGTCCTCTTGTGGGCTCTTCCAGAGCCACAGTCACACCTATGTGGGGTCGTGTGAGACATGAACTCCATGTGTCACAGGAACACTAGTGATAACTTATCACAATGGTTTATGTTGTGAAGATAAAATCTTTCAATGAAGGTCTCAGTTTGTGTGAAGAGAAGCAGGAATTTAAGACCCAACATCTAGAATTCAACCATAATATGACACTAAATATTTATTTAAGCTTCTTCTTCCCCCACTGACATTTCAGAAGCAATTGAACTGTTGGGGTTTGAATACATAGTGTACATCCAAGACTGTGAACTTCTAGGCCTTGCAATTTAACTTTTAGTAGAAGTTATTTTCTTTGGGACCAAGATGGCATTTCAGATGTATTTCATATTAGAAATGGTGACTTAGGATATTTAACTGGTTTGCCGAAAGTCATACAGATAGGAAATGACATTGGAATTGAGATAGAATTTTATTTTAAATCCCAATCTGATAGTGTTCCCATGGTCTGGAGATGGTTTGAGCATGTCTCCTAATGGTTCCTGTATTGGGAGTTTGGTCCCAACAAATGTAGTGCCTGTCTGGTTTTCACTTTCTTTTAATAACTAATGTGGCACTGAGAGATGGTGGGAGCTTTAGAGGTGGGGTAGTGGGAGGTCCATAGGTCACCAGGTAACTGCCCCTGGATGGGGTTAATGTAGCTGTTGTGAGACCCTGAACTCTTGAGAGACTGAGTTGTCCTAAGAGCAACAACACTGAAATATTTTCCGGCTTCCCGTTTTGTGACATGATCTCTTCTTTTTGTGTTCCTACTGTTGTGACACCATTACCCATAAAGTCCTCATCAGGGTCAAGTTGATGTTGGTGTGATGCTTTTGAATCATCAGAATTGAGGGCCAAATAAATCTGTTCTGAATGAAATTGGCCTGTTGGGTATTTCATTATGACATTGAAGAAGAGTTGAACATAGTGGTTAGTGTTGAACAACTTCCTCATGTTGCTTCATGTTGCTTGATTTCTGAATTTATGAAATGATGATAGGATTGTTGTGATGAGTAAATAAAATAAGGAATATCCTGAGTGTTGTGTCTGGCGCATGTTATAGCACATGATGTGATTAGTAAATTAAGCAATAATGATATCTATGTGGTTACCTATTTTATTGTTTTACAGTTCTTCTTAGTTCTCATGGCTATTACTGTATCTGCTGGCCCCAGTGAACAATAATCCATGTGTACTCAGTGCTTAACACAATGCTTGAAATTTGGGATATTTAATAAGTGTTTGAATGAATGAACGAGTAGATCATGACCCAGAAGATTTTTGTTGATCACTAAACTTCTAAATTAAAATTCTGGGAAACTGATTGAAATTATCTGAGGCTTGGAAATGATTGCTGAGAATAGACAGTGAGAAGCCAGGTTAAATTAAGTCCTTAGGCAGGAAGAGGGAAGAGGACAGACACTCTAACTCTCTAACTCACACATTTGGGCACATATGTGTTTCTGTCTCTGACTAATGGCAAATCCTTCCTAAAATTATTCTATGTGTAGATGACTTTTGAACTAGGTGATTTGCAAGGAATTGGAAGGTTTAACTTTCCCAAATCTGTCTCCAAGTTATCTGATTTGCTGTCACTAGAGAATGATTCCTTTGGCTTAACTAGTTTCTAGGGCACTATAATTGCAATTTAAACACACACTCACACACTCACACACACACTTGTTGCTCTTAAACAACATTGGGAGAGAAAACATAAATATGGCTGACCTTTTTCCATGAAGTCAATCAGGGACCCAGATTCAGTGATGTTTGCCAAGTCATCATGGGGGTTATCTCCCTTCTAGTAAGCTGAATGGGGGAAGGAGCATAGAAATAAGCTGCATGGAAATTTTTCATGGCCAGACATAAGGGTATTGTCTGACACTTCTGTCTAGATTTCACTGGTCAGAACTGAGTCCCAAAGCTGCAACAGACTGCAAGGGATTCTGGGAAATGAAGTGCCTGACTGGTTTCCACTTTCTGCTAATAACTACAATGTCTAAAGAAGTACATACATATGTAGGGAACCATGACCTGTCTCTTTGTCATTCCTTTTAAGGAGACAATGCCTCTGGAAAGGGTGGTTTAGTGTGAAGTCGTTTGTTTTTGTCAGAGGAAGGAGATCCTTAATTGGAAAGTTTTATCCCAGAAAAGATTGGGGCAACAGTTTCAGAGCCACAAAGGCTGAGTGAGCAATCTATGAAAAGAATATTGGGACAAACCTATTTTTTACAGTTTTGAGTTCCTGGATGTAAGAAATGGGTTTGTAGGAGAGAGGACAGGGAAAATGGAAGAGACTAAGAGTTGCTTAAGATGCATTTTTGTCAAGCATAAAAAGTGTCTGTCCTCCAGAGGAGCAAAATGGCACTTGTGGGCGGCCTTTGCAATAAAGCACTAGTAAGTCATTTGGGGTCTCCACTCAGGTGCCCTGAGGTGTGTACAGAGAATAAAGACATCTTTCCTCCTTACTGCTTTTACTCTTCCAAGGAGAGCAAGGAGAGGCAGGCTCATTATGTCTCTAGGTGGATTTTATAGTTCTGGATTTGAGCCTAAAAGTTGCATGTGGTTTTCAAATACTTATTTTATCACACTCCGTGATTGCTTCCATTATGTGTGGCTAACATTGAGTCTTTTCAGAGTTAGTAGGGATATAAAAGGTTTAAATAAGCCCAATATCAGATGTGTCTGGGATTCCATTTCTTGCATGCACTCTGTAAATAAACGTTGATGAAAAATATTTTAGTTCCAAATTCTGCCACCCCAAATCCTACAAATATGCACATTAATGCCCCATAATCCCATAAAAGCCTTTTTACTTGTAAATAACACTATCTTGTTTTCCATCTCAAATTTCTTCTCCTGTAATTACACAATATTTGGTTTCCCCTTTTTAGGCAATTCAAATTAAAACTTATTTCATTTCATAATTACAAACATTCATTTTGAGTAAAGACTAATCTGACGGGAATTCGGTTCCAGTGATATTGTAACCCAGACTTGTAATAGCAAAGCAATCCATCTCCTGACTAATGTCTTGGAATCTTTTACAACTCTACCCCAGCTAAACATTTGCATTTGGAAAGTTTTATCCTTTTCCTTGAAATAATAATGCTTTATTAAGAGCACTGTGTGATTTGATTTTTTTAAAAATATAATGATTTAAATCAAAGACTTCAAGATATAAAGAATTTAAAGGGTGAGCCATTCCACTCTCTTAGTTTGGGGTTATTTTATAACTCCCATGAGTTTTCGAGTGGAATGTTGCTTGGAAAATGTTCATTATTAAGTTAGTTTTCAACTATTTCCTGAAAACGGAGAAAGAAAATATTCTTTGTCTGGATATCCTAATAGGTGATAATTTTGAAATACTAGATAAAGTGTTTGTTTTTGCTGATCTGAGTCTGGATAGAGTAAAAAGGAGCATGGCTGATGGATCATTTAGGGCTTATTAACTAAAAAGTTACTGAGAAGATGCTAAAAGGAGTATTTGCAGAGTAATCACTGTGTATCTACTACAGTATAAAAACACTCCAAAACACACTGGTCTAAAGCAATGTTTTATCCTGATCTCTCACAGTTCTGAGGATTGATGTGCTCAAATGGGCTGTTCTTGCTTGTTGGGGCACCTCATGCAGCTGTAGTCAGATGGTGGCTCAGATTGGAGACATCTAAATGCTGCACTGCTCATAGGTCCAGCTCTCAGGCTGCAACACCCAAGGACTGCATGGTCATTTCTTTCACCAGGTGGCTGGCTGAAACTTGTGCATATCATGGTGGCCTCAGGTTGGGAAGAAGCCAAAGTAAGAATCAGTCTATTCCTATGGCTACTTGATTTCCCCCAGAGCGAGAGCCCCAAGAGACCAAGTCAGGCCTGCAAGACTTCTTCTAGACTGGATTTGAAAGTCCTGAAGGGTCACTTCTGCCTCTTTCTGTTGGTTGTGATAAGTCATAGGGAAAGTCCAGGTTCAACAAGAGGTCTTAGCTCAGGAGTGAATAGAGGGGTGCTTGATTCACTGGAGGACCATTTTGGTGTCATATATCTATCCAGATCATTTGAATGGGTGAAATTCTATGAGTTTTTCATTATGAGAGATTTAGAGTTGGTAGGAGAGAAGGGAACAGAGGAAAACTCTTTTTTTTTTTTTGTTTTAGGATTACTTCACAATGTCTGAATAATCCGTGAGGGTGTATGTGCATGTGTGCTGGGGGGTGCCTGAGTGGTAGCCTGAATTACCCTGGTAACACTTACAGTTTGGTTTAGCCTGGGGTCAAGGGGAGAGGAATACTAAGAGCCTATTTGAATCAGGTTTTCTTCTGCACACTTTAATTATATATTGTGATTGTTAGGAAGCTATTAGCTTAGTGGTCACTTTCAAATCCTTGATGACTTTGTCACTCAAGAGAATAAGTTACTTAAGTTTGCCAGACCTTGGTATTATATGTAATATGTTTGAGGTTTTTTATTTGGAGAGAAGCAGTTGGTTTTTCTTGTACTTTTCCAGTGCCCAATGTATTAGTCTTATGAATGTATTAATCAATGAGTATTTTCAATAGTAAAAAAGCTTAACATTCCTCTATTTCTTTATATATTGTTTTTATAACAAATAAATAAAAAGGTATGAATTTTACAAATTACATTTTCTTAAACATGTACACAGTGATTATTGGCTAAATCTAATTTCTAAATATTTAATTAAAATTATAAATCTGACTCACCATATTCTTGTAAATATTTTAAACTCTTCAGTAAGCAGACAGCATTCATAGTTAATGTGTTTACAGTACTAATCAGGACTCTTACAGCAAAATCTAGCATCAAAATGCAATATAGCAATTTGTTTCTTTATTATTCATTTTTATTATTTTAATCTTTATCTGGAAGACTGTTTTGCTGCATTTACTCAGGTGAAATGATCTTCCCCAGCGTATTGAGGCTGTGGATAAAGGTTAACAAACCTTTGTCTCCCCTCCCCTCCCCTGAGCAGAGCTCTTAACTTCTGCTATGCTCTGAATGTGTCTGTCAATATTCACGCATTTTAATTGCATGGACAATTTGATAAGTTTAAAAGATGAGGTCTTAGCCCCTCAAATAAATACAATTATTATGTATCAATTAAAAACAAAGCCAGGTATGGTGGCGTACACCTGTAATCCCAGCTGCTTGGGAGGCTGAGGAAGGAGGGTCACAAGTTCAAGGCCATCCTGAGCAACTGGATGAGATCCTGTCTCAAAATAAAGTAAACCAAGGGCTAGGGATGTAGCTTGCTGGTAGAAGCACTTGCCTAGCATGTGTGAAGTGCTGTGTTGAATCCTTAGTGCTGGAAAAAAGAGAAAATGGAAAGAGAGCAATGAGGTCTTCAGGAGGTGATTAAACCATGAAGGCAAAGCCCTCATGGATGACATTAGAGTCCTTCTGAAATTGCTTGTGGAGGTGGGTTTGCTCCCTTCCACTCTTCTACCATGTGAGGACCCCAGTCGGTTCTGCCTATGAGCGATGGGTTTCATCAGACACTTGATCTGTGGTGCTTTATCTTGGGCTTCCCAGACTCCAAGCCTGTGAGACACAATTTTCTGTTGTTGGGAGATCATCCTGTCTGTGATACTCTGTTGCAATACCACAAGGGGCTAAAGCACCAACCTCTATTTTTATTTTTCTTGGTAGCAATTTTCATAAAGGAGATGTGTGTTCTACTCATTTCTACTCATTTATTTTAGTGTCTACATCCATGCAAGAATATATACTACAGGTGGACAGATACCTTTGTTTGTTTTGTTCACTGCTATGTTCTGTGTGTCAAAGAGTATCTGGCACATTGGAGTTATTCATGAAAATTTGTGGAATGAACAGATGATAAATTCTGGACCAAGGCATTTATTAGTTTACATGACTCATATGTCTCTTCTGCAGGAATCTGGCGTCAGCTACCCAGTTGCACAGGCTTGACACCTTAGAGTGTCTGTCATTGATTACATGGTGAACTGCTCAGATTGTTGGCTTTAACCAAAGAAATAGTTTTTATTCTTCTTGATCCAGTATTCTTCCTGAATCACACTGACTTGAAGCCTGTCTTTATAGAATCTGGTGTAAGTCCATGATAGAGCAGCTTACTCTGAACTATGACCTTGTCTCACATCTAAAACTTTGGGTAAGTTTAGTGCCCCAAAGTGGCATGACCCTTTCTCATTGCCCACTAAAACTTGTTCAGTAATGTTAAAACCTGCACCACAGGGTTGAAAGGATTGGGTGGGATAATTTACATATTGAAGGGAATGGTGCCTGGCACCCATTAAACTCTCTGTATTGGTCTTATCAGTAGTGCTGTTTTCAGTTATTCTTGCTACAGAGATGCTTGTTTTCTCCATTGGTGTTTAGGAAGAATTCCTTTGACCCAATCTAAGTGATGGGACATGTTAAAAGGTATACAGGGATAGCTCTTTGGCAGCAAACTTGCCTATTGTCTATTGTACCTTTAGAATCAAGTGCTATGTTTCTCTAACAAGGCATTAAACAAATATAGAGAAATGATTGATGAATAATGGCTAGAGCAGCAGTTATCTGCCCCAGCTTCACCTTCCTCCCTGCACAGACCCTTGGTCTTGTAGCACAGAGACTGATATTTGTTGATTGCATAATACATGTCATGACTTCTGCTGCTTCTTTTTTATAAAAATTATCAGCCAACCAAGATATCAGCCTATTCTTTTCTTTTTCTTAAGATGTGGCTTTTTATTTTCATGCATTTTATTGTTAGGGAACTGAGGGTAGACAGGTGAAAAGGCTGTCCAAAAGTCACCTAAGTAGCATCAGATCAAAGACTGGAACTTATACACAGCTGAGTCCAAACCGACTGGTCTTTTCCATTGCCCCTTGTTGGCAGTGAGGGTGGCTCTTCTGTAGGACATGGGAATGGTTTCTTCGAATGTCCTCGTGACTTTGTCAGTTCAATTACCTTTTCAGTCCCATTCAAGGAGAGTTTATTATTTAGCCTCTCCTCAATTTCTTTTGAGTAAATTTTCCTGATGGCAAATATAAGATGCAACTGATATATACTTGTTGAATCAAATGTAAAAATTTCAAATGCAACGTTTGCTATGATCACAAAGAGAATCTAGTACTTCAAGAAGATAGAGCCCTAGAGATGGAATCATATGTATGCACATTTTAAAATTAAGTGGATATTATAAAATCAACTTTATTAATAATTAAAATAATATACACCTCAGAATGCTTTTGCTTACATAAATGTTTTCAACTTCTAAAGTTTTTACTAATGTTTTATACAAATGCTACTTTATGTGCATTAATTTTTTAGTGATGTTATGTATTTTATGTTTGTTAGCTGTGTAATTGCATGTATTCTGTAAGCCCCTTTTCATATTTTTTGCTCTTTTTTATAGTGAGTTGTTGCTTTTTCTCATCCAGGGGATTTTAAATAGTATCTATATTAATCTTGACTATTTTTTAAGTGTTACTAACATTGTTTTTTGCATATTCTATTGTCTTCCAACTTTGACTACAAAATCTATTTTCCTAGCAAAATTATTTGGTAACTATCCTCTCAAGAGGGAATATAATCTGTTGTGAATACTAACTTAATAATAACATTACTATATAGATATATGTTTAATCAATGAGATAATATTCACAGAACCATCCATCTTCTGGAAAATAATACCCTATTCGGTAAATGAGAGGCTACTCCTAGAAAAAAGCAATATAATTTTTCATTAGGCAAAAAATATGATGCTGGGCTATAAAGAACAAAGTAATCTGGGGGAAATTTGCCTGAAATTAGAATGATAATAATAATATTTTAGTGGCAGAATATGCTCAAGTTCAAGAATTAGTTTATAAGAGAAAAAATAAAGTATGTAGGATCCCTCCCTCGTAGAGGCTCAACAAAGTCTCTTCTCTGAAACCAAATCAAACTACAGGGCAATCTCCTAATTTACATATGCTTGGATCCTCCCAATGCTAGTATCCTAGTATCTTATTCAGCATGTTGGCTCAGGAAGTGTTATTATTATTATTATTATTATTATTATTATTATTATTACTACTACTACTATTACTACTATTATTTGGTTCTATTATTTTGGGATTGAACTCAGGGGCACTCAACCACTGAGCCACACCCCAGCCCTATTTTGTATTTTATTTAGAGACAGTGTCTCACTGAGTTGCTAAGCACCTTGCCATTGCTGAGGTTGGCTTTGAACTTGCAATCCTCCTGTCTACCGAGGTACTGGGATAACAGGCATTGCCACCATGCTTGGCAGGAAGTGTAATTATTAGGCAGTTTGATTGTGATAATGGCAGTGAGGCCGTGAAAAACTCTTGTACCTACCATTTATGATCTGTATGGACTTGAGTAGTTTACTTAGCCTCAATTTCTTCATCTGTAAAATGGGAATATGAATTCCAACTCATGGTGTCGCTGTGAAAATTAATGTGAGCTAAGATATGTGAAAACCATTTTAAAACCCACACATCGCTATAAATCATAAATTATTTGTGATGACAGTTCATTCATAACATCATTTTCAAATAATGAATGAATTAATCAATTCAGTTACCTTTTTACTGAGGAAATGAGGCATGGAAAGAAAAGAAGACACAAGTTCTTTCAACAGGACTTAAAAAAATCTTAAAATTATAATTAGCATTTATGCAACAGCATAGAGTTTGCAAAGTCCTCTCACCTTCTCTATTATTCATCTCTTCACTCAGTCAACCATGGAGCTGCAGTGGTGATCAATCAGACAGAGCCCTTGATCTTCTGGTTAGAGAAAAACAAGTACCCGGGAGAGCGAATGAAATATTTAGGAGTTATAATACTTGCAGTGAAGGAATGACTCATTGGGTGGGGTGGACAATAACGTGAACACAGAGGGTGTATTTGAGGAGCATGGTGGAGAAATGTCTTGGAGGCAGTCACTTCAAACTGAGACTGGGAAGTCCAGCAGGAGTTGTCCATGTATGGAATTGGGAAGAGTACCCCCTAGAGAAGAACCAGCAAGCTAAGAGGTCCCCCAGCAACAAACAGCAGAAAGTTCTGAGCAGGGAAGGCAGAAAGCACCCCAAACTGAGGATGGTGAGACTGTGGGGGGCTGATGACAGAGGTGGCCTGGGCTGGATTCTAGGCAGCTGTATAGGTCACATTAAGGATTTTGGATTTTATTGTAAGTGCAATGCAAAGCCTTTGAGGCCTTATTGCTCTGAGAATTGATTGGAGGGAGTAAGAATAGAAGAAACCACTAACAGGCCACCGCACTGGTCCAGAAAGAAAGAATATATATTTAATTATGATTAATGGTATTTGTTAGATAGAAGGGCAGACACATCAACCCTTGAGCTACCCAACTCCATCTTCTCCCTGGGCCTCTGGGGTTTGGAGGAAGAGATGTTATTCCATCTAGCTTCAGGATTAGCAATACTCTTCACATCAGCGGTTGTGAGAGTTGAGTTAAAATAATCACGGGAGTAAGCATCCACTTGGGAGATTTATTCCGGCTGTCATGGACTTGTCCACGTCAAACACCTACAGTTTTGGACTGTGTATTAGTTTTCTAGGGCTGTCATAACAAAGTATCAAAGGCTTTTTTTTTTTTTTTTTTTTAACAACAGAGGTTTGTTTTCTCATAGTTATGGAGGCTGAAGATCTAAGATTAAGGTGTCAGGTCTCTCCTGAGGCCACTCTCTTAGGTTTGGGAGCCATAGTTTCTCCCTGTATTCTCATGGGCTTTGCTCTTCATGGAACTGTGTCTAAACATCATGTTTTTATAAGGATGTCAGTCATCTTGGATCAAGGCTTATCCTAGTGACCCCCATTTTACCTTTGTACTTCTTTAAAGACTCTATCTCAAATACAGTCACATCCTGAGGTACTGGGATTTAGGATTCAACATATGTTTTTTCTTTTTTTTAATTTTTAAGTGGGGAATGGGAGACACAATTAAGCCCACAACTTCCTCCTCTTAGAGGAAGTCTGTTTTGAGAGATCAGGTACGGTAGTCCAAGTGGAGATACAAGAACTTATTTCTGGCATATGGTGAAACAGTTACAAGAAAAAGATGTGGTTTCCTTTTATAATTAGTGCCAACTGTAATGACTTAAATACTGCCACAAAGGATTGTTTAGCACATTCCCTAAGCCACTGCTAGACCACCAGGTCACCTCCTAATAACCATGTGATTTGTGATCTCTTTAAGAGTAGTATTTTAACTTTTCTTCACCCAGGAGAATTTTGGGGAGGGGGAATGCAATTAAAATAAACATGAGCTATGGCTGATACTCAGCCATTCCCAGTCTTCTGCTTTCCATTCTTTTCTAACGATCTAATGAAAGGAATCACTTTCCATGCCCGTTGTGTATCTCTGATGGTCGGGACACCACCTTCTTTACAGAAGCAACCAGGGACCAGGCCACAGGTTGTTCAAGAGGAATTAGTGCTTCTCTCCCTAGACAGGACTTGAACACATAAAGAAAAACACTGTGGGAAGGAAGCCGGCAAAGAAAGGAGGCGCCCCGGTCAGGGAAACCTCAGAGTTCTCCCCGTGAGCTCTGCTTGTATTCAGGCTTACAAGGTCACTTGCAGATTAGCATCTTGGAGTTTCTCTTTCTCTTGCTGGTGAGACAAGTTTATGATAACATGGAATTCAGAGTTGACATTAAAGTGTCTCATACTAAGTTTGGATGAGTTAGTTACATGGTTTTGGCACTAACATGAGTGTTTACCAGCTCATGTGTCATGCGGAGTTGCAACCCTACGAGAGCTCTCTGTCCTCCACAGGAATTATGATGATCAGAACCAGAAATGATGGCCGGCGCCTCCAGAATTCTGAAGGCAGAGAGCTCTTTTGTTTTGAATTTTTTTGTGTCAGGGATTGAAATCAGAGGCGCTTAACCACGGAGCCATACCCCCAGCCCATTTGTTATTTTATTTAGAGACAGAGTCTCACTGATTTGCTTAGGGCCTCATTAAGTTATTGAAACTGGCTTTGAACTCGTGATCCTCCTGCTTCAGCCTCCTGAGCGGCTGGTATTGCAGGCATGCATCACTGTGCCTGGCCAGAGAAGTCTTTTTGGATATCGGCATTGGGCCATAATCTGTGGTGGTAAGGGGCACCCATAGGTGGATAAGGTCTTACTATTCCATCATTACTTAATGACATTGTTGGGGACTTTGACTTTTACCAAACTAGACAACGTACAAAGAGAACTGGCTTTGGACTCAGCTGTTTTCTGGGCCACTATTTGTGTGATTTCTCTGAGCCTTTGCTTCCACAAAGGCCATAGAAAAAGCACAGTAAGGACTTGAGGACTGAATGACTATTTTCTTCCTTTGATCCCCATCCTCCCTCTTCCTGCTTCCTTCTCATGCTTTATCTCTGTTTTTATCCAAAGCCTTTGTTAGAAGATTTTTTTCTCCCATGTTGTTATATAATATCTTCAAGTAAATTTGGCACACTATTAGCTGTATTCGAGAGTCTTTAAAATTTGTCTGTAGCCATCAAGAAAAAGTCCTGTGTTCTGTTAAAGGATTTTAAAGTATCATTAAGTAAGAAATAGGTGGCAAGACATGGGTGGTGCCACCCCAAATATGAAATAGGTGACTGGTTATAAGGGTAACTGCTGTAATATCCTCAAAACTGTTGAGCTTCCACTTCACCCCAATAGCTCCCTGACCCAGTGTCTAGACTGTCACTCAACTTTTGGAAATGTATCTTTGTTTTTGGCACCAGGTCCTGAACCCAGGGGTGCTTAACCACTGAGTCACATCCCAAGTTCTTAATATTTTTTTATTTTTATACAAAAGCTCACTAAACTGCTTACAGCCTTGCTAAGTTACTGAGGCTGGCCTTGAACTTGCGATCCTTCTGCTCGAGTCTCCCAAGTCTCTGGGATTACAGGTGGGGGCCATCATGCCTGGTCTTGATCTTGGTATTCAGACAAAAACTTATTCAAGTGCTGGCTTGGCTGCTGCAATACTATACACTGGGCAAACGTGGGCAATTCCTTAACTTCTCTGAGCTTCAATTTCCTCACCTGTAAATGGAAATAATCAATAAATGACGATGCTGTGAAGATTTTGGAAGCTTAGATAAAAATAATGTGATCAGAGTACTTAGTACAGTTCTGGGCCATGAATGGTTGTTATTTTTGTTTTAATACTGATTCTAATTTATTGTGAATAAAAGCCCCTAAGATAATATCTAACACAGAGAAATCGTAAGTAGTAGCAGCAGGTGTTGTTTTTATTGTTCTCATTGTGACAAGACCCCTTTAAGACTCTGCATACAATTTCCTCTGAGACTGTGTTTTTAAAGGAGTCCAACTTAACCAGGTCTCAGGCTGCCAACATCCAATAAAGGAATCTTTAATCTGCAACCCTGATGTGAGTGGTTATCTCCCTCGGGCTCATTCACCTTCCCTTTTGCTCTTCCATATCTGCTTTGCTCCTCCCCTTCTAGTTTCTAGTTTCTCATTGGGTCTTACATAAGGCTGGGTTTTACACTCTCAGCTCCCTAAGGACTATGGATCAGTGGCCAGCCGATCCTCCTGTATTAACCTGGGGACTCTCTGTACATGGCTCACCTCTTCTGTGACTCCCACAGACTTCTGCCTCTCCCCTGGCCTCTGTTGGGCTTCCCAATAGGGGCTTGGCAAAAATCTAGCCATGGTCTGGGTTTGACCATTAGGAAGTCCTCCATCAATCAAATTGCTTCTCTTATTATTATCTTAAAATGTTCATTTGACCTCAACTTCTATCTCTAATATTAAATTCTCCTCTTTACGAGATGTTCTTTCATTTCTACTAGTTTGTTTGGCTTGTAAGAGGACTCTAAGATCAATTCTCCTTGTCTCCGTGGTGAGAAGGCTGCTAGCTGTCTCCTTTGCTTATAGTATTAGCAATCTTGTCCCTTCTGACTGTCACTCTCTGGCACCTATTGTTATGAAAACTGTTTAACTGGGTCTGGCCTAATGATTAGGAGGATCATTAGCCCAATGGGTAGAGCTCAGTGAGACACATTTGGCAAAAGTGCCTAAGGTCTATGCCAAAATGTCTAGAGAGGAGAGATCACGGTTCTTGCCAAAGTCCTGAGTCCCAATGCTGGCTCATGAATCCTGATAGCTAAGGGGTTCAGCCAGCCCTAATTTCAATTAAAATTTTGATTATACAGTTCATTGTTTGATAGCCACACTATTTCTTACAAGTCTGAATCCTCTCATCTTCTGTAACTTAATGCTAAAGGCTTTTTTAATGTATGCACTTCAGCAAAACCTGATCAAAATAAGCTCAGCAAATACGGCAGACTTATCTTTCCGAACTGTGATCTTCTCCTGACATCGAGGGTTCGCAATAGTAATTAGTAAACTGTGGTCATGCTGCTTGAGTCTCTTGGGATCTGAATAGAATTTTTTATTTCACGCAGAGAGGTGGACAGGTAGAAAGCATTAGAAGAAAATACGCATCTACACTTCAGTAAAAACATCCCAGCCTTTATTTCAGGGTCATTTCATCAGGTAAAAGGGCTGTCTTTTAGCTGCTTGCATGCTTTCTGAAACCTTTCAAGCTCTAAGGAGAGTGATTTTGGTTTGTGTGGCTGAAACCCTGGAGAGGATGATTGGTTTCATTAGCCAGGGAGGAGTGATAATAGGCTGCCACACTTCTCCAGTTATGGGGCACTTTATGTTAATAACTCATGATGGCCTGAGTGTTTAGGTGTATGTTTCAAACTCAGTGTAAAATACCATGCCATTAAGAATTTAAACACATTCTAATTTAATTATGGCCAGAGCTGTGTCCAAGTGATCCCATGTTTTTGTTGGCTAGTTTGAATATGGCAAATTTTGAAGAGGGAAAGATTTATTTTCTTTACTCTTTGCTCTTTTTATTCTGGATTGTTAAAAACCTTAATCATTTAAAATGGCACACATTTGGAGAATGAAGTGCAATTGATGTTATGGAAAATTCTATTTTTCTTCAATACCGTTTTGTTTTCCACTTGGAAATGGGCTATTTTTCTTTGCTGCCTATGATATATTGATTATTCACATGCTCCTTTTACCTTCTTTTTGTTCTTAAATGACTTTTTTTAAATTCCTTGACTAGCTATGTTGTTGACACATAATTTTTCTACCACAAGCCTAAAATGGGAAGAAAAAACATTGAAGTACAAATATTCATCAAAGAAATTATTATGTAATTACCATCCAAGTCAAATTGGGATATAACAAATTGATACGTTTTTTTCAGGTCCTGGTTTTGGGGTCTTCTATGTGGTGTCTTAACCAGGCAACTGTAAAGAAGGGGAGTAGTTAGCATAGGAAAAAAAACAGTAATAAATAATGTTTGGGCTTATGTGGAAATAAAATAAAAAAAAATAAAAGTCTATCTTTAGCAATAGTTCCAGAACCATTCCACATACTCTTCAAGCTAAACCCTTTTGGTGGCCTTTGGTAAGAAATTTAACTAGACCTAGTCTAAATAAAATATTTTTAAATGTAAAACATGGGGGGAAAAATGGATTCCCCTTGTGTCTGAACACCTTGCCTTTGTTGACTCTAACTTCTACTGATGAACTTGGTTATCAGTGACATCTGGGGAACTGAGGAAATTTGTGAATCTAATGCCCACATGTAGCTTACATACCTCAGAGTGCCATTTTAGAACTAATCCTCATTAATTCTCTGCTATCTCAAGTCCGCAACTGTGGCAGCCAGTAGGCTCTCCAAATATAAGGCATGAACCCTTCCTAACTTTCACTTGGCAGGGAGCAATGAAATGATGGACCACCAGGTTGCAACAGTGTATCCCAATAATTTTGTATTATAACATTTGATTTGGAAAATACGCAGCGTCTAGTATGGAAAAAAAATAAGCATGCCAATCTCATTTTCTTATATCACACAAATCACAAAATGTGAAAAAGCATCATTTGGTTGAAAGCAGGAGGATGAAAGAACTGCTAGGATTCAGGTAGAGGTTTGGGGAGAGTGGCATTAGCTTCTCGGATTCATAACTATATATAAAAGATGCATGATTTAAAGAGTCTCTATTGCCTGGATTATTTCCAATGGCAAGTAATCATTTTGAGGAAGTGTGTAGCTAAAATTATTGTCCCCTTAGGAAACAAGGACTCCTGTCTTTATAGTCTTTTTCTGCTTGCTCATTTCAGGTATCCCATTTTACTTTACCTACCACAGGGAGATTAGAGCTGAGCACTAATGTGTTGTAAGCCACACAAGATTGCTTCAAAGACCTTTCAAAGTCCAAAACTAGTGTAACAAAAATACTAAATTTATATTTAGTAATTATTTGGTGACCTGTCTTCCTACCCTATTAGGCTGTGAGAGTCTTTCAAAGGTATACATTGTGAACTAGAACCTGGCATAGAAAAAGCTCACAAGCAAAGAATAATGAATTAAGAAAAGACTTGGTTTCGAAAGTGTGATATGTGAACCCAGTAAAACTATCCACATATGAAGTTTCCATGCTGGGTGGAGACAGGTCAGTGTACATTGTCATTTAAGATACAATCATGACCAGACAAGGTATCTTCCTAGAGTCTCCCAGTCTTTACTCAATAGATAGAGTTGTATGTATTGCTAACGTGTAGGATATTTTATATTCTGTTTTTTTTCTAGTTAGTCACTTATAAATATTTTTCCATTTGGATTCAAAACCCTTATGTTTTCTATTTTTAATCAATAGCTGCTATTCATTAAATTGGTATAGAATGATTTTCTCAAACTGAATGTCCTGTTGAATCATTGGTATAAGCTTGTAAAGCAAAGCGTAATGGATGTTGCAGGGATTCTTGAAGTTAATTGCTTTATTATGATCAAAAACTACCCCAAATTTACGTGGCAGTCAGCGTAGAGGGGTGAACCGATTTTCGATTCAACTTCTGCAGCACAGTTCCTCCCAGAAGCCACTTTCAAAATATTACCTCCCACACTGCACACTCCCTTCACCACAAACACCCACAGCCATTTCCTGAGGCTTTCCTCTGTAGGACACCAAAACATTCAGGGGTAAAGCAAAATGCTCCAAATGTTTCCCAGATGTCTGAATGTGTGGCATAATTAGGCACTGAAATGATTGGAGTTTTCATTTTTCAGCTAGATGTTTTTGCAACATGCAAACACAATCTAAGTATAGTAAGTAAATCTCTCTTTTTTTTGCCTCAATATACTTAAATTTATAAAATATTTAATGAACACATACTATTTGCCAGGTATAGTCATGAGGAATACAAAATGCAAATCTTTAGTAAGTTATTGAGCTGATATGAAAAAGTTTGTTTCTATGAAAAAGTGTGACGGTGCCTGTTTGGAGCAAACATAACAAATAACTCATTTTTTTTTTCAAATAAGGATATTGTGTTTCTCACATACCTTTTAAGTTTGCTAATTTGGTATAACTATTATGTCCTGGACAGTGTGTGAGTTATTTATCAAAATAGTTTCCATATGTTGGAGGCCTCTGATAATGGAGACAGGGAGGAAGTAAGTCTCAGTTCATGAGATGATGGTAAGACAAAAATATGCTACCTTCATCTTAGGAGCTCATCTTCTCTCTAGGCTGAGAATGTCAACTTTTATCCTGCTGGTGTGGACTGATCTCAAGAAGACTCAGAAAAAAAAAAAAAAAGGTGCTCACCAAATCTTTTTCTGAGCTCTAATTATTCCAATCACACCATCTCATTGGGTCAGGCAGACCTAGAATCAAGCAGTCAATCAACGTTTGATTGACTGTCTCAATCAAACAGCACCTGTCTCAACAAAGCACTGCTTTTGAGAGCTAGAGAATACCTATGTCTGCACCTCCAGTACAATGCTGAAGGAGGTCAACTAAGAAAGGCTGAGAGGAGAAAATCTGATTTAATCTGACTTAAACATAGGACCTCCAAAGAAGAAAAGCCTTTAAAATTAAGTAGTCAAAGACTCAGAGGAGGAAAGTGATGGTTCAAGTTGACATAGCTCACCTGATCACTAGATTTCTGTTTTCTTTTCCACCACCATGGTCATTCCATAGAGAGGAAAGAACAGCACATGGAGAGAAAGACACGAACGACTGTCTGGAGCTCATTCATTCATTGAACAGTTGCTGTTTCTCAGCTTACATTAATTGGGTAGATTGCAAAGCTGGCCGCTGTTCTTCACCCAGTCCTATGTCCATCCTATCTAGTGTCATTGAGGCTTCTGCTATCAAAAGGTTGCATGCATGTTTAAGCTTTGAATATGGGTTGGCCTCATGACTGTCTTTGACTAGTAGATGGCTAAAGTCTCAGCATGCCAATCTTGAGCCTGGGTCAGGATTGTGTGCTCCAGCTCCATCTTGGAACTTGCCACCACCTTGAGGATAAAACTGGGCCACCACATGGCCTGTCACCTCCATAACCCAAGGTGTCAGACCTTTGACTAAGACAATCCCAGACCAGTCATCTCCCATCCCATCTGCCACCTGACTGCAAACACATAAAGAAGCTCAGAAGATGTCAAGCACACCTGCCCTAGGTCACCTAAATGGTCCTGCTTGGCAATGACAAGTGCTTGCTGTTTTTAGCCAATGAAATTTGGGGTTATTTTTTGACACTCAACAGCAATGATACAATACTATGGTATCTGGTTATGTGATCCTGGCTTTGCTCTGGAATTTCAAGCTACCTGTTTCCCAAATCTCTGTGCTCTGAGCAGCAGAAAGTATCAGGCGCATATTTCTCCTGGCCCCACCAACCTGGATTTATACTAATCTCAGTGGAGGCTTTCAAATGCTCAAAGCCTGTGGCACCCCTATGGTCATTGCCCTGGTGTGGCATCTCTCAGAGAGAGAGGTTCATGGGAGGATGAGGTGCACAGCACAGGGGTGGTATAAGGCCGGTAGAGGGCATGCAGCATCTGGTGCTTTGGTTCACTGAACCTCTGCTTAGGGGGATCGTCTCTGGGCATCAAAGGTCAGACTTACTTAACGTTAGAGATGCAGCTTGTTATGGGCTGAATTCCAACATTGAAGTCCTACTCCTTGATGCGGTGGTATTTGGAGATGGGAGCTTTAGACAGTGATTAGGTTGTCTGAGGCCATGAGAGTAGGGCTTTTGAGATAAGTGCCCTTTAAAAAAGGCACCAGAGAGCTTGCCCTGTTTCCACCCATCATGTGAAGACACAGAGAAGGTGTCTACAAGCAAAGAACAGAATCCTCACCAGCACCAGACAAGGCTGGCATCCTGATCTAAGTCTTTCAGCCTCCTGAACTGTGAAAATGTAAAGTTCTGTTGTTTAGGCCATCCAGTCTGTAGTATTTTGTTATGGAAGCCAGAGAAAACTGATACACAGCTGTTTCTAGTTAGACAGATGTTGAGCATTGTTTTAGGGGATAATAGTTTGAATGATTACATTAATTTTTCACCCCAGATGTTTTGGCAAGTGAAGATATAGCTAAAATGTACTCAATGGCTGTCAAAGGAAGTAGCTTCTGGGAAAAGTGGGGCGTGCTGAGCGGGGGCCAAAGGAAGCTCCCTTCTCTCCAAGAAGAAAAACATTTCTTTTTGGAAACAGGGTAATAAGACTCTATATGCAAACTACAATTTACAAAATACTTTAAAAAAAACTTTTTTTTTAGATCAAAACATATTATTGAAGAGGTCCAACCATTTTCTATTGGACTCCTTCTTTCAGATGCTGGTAGCCACTCTTGAATTTGTGATTAAAAATTGCAAAAGTAAAGTTTGAGCAATGACAGTGTGTGAGGAACAGAATAACAGGTATGAAAAGTAATGGCTAGGACTTGAGCAGGGCCCCAAGTACCTGCTCTATAATGAGAAAGGCTTAAATATCAGGCTTGAACTATTTTGCTCTTGTTGAAGTTTCCTCTCCCTTCTGAAAACAAAGAGTTCTTATACATGAATCTAACTTCGTCACATGTGACTTGGAGAGCGAGGCTTGGTGAGCACAGAGGGGGATCTTCCATTGCAGAGTGGGCAGACTTTTTCTATAAACATCGGACAGTAAATATTTTCAGCTTTGCTAACTATAAGTATTATAACTACTCAACTCTGATGTCATGTAGAAACAACCATCAACAATCCTTAGATGAATGAGTGGGACTGTGTTCCTAAAACATTTTATTTACCAAAAGAGCTGGCAGGCCAGATTTGGTCTGAAGGCTGTATTTTGCCAAGGCCTGCTCTACCAGTTTAAATAAATCAATGTTTATAAGGTACTGTAAGCAGTGCCTGGAATGTAAGAATCTCTTTAGAACCATTGGCTGTTGGTTTTCTTTGTATGACATGGAGCAAGACCGCAAGCCTTGTGCACTAGGGAGAATGCAGGGAATTACGGACTCAGTCAAATGGAAAGAAGGACAGGAGAGAGTTGGGAGAAGATATATATATATCTCCAGTCTTGAGACCTAGTAGAAAATTGCCCTAAAGTGTGTGATGCACTTTTAGAACCATAAAATCAACATGGCTTAGCCTATCATGGAATAGGCATCCTCTCTTCTATATTTCTATTTTAGCTTTATGAACTACCAATCTATAGATATTCTGTAGGCATAAGCTACCTTGATACCTCACACTCCATAGTACCCAGCAGAGTTATGAGGCCATCAATGTGACAAGACAAAGAAAAAAAGAATACTATCCCCCAAGACAAAGTGCCATCTTGCATAATCCAGATTCAGTGTCCATAGTAACAATACACTTACATGATTTACAAATCTTTTCACTCAATGCTGGTCGCTTTGGTTCTTCCATTGCTATATTAGCTTTGTGCAGGTGTGTGAAAACATTTGAGCATGATGAATTGTTTCTCCAAGAGCCAAAAGGTAAATGATGAAAGAATTGGATAGAAAACATGTTAACAAGATATTTTATATTAGCTCCAAGGAGCTAGATCAATTACTATGATGTGTTACATGTTCAGAAGTCAGGAAATTCTAAATTATGGTTCCCAGTATGAACGTAACTCAGCCCCTTTGCACATGCAATATTTTATATGACTCTATATGGTGTTAACTTTAATGCTTTCACATCTATGCTTAATGTGGTGACTATAAATTTGAATTTCTTGACTTCAGAGGTTATAACATTTAACCATACCACTGCATTTATATACTTAGTGCATTCAAATATTTCTTGGTGTAATATTTTGCAAAATAAATCTATATGAATAGCCTGGTATTCTTTATTATCATGAAGAAAAAAAAATAAGAGTGTAGACTGGCACTCTTTAATTCTGTGGCCCTCTCTAGATCATTTGAACTAAGTGGATCATGACTGCACAATTGTCACTTCTTAGTATTTTCCATACCAAATTATATCATGAGGAAGAAGGATTTTCTTAAGTTTATCATGCCATCTATTTTTAAGAGTTCTGGTCATGTTAGAGATGGTGTGGAAAATGTAAGACAAGTTCAGAGTTTTATTCCAGGTTGCACTATTGACAGTGTAATAGCTATAAATGGAATTCCCACGAGTTTAATTCTAACACGGAGTCAGGAGATTTATAAATGAAAAATTTCATGTGGCTGGAATATAACCAGTTTTTCCCATTAATAAACGTTATCAGGATACTTATTCCTTCTAGATATATTTCCTTGCTATTGTGTGCACATTCTTTTATGTGAACAAATTTCTCTAGTTTCAGAGAAATTCATTCCTTCTGTCTCCATTGCCATACTATTCATGGCTCCAACTTTCTCTAGTTTTAGTAATCAGGTTGTGAACCATCTGTCCTGGATACTACTAGGACCTGGAAGAGCCAGGAGGGAGTCTGTGCTCTTAACCACATTGCTCTTTTAATTATTCCCCCGTTCCTCGTTCTTAGGCCAGGTACTCACCCTGCCCCCACATGCCTACATGTAGGTACAGTGAGTATGGATCATGTTTAATAAGCTCAGGTGTGAAGGAAACATTGCTTTGCTTTATTTTCTTTAAATCAATGTAACTTTAACTCCTGGCACCCATCCTGCTCACAAAAGCCATACTTTTAACTATTAGGATACAGAAAGTTTGAATGAAACATAATGTAAGAAGGTATGCTATTCACTCAAGAACCATAAGTAACCAGGTGTATCTATACCAATATCAGACAAGGTAGATGTTAATGTCAAAAGCATTACAGAGATAAATAAGGACATATTATTATTAAATAATAATGTTTCAGGAACTTATGGAAAAGAAATATAATAATTCTAAATTTTATAAAAGTAATAATTCAAGTACAAAATATATAAAGCAAAATCTAGCTGAAGTAGAAGGAGGTACTGAAAAATCTACAATCATATTTGGATTTGTAAGAATAAATAGCCAAAGCTGTTGGAGTGAACAATTATTTTAACATAACTTATTCTAACAAAATTATTAGACTCTTCAGGTATAAAATATTATAAGTGTACTGAAGAGTTTATCAACAAGATCTACCAACTTGGTTTAATTAATATGAAAAAAACCTCTATACTCAATATCTATAGAATTCAAATTTCCTAGAACATTTAGTTTGCAAGATTGACCACATTCTGGGTCATAAACCAAGTCTCAACAAATTTTAAAAGATTAAAATTGTGTATAGTATATTTTCCACCCATAGTGAAATTAAGCTATAAAGAAATGCAAAAAGGTAACTAGAAAATTCTTAAATATTTGAAAAACATTTCTGAGAAAACCAGTGGTTAAAGGAAAAATAAAAAAAAATAAAAAAACCTTTTTTTCCCTTTTTTAAAAAACTGAATGATAATGAAAATACAATCTAAAACTTCTGGGATAAAACTAAAAAAGGATTTGAGGTAAATGCATGGCCTTAAACCATTGTGCCTGTGAAGAGGAAAAGCTGAAAATAAAAGGTCTCATCTAACATCTCAGGAAGCTAAAAATAAGAACAAAATAGAAAATTGAAAGCAAAAGATATAGAAGGAAGGAAATAAAGATTAAAACCCCAAGTCCATGAAGTGTAACTAGGGACAATCAACAAACCAGAAGTTGGTTCTTTGAAGGCATGGGTGATATCAAAAGACCCCTAGGAAACCAACAAAGAGAATAAAATATCAAGAGTGAAGAGAAAAGACACCATAGCCATCATACCGACACTGAAGAGGTCCTAGAGAATTATGAGCAACCTGGTTCAAAAAAAAAACTTTAGACAGAATGGAAAATTCCTAGAAAACTTTATAAAACTGAACAAAGATAAAAAGACAATCTGAATTTCCTATCTTCATTTTAAAAGTTGAATATGTTGTGAAACCTCTTACATAAAGATAACTTCAGACTCAAATACCTCAAGAGTAATTTTTTCCAAGTATCTTATATGCTCTTCCAGAGAACATGAAAGGAGGCAACTCTTTCCAATTTATTTTATGAAGATGGCTTAATTTTTATACCAAACTTTGACAGATGTATTATAAGAAAAATCACAGATCAACCTTTAATGAACTTAAACACATAATCCTAAATAAAACACTAAATAATGAAATATTGTGTGTGTGTGTATTGAATTCATTATAAAGTTCAATTTATTCCATGAATATTAGGCTAGATTAACATTAGAAAACCAACAAAAGTGATTCTTCATTTTAAGAAAAACAAAAGCTTATTTATGAAAATTTTAAAAATTCAGTCTTCATTTATAATCAAAACACTCTTAGCAAACTAGGAACTGAAGAGAAATTTCTCAGTCTAAAGGGTATCTATAGAAAGCATAGACAGCACACATTATATTTAATGATAAAGTGTTAAATACTTTCTCCTTGTAATAGAAAGTAATAGAAGTTTAGTTACTATTACTACTCCTATGTAACATTATACTGGAGGGCCTAGACAGGGGACTAAGATGAAGCATGAATGAAAAGTTACAAAGATTAGAATAGAAGATGTGAAATTACTGAAGATAATATAATTCAGTTTATAGAATATTTTAAGGAATTTATATATAAGTTGTTGAAATAAATAAGTAAATTTTGCAAAGTCATTGAATATTAGGTCAGTGTAAAAATAATTTGTATAAACCAGAAATAAAGATTTAAAAAAATTAAGATATCACTTTAAAATAATACTACCACAACATATAAATAACCAAATATCTAAAAGTGAACTTAATGCAAGATATATGTGACCTCAATGAAGGAAATCATAGATAATTTTTGAAAAGAAATGATAGAAAACCTAAATAAATGAAGATTATACCATGTACATGGATTGAAAGCCTTAAAATTTGTAAGAATTCTGATCGATTTATGGATTGATTTAACGTAATGGCAGCAAAATCTCAGCAGGCTTTTCTTTTGATAGAAATTGATAGGCTGTGTCACCACATCAATGTTTATAGCAGCACAATTCACAATAGCTAGAAAGTGGAACCAACCTAGATGCCCTTTAATAGATGAACGGATTAAAAAAATGTGGCATTTATACACAATGGGATATTATTCAGCACTAAAAAATAACAAGATCATAGAATTTGCAGGCAAATGGATGACATTAGAGCAGATTATGCTAAGTGAAGCTAGCCAATCCCTAAAAATCAAATGCCAAATGTCTTCTCTGATATAAGGAGGGTGACTCAAAATGGGATAGGGAGGAAGAGCATGAGAGGAAGACTACCACTAAATAGGGAAGAGAGGTGGGAGGGAAAAAGAGGGAGAAGGGGAGTTGCACGGAAGATGGAAGGAGAACCTCATTGTTATACAGAATACATATATGATGTTGTGATGAGAAAAAGAAAAAAAAGTGTGTCACATTAGATTAGATAGAGAGAAAGGATGGGAGAGGAGGGGAGGAATAGGGGGGATAGGAAGGGCAGCAGAATAGAATAGACAGTATGATTGGATGATTGTACATTCCATGTACGTATGTATGATTAGGAACTGAAACCTCCAAAACTGTGAGCTCAAATAAATCTTTTGTCTTCAGGTATTTGTTATTGTGAAAGAAAGTTGATTAACACGGGGAAACTCAAGTTAAAATCATAACTAGATTCCATGACACTGTTGCCAAATGGCTAAAACCTAAAGAAAAACCTGACAGTATCAAGCATTGGTGAAGCTGTGGATCAATGGGAATTGTCTTACACTACCAGAGAGAGAGTAACGGATCAAATTGTGTCCACCAAAACATGGCCAACAATCCACTCTCCTCGGGAAAGTAAATATCTTCATCATGAGACATGCAAAAGAATGCCTCTAGTAGATTTATTCATAATTGTCCCAAGACAGAAACAACTCAAAGCATCTATCAACATTAGACAAATACACCGATTATGGTGTGTGCACGCGTGTGCACGCGTGTATGCAGACACACACACACACACACACACACACACACTCTGAAACATTATGTGGCAATGCACAATAAACTACACCTATATATGAGAGATATAATATTGATTAATGGATTACAGACACAAAAGGGAATATTGGCAGTAGGATGTGACTTTATGCAACGTTCAAAATCAGAAAAAGTCAGTCTATAATGATCCAAATCTGAAAGGTGGTCTTCTTTGGGAAGAAAAGTGACTTAAAGGGTACCTTCAAGGGAGGTGTCTAGATTCTGCAATGCCATACATCTTGATTGGTAGTTCTATGAGTTTATTCTGAAAAAAAAATCCATTGATCTATATAACTAAGATTTTTTGGGGGGGGGTAAGGGGAAAGATTTATTTTGGCTCTTGGTTCTAGAGGTTTCAGTCTGCAGTGGTGTGGGGGTGTAGTCGGGCAGTATACCATGGTGGGAAGGCATGGCAGAGGAAGCTGTTTGCTTCATGGCAGCTGCAAAGCAACAGAAAAAAAATAGGAAGGAGCTGGGGTTTCAATAGCCCACTCAAGGGCATGCCTCCAGTCACCCAACTTCCTGACACTGGGCCCTACCTCTTTTTTTGATTTTAATTGTTTTTAGATATGCATGACCATAGAGTGTATTTTGACATATTATACATACATGGAGTACAACGCGTTTCAATGAGAATCCCATTCTTGGGGTTGTACCTAATGTGGAGTTACACCGGTGGTGTATTCATATATAAGCAAAGGAAAGTTATATTGGATTCATTCTACTTTCTTTCCTATTCCCATTCCCCCAACCTTCCCTTCATTCCCCTTTGTCTAAT
Source organism: Ictidomys tridecemlineatus (assembly GCF_052094955.1). Taxonomy (NCBI): domain Eukaryota; kingdom Metazoa; phylum Chordata; class Mammalia; order Rodentia; family Sciuridae; genus Ictidomys; species Ictidomys tridecemlineatus. The sequence continues at coordinate 182,054,070 of NC_135483.1, forward strand.
CCAATTAACTTCTATTCTTCCCTTCCCTACACTCCCTGTTGTGGGTTAGCATCCCATATTAGAACATTTAGCCTTTGTTTTTTGGGGACTGACATTTCATTTAGCATGATCTCTTACAGTTCCATCCATTTATCGGCAAGTGCCATATTTCTGCACTTAGGTATGTTAAACATCAATATCAAAAGTTTCCAAGAAGGTACGAAAGCAAATACTTTGTCCTATTTCCTAAGCATTGAGAAGGATTACGAAGAAGGAAAGCTAATATCTCAAAAGTCTGCTGCACCATCGGGAAGAGAGGTATGGAGTACACAAATAGGGTATTAGACACTTCTTGGGTGGCTTTGGTTCCCCAATTCTGTCTTCTTTGTGACTTGCCTGTGGAGCAGATTAGTGGGTCCCCAATAATGGTGTCTATTTCACAGCCCTGACCCTCTGTCTGGGGCTCATTAGCCTTCTCTGGTTTTTAAGAATGTAGAATAGGAAATTGAGAATCACATTAACGGAGAATGGGAAATCCTTGCGTCTCAATTATGGTAGGTTAACTGTAGCCGTGCTTCTCAGTCTTTTTACGGAGGCTTTATAGACATTTATTTTCCCGAATGGCTCTCACCCGATGACATTTTAATACCATTGATATTCTCTGAGTTTATGAGTCTGTGTGTCTGTGCTTTATATATACAGTATCTTTGCCTCTCCTCAAGTCAATTTTGTTACCTTAGTATAATATCACTCTTATTTTTTTAAGGGAGAAAATAGAGAATCCCTGTTTCCCAACTTCTCTTAGCCTTGTGTGTTCAAAGGTTGGTTGAATTTTATGAGATACTACTGCATCTTTGCAAACATTCATTTTTTCTTGCTTGCAACCAAAATATCTTAAAAGGAAAAGTAAAACTATCTACTGATAAAGGCTTTAAAGAAAGTCCAACATGTTTAAAAATCCAAAGGACTACCTCAGGGACTTCATGCCATGATGCTCTTTATCAGATATATTTTCATACCAGCACCTGCTTTTTGTGTGGAAAACAGGAAAATACTGGCTTTTAATTCAAATTGGAGATATTCTGAATATCATATTTAAATCTACGTGTTATAGAAAAAGCAACAGGAAATTGCTTTGAATAATGGAAAACAACTCTGTGTCTGAATAATTTAGATACTGAACTTATTTTCATTTGCATTTTACACATATATACCAGCTATCCCACAAAATGCTGAACAAGTAGAAGAATTGATATTTGAGTTTAATTTTTGTGCAGAAATTTAAAAGCTGATAGAAACAGAGGATTAGAAGAAGGATCTCATCTCATGTCATACTCTCTTATGCTATCAAATCAAATTTGACATTAGAGTATGATCTCTTGTTTTCTTTTAAAAATATTTTAAAAAGTATATATATATATTATACATATATTTAAATTTTAAAGATATCTTTGATAGGACCTGTTATGACTTTTATATTAGATTTTTTTTTTGTATGGTGCTGGCATTTGAACCCAGGGCCTTGTGCATGTGATGCAAGTTCTCTACCAACTGAGCTATATCCTCAGCCCAAGATTTTATTCTTAAAATTTGGTTCATTTTTTTTTTTGGCTCTTGCCAATAATGGGAATAGAAAACTTTAAAAAACTGTTTTTTTTTTTTTTTACTTTATTAATCTGGTTTTGATGGTCTATCTCTTGTTCTTCTTGATTTTTTTTTATTTTTCCTGGACTTGAGGAATCTTTATTATAAGTTTTAATTCTTATATCTTTTATAACCTTTTTTTCACTATTTCCAATTTTCAATAACATCAGTCTTAAAATATTTACACGATTTCCTCATTACTCTTGTTTTTAGGTAATTTTTTTCAGTTTCAAGTGCTTCTTTATGTGTTTTCTCTGATATGTAAATGTTAACAATCATGAAATAGAAAACCTCTCTCCTTTACATTTCTGGTTTTATGTAGCTTTTCATTGGGGCTTCACTAATATTCTGCCTTCCATGAAACAGGTGAATACAATTCTTTAGTAATATGACATTTTAAAGGAAATATGACTACTTTTTCTTTTGGAAGAGAAAACCCAATTTAAAAAATAATGTTTATCAATGTAATAGATTAAAATCAAAGCCTCTGTTGATTGGGTGCTTTCCTGGATATGAAACGCTTTGCAGCATTTTTCTGTATATGTGATCTAACTTTGTCTCAGACTATATCAGGATGTAAAATTCTAATTCCATCACCTCACGGGGTTGTTGAAAGATGCTGGGCTTTACAGAAGTTGCCAATAAATAAAAGTCATGAGCCTAGAGAATGGTAGAAAAATAGTATTAAAATGACATAAATATAAGTCTATCTAATACCAAAGCCTAAGCTGTTTCAGGCAAGTATTCCTGAAAGTTTAAAAATATTAACCTCAAGGAAAACTGATTCATGAAGATTTATTAATGAACTTGGAGTGTGCCAGGAGCAAGTCAGGTACTCACTCCTTGTTTGCTTTTGAATGGATGATTGATGAATGGATTCATAAACAATGATTTGGAAGATGAATTCTATCTTGGAGTCCTTTTAAAGCCAGGAAACGTGCCAGGTCGGCTTCTTTCTCTGATACACTTTGCATATTCACGTTCTGGGTGCTGCAGGGATCTTTCAATGGGCTGAGGATATTCATGGATGGTGCAGGTGACTGTGACTGGACTCAAGGAGCACTGTGTGCCCTCCTTCCATGTGTCTTGTTCTGGCTCCACACCAGCAGAGCTAACAACCAGGGCACCTGCAGTCTGGGGGCCAAGCAATTGCTTTTCAGGCTGACAGCAGCTGGCAGCTGAGGGCCCCGGGGATTTCTCTCCACTAAATGATCAGATGATCTCATCACAAAGAGGAGGTTGGTACTTTGTCCACTTCCTGGGCAAGAAGAGCTCTCTTCTGACGAGGATGTAATCAGGCACCCTCTTCTAATCAAATTGCACACGGGTCCTTCCAGTCCCTTTGAACCGGTGTCTATTTGCATCCATCAGCAAATTGATTGGGTAGAAACCCAAGGGGAAGAGGCCCTGCATTTCCCATTGAAGAGAGTAGATTATCATCTATGAGGCATGCAAACTGTTCTTGTTTTTAGTTCACAGACCAGATTATAAGATTCTGCAACAATGGGGTGGGCAAGCTAGAGAAGTTGGGAGGGAGACCTGTACATGTGTTAGAATCAGAGCGGGTATCATCAGTCAGATAGGCAAATTCTGTATACAGAGGAACAAACCAGAACAATAAGTGTGTGTCCTGTCTTTCTGGCCAAACTCCAGGGAGAACAAAAGCAGAACTTTCGTCCTGTATTGCCTTTCTGTTCAGTCTTCGTTGGTATGTATGTATGTATGTATGTATGTATGTATTTATAAATTATTGTATTTATTTATTTTGGGTACCAGGGATTGAACTCAGGGGCACCCAACTACAGAGCCACATCCCCAACCATTTTTTTTCAAAAATTGTTCTAATTAGTTATACATGACAGTAGAATGCATTTTGACACATCATAGATAAATGGAGCATAACTTCTCATTTTTCTGGTTGTATATCATGTAGAGTTACATGTAGGTCATGCAATCATATATGCACATAGGGAAATAATGTCCAATTCATTCTACTATCATTACTACCAACATGCTTCCTCCCTTCCCTTTACTCTCCTCTATCTTATCCAAAATACCTCTATTCTCCCTGCCCCTTTGTTGTGAATAGCTTCTGCATATCAGAGAAAACATTTGGCTTTTGGTTCTTTGGAATTGGCTCATTTCCTTATCAGAATATTCTCTAGTTCCATCCATTTGCTGGCAAATGCCATATTTTATTCTTCTTTAAGGCTGAGTAATATTCCGTTGTGTATATGCACCATATTTTCTTTATCCATTCATATGTTTAAGGACACCTAGATTGGTTCCATAGTTTAGTTATTGTGAATTGAGCTGCTATAAACATTGATGAGATAAGAGTTCAATTTCATTTTGCTGCATATAGATTTCCAGTTTTCCCAGCACCATACTGCAGTATGCTGATTTTAAGTCCTTTGGGTATATACCAAGGAGTGGGATGACTGGGTCGAATGGTGGTTTCATTACAAGTTTTCTGAGGAAACTCCATACTGCTTTCCAGAGTGGTTGCACCAATTTTCAGTCCCACCAGCAATAAATCAGTGTACCTTTTCCCCACATCCTCACCAACATATTGCTGCTTGTATTCTTGATGATTGCCATTCTGGCAGGAGTGAGATGAAATTTTAGAGTAGTTTTGATTTGCATTTCTCTAATTGCTAGAGCTGAACATTTTTTTCATATTATTTTGATCAATTGTATTTCTTCTGTGAAGTGTCTGTTCAGTTCCTTTGCCCATTTATTGATTGAGTTATTTGGGATTTTTTGGTGTTAAGTTTTACAAGTTCTTTATACATTCTGGAGATCAATGCTCTTTCTGAGTTGCATGTGGTAAAAATTTTTCCCCATTCTGTAGGCTGTCTCTTCATGTTATTGTTTCCTTCACTGTGAAGTTTTTTAGTTGATTCCATCCCATTTATTGATTCTTGACTTCATTTCTTGCACTTTAGGAGTCTTGTTAAGGAATTCAGTTTCTAAGCTGACATGGTGAGATTTGGGACTACTTTTTCTTCTATTAGGCATAGGCTTTGTTCTAATGGCTAGTCTTTGATCCAATTTGAGTTGATTTTTGTGCAGTGTGAGAGATAAGGGTTCAATTTCATTTTGCTACATATAGATTTCCAGTTTTCTCAGCACCATTTGCTAAAGAGTATCTTTTTGCCAATGTATGTTTTTGGCACCTTTGTCAAGTGTGAGATAACTGTATCTATGTGAGTTTGTTTCTGTGTCTTCTGTTCTGTACCATTCGTCTATGTACCTGTTTTGGGGCCAATACCAAGACATTTTTATTACTATGGCTCTGTAATATAATTTAAGTTCTGATATTGTGATGCCTCCTGCATCATTTATCTTGCTAAGGATTGCTTTTGCCATTGTGGGTCTCTTATTTTTTCCAAATGAATTTCATGATTGCTTTTTCTATTTCTATGAAGAATGTCATTGGGGTTTTAATAGGAATTGCATTAAATCTGTATAATGCTTTTAGTAGTGTGGCCATTTTGACAATGTTAACTCTTCCTATCCAAGAGCATGGGAGATCTTTCCATCTTCTAAGGTCTTCTTCAATTATTTCTTTAGTGTTCTGTAATTTTCTTTGTACAGGTCTTTCATCTCTTTTATTAGATTAGTTCCTAAATATTTTGTTTTATTTTTTTTAGACTATTATGCATGGGATAGTTTTCCTAATTTTTTTTCCCACTGGATTTGTTACTAATGTATAGGAACACATTTGATTTATGGGTGTTGGTTTTATATCCTGCTACTTTTCTGAATTTGTTTACTAGTTCTAGAACATTTCTGGTGGAATTTTTTGGATCTTCTAAATACAGAATCATGTCATTGGCAAATAGTGACAGTTTTGAGTTCCTCTTTTCCTATTTGTATCTCTTTAATTTCTTTCTTCTGAATGTTCTGGCCAAAGTTTCCAGGACTACGTTGAATGGAAGTGGTAAATGAGGGAAACCCTATCTTTTTCCAGTTTGTAGAGGGAATGCTTTCAGTTTTTCTCTACTTAGAATGATGTTGGCCTTGGGTTTAGCATATATAGCTTTTACAATGTTGAGATATGTTTCTACCATCCCTAGTTTTTCTAGGGTTTTGATCATGAAGGGATGTTTTATTTTGTCAAATGCTTTCTCTGCATCTATTGAAATGATCATTTGATTCTTGACTTTCATTCTATTGACGTGATAAATTACCTTTATTGATTTCCATATGATGAACCAACTTTGCATCCCTGGGATAAATCCCACTTGATCATGGTAGTCTATCATTTTAATATGTTCTTGTATGTGATTTGCCATATTTTATTGAGAATTTTTTTAATCTATGTGTGGGGACAAGTGCATGGAGAACTGCATACATGGCATATGTTAAGGGCGTCTGAGTGGCAGGCCACTCCCCTTGTGCTAGCTGGGAGAGTGGTAGGCCGCTTACCCCTGGGCATAAGGTCATGTGTTACAGTCCCTGTGTTTGCTCCATGGCCCACTTCTTGATTGGTTGCTACAAGGACAGTTAGCAGAAATTGCATGGGTGGCTGCCTGTAATCTGCTGAGCTACTGCCTGAGTATATAGACATGGTAACTGCGCAATAAAATCAGATCTGCTTCCTGCTTGGTCTCTGGAGGTCTTGATTAGTGACCCCAGAGCCACGCTCTCCTCCACCCTGTTCTGTGGACCTCCTTGCTGGACAAGAGGGAGCCCACGCATCTATGCTCATCAGGGATATTGGTCTGAAATTTTCTTTCCTTGATGTGTCTTTGTTTGGGTTTGGTAACAGAGTGATACTAGCTTCATAGAATGAGTTTGGAAGTGTTCTTTCCTTGTCTATTTCTTGGTATAATTTGAGAAGTATTGCTATTAATTCTTCTTTGAAGGTCTTGTAGAAGTTGGCTGAGAATCCGTCTGGTCCTGGACTTTTCATAGTTGGTAGGCTTTTGATGGTGACTTGTATTTCATTTTCTTGAGACTGATCTGTTCAAATTGTGTATGTCCTCCTGATTCAGTTTGGATAGGTCATATGTCTAGATATTTGTTGATGTCTTCAAAATTTTCTATTTTATTGGGGTACAAATTTTCAAACAGTTTTTAACTATCTTCTGTATTTCAGTAGTGTCTGTTGTGATGTTTCCTATTTCATCACAAATTTAGGTAATTTTAGTTTCCTCTCTCTTTTTCTTCATTAGCATGTCTAAAGGTTTATTAATGTTATTTATTTTTTTAAAGAACCAAAGTTTTGTCAATTTTATCTCTAATTTTTAAAATAATTTCCTGTTTTCTACTGCTTTTGTTATTGATTTGTTCTTCTTTTCCTAGGGCTTTGAGATATGTAATGTTACATCTTTTATTCATTGACTTTCTCTTCTTTTAATGAATGAGCTCAGTGAATGAACTTTCCTCTGAGCACCGCCTTCATGATGTCCCAGAGATTCTCATATGTTGTATCACTATTCTCATTTACTCTAAGTATTTTTTACTACACCCCTTATTTCTTCTGTTATCTATTCATCATTTAGTAGTGTATTATTTAGTCTCCTGGTGTTAGAGTAGCTTCTATTTTTTATTCTATCATTGATTTCTAATTTCATTCCATTATGATTTGGTAGGATGCTGTATCTGATATCTATTTTTTTATTTGCTGAGAGTCACTTTATGGCATAAGATATAGTCTATTTTAGAGAAGGATCCATGTGCTACTGGTAAGAAAGTGTATTTGGTCATTGATGGATGAAATAGTCTACATTTGTCTGTTAAGTCTAAATTATTGATAGTACTTTAGTTCCATATTTTCCTTGTTTAGTTTTTGTTTGGAAGATCTATCCTAGTGAGAGGGGTGTATTAAAGTCACCCAGTATTATTGTGTTGTGGTCTATTTGATTCTTGAAATTGAGAAGGGTTTGTTTGATGTATGTAGATACTTCATTGTTTGTGGCATAAATATTTATGATTGTTATGTCTTGTTGATGTATAACTCCCTTAAGCTGTATGAAATGTCCTTCTTTGTCCTTTCTGATTTACTTTGACTTGAAGTTCACTTATCTGATATGAGGATAGAAACCCCTGCTTTTTCACGCCATTCATGTGAATGATACATTGGTTTCCATTGTTTCACCTTCAGTCTGTGGATGTCTTTGCCTATGAGATGAGTCTCTTGGAGACAGCATATTGTTGGCTCTTGATTTTTAATCCAATCTGCCAGTCTATGTATTTTGATTGATGAACTTGGATCATTAATATTCAAAGTTCTTAGTGAGATATGATTTGTGTTCCTGTCATTTTGGCTTATTTCAGTTTTTTTAAAATTTGAATTAGTTTCTCCTTTGATTGATTATTGCACTTGTATAGTTCTTCTCTTTGCTGATTTTCACTTTTTTTAAAAAAATTTCATCTTCATGGAATGTTTTGTTGAGAATATTCTGAAATGCATGCTTTCTGGTTGCAAATTCTTTTAATTTTTGTTTACATGAGAGATATTTATTTCATCTTCAAATCTGAAGCTTAATATTTTGCTGGATATAGGATTCTTGGTTGGCATCCATTTTCTTTCAGAGGTTGGTATATGTTATTCCAGCTTTGAGGGTCTGGGCCAAGAAATCAGCTGATATCTTTGTTGGTTTCCCCCAATATGTAATCTGATATTTTTCTCTCATAACATTTATAATTCTATCCTTATTCTATATGCTAGGTATTTTCATTATAATGTGCCTTGATGTGAGTATTTTAATATTGCACACTTGGGGTCCTGTAAGCATCTTGTATTTGACTTTCCATTTCATTCTTTAGGTGTGGGAAATTTTGTCGTATTATTTCATTGAAAAGATTGTGCATTACTTTGGTTTGTATCTTCGAGTCTTAATATATCCTAACACATCTTAAATTTGGTCTTTTCATGTTATCTCATAAATCTTTTTTTTTTTTTTTATTGGTTGTTCACAACATTACAAAGCTCTTGACATATCATACTTCGAACAATAGTTTCAAGTGAGTTATGAACTCCCATTTTTACCCCAAATACAGATTGCAGAATCACATAGGTTACACAATCACATTTTTACATAATGCCATACTAGTGACTGAAAGGTAGCAGAATACATCAGTCACTAGTATCTCATAAATCTTGGGAGTTCTGTTTATGGTTTTTTTTTTTAACATCTTCTCTCTGTGGTCAACTCTATTTTCAAGATTATATATTTTGTCTTCGTTGCCTGAGGTTCTGTCTTCCAAGTTGCCTAGTCTGTTGGTGATGCTTTCTATTGAATTTTAAATTTTGCTTATTGTTTCCTTCATTTGAAGGATTTTTGTTCGTTTGTTTTCAGAATCTCTCTTTATTGAAGTGATCTTTTTCTACCTGTATTTGTTCTATTGCATCACCCTTTACTTCTTTTTTTTTTACACTTTTAAAAAATTATCATTATCCTTTACTTTGCAGATCAGTTTAACTATGTACATTCTAAACTCTTTCTCTGATATTTCTTAGACTGTGGTTTGGATGGATCATATTATTGGAGTATCTTGGCTTGCTTGAGGTGATTTGTTCCCTTTCTTTTTCATGTTGTTTGTATGTCTACCCATCCTAACAGTATGGATCTGAGGCAGTAGAATTTATACCCTGTGGATATATACTGTCCTGAAGGTTTCTAGTACCATATTGTTTAGGCAGAGACAAATAATAACAATAACTTATGCATACAATTTATAGCATTAAACCAAATAATTCCCATTGTGATGTCAACAATGTTAATTATCACAATAAGCAGAAATAATAAGATCACTTATTGTCTAAAAATAAAAATAGCAAATTTGCAAAAGGGTTTACATTTTCAAATGGTGGATAGGGAGAGAAAAGAGTGATATAGGATATGATGATTATGAGGGAGGAGAGAAGATAGAGGTAAAAGATTAAAGGATTATTTCAAGAGAGAAAAATAGAGTTGGCTTTATCAGAATAAAAGAGAGAATTAAGGGAAACAGGTAGTATATATATATATATATATATATATATATATGTAAAATATTATATATATGTAGCAAAAATTTCAAAAAAATTAAAATTAAAAATAAAAGAATATAAAACAAAACTAAAATATGCTAATCAAAATTCTAATTCCCATAAAACAATCAACCAAAAAAACTAATCCATGTAAAATAACTGCCTTCAAAAATACTAAAGATGAGAATAAAAAAATAGAAGACTGTATAAATGTCCATGGTCCATTAAGATCCTAATTAATCAGTGAAAAAGAGTTTTAAAAAAAGCAAAGAAAGGGAAAAATAATCTTGATGAAAATTTAAAGAATGCTTTCTGTTGGAGTTCAAAATGCCGTCAGCTTCTCTCCTCCGCAGTTTTAGATTGGGTCTTCTGGAGTGCGATGCTCCACTCTCTGGATTGCTGGAGTGAGTAATATAACCCCACAGGCAGAGTTCCCTGCAGAGAACCTGCCTGTCTGCTTCTTGGTTTCATGCCATGGAGCAACCAAGAATAAGACCTCCTCTATTCCGCCACCTTGGATTTCCCCCACCATCTTTTAAAATATTTTATTTAGAAGCAGGGTCTTACTGGGTTGCTTAGGGCCTCACTCAGTTGCTGAGGCTGGCTTTTTACTTGCTAACCTCCTACCTCAGCCTCCTGAGCTTCTGAGATTACAGGGGTGCGCCGTTACACGCAGCCTCATTGGTATTTAAATTAACAATATTTATATAACACCTACAAGGGGACAATCCCTGGATGAATGCTGTTGTGGGCTGAATGAGAGAAGAAAAACTAATGAATTTAGTGGAAAGGATAGGCAGAAGATTACATGCATAAAACTTCTATGAGGCAGGATAAAATTATATGATTTATTATGCTAGGGACAGCAGGGGCACCCCTGGACTGCAGGCTCTATCCCCAGCACCCAGAAGAAAGCAGGGCTCATAATGGAGGGTCACAGATTTGTGGAATGAATGCATGAATTCAAATCTAGAAGCATAAGAAGCAGTCTATGTTGTAGTTAACAGATAGAACTTTGGAATTTCAATTATGATCAGTGCTTTGCTGTATACATCACTCGGCTGATTTTTAAATCTTTCCAAGACTCAACATTCTTATCTGTAAAACAGGATAAACATGAATATCTAATGCTAGTGTTGTTCTGAGAATGAAATGGAATTGCATCTAAAAGGAGTTAAGCACTTTGCAGGCTGATAGTAGGGGTTCAATACAATTTAGCTATTTTTGGTATTAATGGTGAGAGTGAAAACGAAGGTGATTTTATTCTGAGTTGATGTCAATGGGTTAAAGGGAGAATTGGAATCTACTCCCACATCTTCTATCAGAACGTTGAGCTATTTGAGGAAAGTCAGTTCTTTTTTCTGAATCTTCATTTTCTCATTTACAGAAAGAAATGATTGGAGAAGATGGTCTCTAAGATTGTATCTAGATTTTTCAGTTTAAGGTAGGGTTGCAAAATCACATGTCTACAGGGACTAGGCAGATGATATTAACAAGTCAAATGAACTAAGGGTAAATAAAAACATGACTTATCACCAGGGACAATGGAGAGTAGTGGAGATTCAGTAAACCAAGTACTAGTCCAGAAGTGATGCTGGGAATGGGTACCCATTCCCAGCTCAGTAGTACCATTTATTCTGAATGCTTCAGAAAAGCTGGGAATCTACATATTCTCTCTCTCTATTTTTTTAATTTCTAAAAACTAGCTATTAATTCCCTTTTTTTAAAAAAAAAAGTTTGTTTTAAGTATTGTTTGAGCCACTGCTTTGGGAGCCAAACACAATATATCTTAGGTCACTGATTTTCTCCTTCTGGTTTGGCCCAGCAAAATAAAAAGAAAATCTAAAAAATGAGAGTTCTTTGGAGAAAGTTTCAACAAAAACAGAATCACTCATTCTCTCAGTTTATTTTCTGCTACTATAATGAAATACAATAGACCAGGTAATTTATAAAGAACAGAGTTTTACTTAGTTACAGTTCTGGAGGCTGGGACGTCCAAGACACAGGTGCTGACATCTGGTCGTTATTTCCCTGCTGCACTGTAACATGGCAGAGGGCATCTTACGTGAGGTAGAGCAACCATGCATCAGAGAGAGCTCATTTTTATAACAAAGCCACTCTATTGATAACACTTTAATCCTTGAATGGACTTATTCTTTCATAATGGCAGAGCCCTCATGAACCAATCACCTCCCAAAAGTCCCACCCATCAAATACTGTTAGTTTTATGGAATTTGTAGGGTTGTTTCCATCATATGAATACCAGAAGATGCACACAAACCATAGCACTCACTGACTTTGGAACCAAGTGGCTTATCCTGTACTATCTTCTAGGGATGGGTGACCTCATGGCTACCAAACAAGAAAATTATCTGTGGATGATAAGAGGAGTGAATCTCAATTCTATTCCTAATTCGATTGGAAATGCCCAGGTCCTTCTCTTCTTTGATATTTTCAGTCCCTTTCAGGCTGCTTTTAGTTGCTTCAGGGTGTTGAGAATGGCTTCAGAACTCCTTAGAGAGAACTAAAGCTGTCACACCTGCGTGTCACATTTTATGGACACTTCAAAGCCAGCTCTAAAGAGAGGATTCTCCATCTAGGAAAAGGGGGTGACCTCTCAGCATTTCAAGGTTGGAGGATGGTGTAGTGGGAGGACACTCCACATTCGATGTTTTTGATATGTCTTTTGCAGGATGCAAGCAGGAGACATGGGATTTGCCCGTATTGTCCAGAGTCACAGTTGTGGAGTTGGAGGTCTTCGGAAAGACAGGAAATCCCACAGAGTCTGTCAGTGTACCCTGGGCCAAGCAAGAATTGTGTGAGACCCAGGCTATTGGTCCAGTGAGAGTGCCCTTCTGGATGGGTGGCTGTCAATTTCTATAGATGGAAAATTCATCTTGATTCCACTGACTGGCTTCATGTAGGCATCAGCAGGAACCAAACTGAGCATGATATGGCCTTTAGATCATCCAGCAGCTGACCGAATCAATTGATTTTTTGTAACTGCAGCTTCTGTTCGGCATGGTAAAGACACAACCTAAATAAAGCATTAGCCTGTAGAATGTGTTTAAATTGAATTTCTGGATACTTTGGCATGTGTCCATTTTTAAATAAGTTCTGACTGTATCTAATATCTAATCAAAGAAACTAGTATATGGAACATTCCCGTTAATAATGATACCTTAGACATCCATTAAGTCTGGACATTAATTTTATGTAAATTCTCTAATACATCTCCATTAGAATTTTTTTTTCTGGGCAAAATTAGTAATAAAAGCCTTTAATAAATGTCATAAATATCTGTGTTCAATCAGACTATTACTCAAATTAAAGCCAGACCAAAATAGAAAATAGTTACCTCTGCTGTAAGTCACGACCTTCAGAAGACATTTTGAAGAAAGAAATTATGTGCTCTGTTATTACTCAAAATGCGTTTGTTACAAAGAATACTTAGATGGTGGGAGAAAATTACTAGGTATTTGACTACAACGTGAATTTCCTAGTTTTGCATTGTGTACTTTGTGGCTCATGCAATAAACTTGATGATTCCGCCTGCGCTCCAGAAACAGACTTTGCAGCCGGGCGAGTCAAAGTTTGAGCCCTCTTCTTTGATTCGTTCTGAGCAAGTTTTTTTATACTTTTTGAACCTCGTCTTTACTATCTTTAAAATGGGTCACTAGTAGCTACAAGGAGTAAGCTGAGAAATGAGATTTTCACCAAAGAGCATTAGTTCTATACTTGACCTGTAGGTGGTGCTAACTAAGTGGAAGCCATTCTTGTTAATGTACAGGATTGAGAAGGAGTTAGGAGTACAGGATTTCAGAGTGGGAAAGAAGGGAAACAATGAGCAATTGCTGGCTTTTATTCTTATTGCCATGTTTGAGCAAATATAGAACTTTCCTGTCCTTCTTTGGCCCTCTCTTTCCCATGATCTTGGTAACCAACTGAGCTACAAGGGACAGCAGCAAAGAAATGGGTGTTTGTTCCCATCCTTTTCTTTCCATCCAAAGCTTTGAGGAATGGCAGTAATCACAGTCCAATATTTGCCCCCTTTGACCTGGCCCACATAACCACAAAAAAGCAAATCCAGCACTTAAGAAATGTGGGTGGTCGGAATTTACTGGAAAAGTGGAAAGACGGGATTTAGAACCAGCTTCCCTGGCTTCCTGGCTGTCCCGGGGTGTTCCCTTACATTCAGCCTTTGTTATCTGGCCCTCACCCTGGACTCCTTTGTATCCTGAATTTGTGGCTCACCTCAAGGTCCTTATAAATAGATGGCTGAGAGTTTGGAAATACATGAGACCTCATCTAGATCAAGCAGGTTTTGAACTGTTTTTAAAAGGCAGTGGATCTCTTTCTTTAAACAGAATCTTACAAGGAAATACAAATGAATAAAAGGGATAAAGGTTATGATTGTTGTGGTGTTAAAAGCGGAAGGACTAGGGTTTTTCCTCATTCATCTCCCTCCCCTTGTTTCCCCTCCTGTTATTTCCAATAGATTTTAGTTTGAGTTCTTCTGGAAATAAATTCTGAGAGGGGAATTGATCTGCTCAAGGTCACATAGTTAATGAAGAGTAGCTGGTCCAGGGCCCAGGTGTACTTACTTGAGGAAGGTCATATCATCTGTGGCTCTGGCACTAGACTGTAACAGCGTCATAGCTCTCCATCCCTGTGCCCCTGTTACCATGTCCTGCCATAACCTCAGGCCAATGCTTTTGGGTACAGTTGACACATGTAAATACTGGAGTAAGAATGAATGATAATATCAACATGGTATTCTACAGGATACAGAATTTAGATTTTTATTCAGAGACCTTTTTATTTCTGATGTCTTTAGCCAACCACTCAGATTCCATTGGCATCCAATCCAGGACATATTTTTTTGTAGGCGTTTTCATTGTGCAGGGCATTTTCAGCCTTCTTCTGGTCACCCTTGGTTTCATGTCTGGCTTGAATGTATCTCCTGGACTCCTGACTACTGGGAAGCTCCATCTCCTGCGCGACTCTGAGATACGAGAATCAACCACCTCATTGGTAGGTGAGCCCAGGTCAGGCAGGGCCTAACCCGAGGGCTCATTCTTTGTTGTGATGTAAAATCAATAGACTCTTTAAACAGACAAACAGGATTGAACTTGGCCTGTTATACAGTAGAAAACTTGGAAAATAAAGCTAAGCCTATGGGAGAAAATCATGTACAAGTTATCATAATTCAATACTTTTTATAATTTGTTCCTCTCTTCTTTTTATTATTTAATTTTTTAATTTTTTATCTTGAGGCAGGGTCTTGCTAAGCTTCTGAAACTGAAATTGGCCTTGTGAACTTGTGATCTTCCTGCCTCAGCCTCCCGAGCAGCTGGGATTATAGGCATGTGCCACTGCTCCTGGTTTTTGCTTCCTTTCCAATGTAGGCCTGATTTTAAGCGATTTTGGACCATAAGACAATTTAATGTTCGTACCTTTTCCCTTTTATAAATGACGTTGCTACACACACCCACGTAGCTAAGTTTTTGTCCTTATCCTTTTCTATTGGTCGAATCATTAGAAATATGCCATTTAAAGTCTGCTGATATCAGTGTCCATTCCTCAATTTCTCCCTTCCATTTGAACTAGGGTATGGTTTGTTCAGTCTTTTCTGTTAGGTGCTTTTTGAACCTATTACTAAAGTCTAAGCAGTCCTGCTGATCTTATGACATAAACACCAGTTTTGATCTGCACTAAAAGAAATCAAGTAACTTATTATTTCAATATCATCATAACGATGGTTCTCAAGAGTGAGCAATAGAAAATTTAAAAGAGTTTAATTAACAAAAACCCTCAGCCTACCTGCATCATTCTTCTTCTTGTTACATTTTCTTTCCTGTGTTGTGGGATGTGATTAGTGAGCTCTTGCTCTGTGGGCTGGGCCCTGTGTTGAGTACTAGACCCTCATAATTTGATTTAATCCTCACAACAACAAGGAAAAAAAATCTCATTTTAAAGATAAGGAAACAGGTCCAGCAAAACCGCACCTTGCAAAAGGCACATAGCTAATGCAGCCGGCAGAATAGTGGCCTCCAGTGATGTCCATGTCCTAACCCCTGGACCTTGTGAATATGTGACAAAAGAGATTTGGTAGATAAGATTAAATAAGGACTTTGAGAAGAGGAAATTACCCTGGATTGTCTGGTTGGGCCTGATATAATCACAAGGGTCCTTAAAAGTAGCAGAGGGAAGCAGGAAGGTCAGAGTAGAGGGAGATGTGATCACCGTAAGGGGGCCATGAGCCAAGGAGTGCAGGTGGCCGCTAAAAGCTGGAAATGGCCACCAAACAATCTCCTCTGGAGCCTTCAGAAGGAGAGGCTCAGTAACTTTCCCAGATTTTAAAATTGTTCAATTACCTCCAAAGTGACCCAGAGCCTGTACTCTCTCTTTCTTCCCAGGTTCTTCCAACTCTTTATAGAGAATGATTTTAGCCAAAGCAGCGACTTCAAACAAAGTTCTCAGCTCCTTGGGTGAAACTGGTTTGGAAATAAAAGCCTTTGCTACCCACACCTGTGGAAGCTTATCTCTTCCTTAGAAACGTGTTTGATTGTCAGGGAGAGTGGGTGTACAACTGTCAAGCTGGCTTTCTGAAATGACAAGTGCTTACGATCGGCATTCTGTGTCTTCCTGGCTGATTTTAATTATTCTTTTGGTTGGAGCGAATGCAACTTTTGTTCTAAAGTTGATAATGATAGCCTTCTATTGCCCCCTTTTAGTTCCAGGAGGGATATATCTACATTAAAAAAAAAAATTCCATTACATATACATCTGTGGTTGCTTTTTTATTTTTCTAAATGTAATTATCCAGCTAGGCTAAATTATGGAAAAGAAATTATAAAAATCTTTTCCTGCCAACAATCTGAATCTGGCCAACACATTCTCGGTGGTTTGAATGTTTGCTATAGTTTCTTTTTTCTCTTTCTTCTTCTCCCCTGCTGGCCCCCCAGAACCTCTTAAACTCTAACACACTTTTAGTGGGACTGATATTAAGGTGGTTAAGGTAGTTGCCTGAGCTGTACGCTATTGCCAAGCACATATTTGTACATATTTTGTAGGGATAAGTATATTGCAACTTTCCTATTAATCTTGAATTATTGTTATATGGAAAACAAGAATACACATGGTAGCTTTTATACATTTTGAGTTATTTACAGAATGAAGTCATATTAAAAATTATAACTGGGATTTGGAATGTGGCATTAACTAGGCTAAGTAATACATAATCTATTTTTAGTGAGAGTAAAAATAATTGCAACAATTCTTAAGAAAATTGGCTTATGCTGAAAGGGGCTTAGGTACAACCATGGCAATTAAAGAATAAAAGACTCTAAATTGTTTTTAGTTATTCAGTTTTGCTTGGTCACAGAACCTATACAACACTATTCTTGGGCACCATAGATGGGAGAGAAAATGTTTCTATTATTCCTGGAGAGTAAGAGGACAATGTGCATAACCTGTGGACACTTAAATGCACGATTGCTTTACACCCACAAAGTTTCACTCCTCTGCAGATACTCCAGAAACTCTTGTAAAGTCCACACAAAACATATACAAATTAGAGTGCCCCTTGCTTGCTGTTTTTTGGTGGCAAGAGTGGGAAGTAACCTAGGTTTCCATTAGGGAAGATATGATTTTCATTTTATGCTTATGATGGGACACAGTGGTTGGAAGCAACGCGCTCTACTTCCCTCTGGCATCGTGAGGTTGGTGTGATTTGAACGCGTCCCCCAAAAGTTCATGTGTAAGAAACTTAGTCCTTAAATTCATATCGGACGGTAATTGGAGGTGGAGTCTTTGAGAGGTAATTAGTGGTAGATGAGGTCATAGGGGTGGGGCCCCAATGATGGGATTAGTGGCTTTATCAGGAGAGAGACCATGATCACAGTCACCCTCACTCTTGCAGACTCGATGTCTTCTGCTGTGCTTTGATGCAGCTAGAAGCCCTTGCCAGTTGCAGCCCTCTGGACCTTGGACATCCCAGCCTCCAGAATGGTTAAAAAAAAGTCTCTGTTGCCTATAACCCACCAAGTCTGTGGAATTCTGTTATAATAGCACTAAGCAGATTAAGACAGAAGTCTTAAAAGTAATTTTGGGTGGAAAAGTAAGCAACCAATTAAGAGGTCACATGTTCTTAAGGAAGAGGCACCCAACAGCAAAAAGGGGTTTAGTCATTCACTCATTCTTCACAAAGGGACAGGTGTTGAGCCAACTGGCCAGACTGGGAAACTCAGCTCCTCTAGCTCTGTGATTTCTTTCAAGCTTGGGGACTTTGATGGAGTGATTATATCTCTTTGTACTCTAGTGGCCTGAAATTTACAATGGCTCGAACCCATTAAATGAATCAATATCTATGAAGTGTTTAGAACAGTGGTCCATAGTAAATATATTTATAAGAGCCATTGTTATTATTCATCGGTTCAATCAAAGTTTATTTAGTGGAAACCTATGTGCTCTGAGAGATGTGTAGTGCTAGTGTCCCCAAAAAGGGAAAAGAGAAGAGGGTCTTTTATCTGCTCCCAAAATTCTGGACGGGGTTGATGGGTGGCTGGCTCTCAGATGTCATTGGAAGTTAGCTTGGCTCCACTTCAAACAAGTCACAGGACTGAGATACTTACTGAACTTAGGTTGCTTTGAGAACCAATGGCTTTACCCTCAGTGCCCATGGGTTTAATCCCTGGTACAAACAAACAAACAAAAACAAACCTCACTAGTTGGGTCTACTAGCAGAGGTTCTGCTATAAATGGTTGGGGTGGACTTCCTAGGGGGACTTTTAAAAGTTCTTCTGGAGATCCTAACCTGCAGCATAGTGTGAGGACCACTATCTTCAACTGTCTGGGCTTCTCAGGGGACACATACATCTGTGGGTGCAGGGTGCTGCATGTGAGCAGGCAGTGGGAAGAAACATCCTCCAGAGAGCTTCTGTGAACTTTGGCATTATTTTGAAGTTCAGTGTTACCATCACAGTGGACTGAGGTGACACAGACTGCAGTGTGAACCACCAGGAAGTCTCAGTGGCCATGATGGAATGCTTTCTTCTTTCCACTATAACTTTGTTCAGAAAAGTCTTCTAAAAGTTTTCTCCGAGAGAGGGACACATATGTTTTGATTTTTGTTATCAGATAAAAATTACAATAGGTATAAAATTATAAAAAATTAAATACGAGTGTGTGTTCGTGTGTGTGTAATATGAGGCACACATATACATACAAACCAAGAAACAAAGTCTAAGACATGTGGAGGCCAAGTTGATTTCTATTGATTCCCACAGGACAGATTTTCAAGAGAGAAATTGCTGAGAGCCATATCCAAGTAGGAATGATGCATGGCATTTTTGGTTGAAAGGTGACACCAGCAATCCATTGAGATGATGTGATTATGTTAAGATCTGCATTCAAATGGATATCAGACCCCTGCTATCCGCCTCAGCCTGCTACTTTGGAGCTCTAGCGGGACTCTGGAGGGTTCCCATTGGTTGGGGAAGTGCGGTAGGAGGGATTTCTGGAGGAGGGATTTGTCTGTTGGAGTAGTGTGGCCCGGGAGAACGCTGTGTGTGTGTGTGTGTGTGTGTGGTTCGGCATATTTCCCGGGAGCATACGTGTAAGCATACTGCTCCATGTAAGTTGAAATGAATATTTTCCCCACCTGGGTAAACTTATTTTCTCTTAAATATTATTTCTATACTTTTGATAGCTTTCATTGCCGGGAGTTTCAGAAATAAAGTTTGTTCCTGCTTGAGTGGCTTGTGATTTTGTGCCCAGCCAGACGGCGGCAGGAAATTTAAAATGAAGAGGGTATTTGAGGATCTGTTGGAATTTCTCAGGGGGTAAAAAAATCTTCAGGGTGACTCTCATATATTCTGATGAACTGTTAGTTTATGCAGATTTCATTTAGCAAATTGCCTTTTTTTATCATTGTTTTTATTTACCCGATTTTGTATATTCCGATACTACTCCATCTGCCAAAGGTCATGGGTACATCCAGGCACCAGTAAGACTTCCCCTTGAGGAAAGGAGTTATGACACCCTCTGCAGAGACCTTCTTGCCCCTGATGCCTCAAAGTTAATTACCGGAACGAACACGTCTCTGTTGTATCATTCTGCAGGCCATGAGAACTGCAGTGAATTCCAAAAACTGTTTGGGTCCCTAGGGTGCTGGGAGCTGTGTGGCATCTAGTATCATTGTGTTCTTAGCATATACCCCAGGAGATCCAGAGATGTGGGGAAAGAGGATTTGTGCCTCAGCATGTACAGCCTAACTTTTAAACTTTTTGGTGTTATCTAAATTCCTGTCTTGCAGATGCCTACTGGAATGTGTAATTGCGTATCCATTACAGACTGGGAATTTTAGCATTGCTAAATGGTTCTGCATTGGCAAGACCTGTTTTTCTTTTAATATTTGAAAAAAAAATCAGAGTATGTGCTCTGATAGGGCAGACATACAATTTGGGTAGTGGGTGTACTTTCTGAAACCAGAAAAGGCTCCATGTAAGTTGAAATGAATATTTTCCCCACCTGGGTAAACTTATTTTCTCTTAAATATTATTTCTATACTTTTGATAGCTTTCAAAATGTAAATGGTCATCCTTCTGATTCATGCATAGACAATTGAGAAATTAAATACAGTGTACATCTAATGGCTTAATTCCATTTTTAATAAAATAAACTATTAAATTAGACCGACAGCTGTTATTTCAGACACAAATCAATTTTCACAAATATCATACAAATGAGAAATACTGGAGCTCTTCTATGTCTGGCCAAGCTGAATCCCTGTAAAGACTCTCTAGCAATGAACTGCCCCTGCTCTGTGCATATCTGGAGCAGCTTGGTGGAAGTCCTATCTTCCAGGGGTTAGCTCTGCAGCTATCCTGTGTCACCTGCTCCTATGTCGGTCTTCCTCCCCACCCCCTCAAGTCAATACCTTTTACTTGTTTTCTGGCTCATTTTCCTAGAGCTTCAGCTTTATGGATTGACTACCTTTCAATAGTTTCTAGCCTGGGGCCTTCTTTTCTGGCTTCTGTGCTAATTACTTACCCCTGGAGTTAATTATTTCCTTCATGGTGAGAAAGAAAAATGCAGCCCCTGACTGCTGTCAGCTTGGAACTGTCTGACTGTAACAGCTAGACTATGGGGTTGTGTTGGACACAAACTATTTCATAGATTATCAATCCCAGACGATTCCCTCTGATCGTGGATGGAGCAAGATAAAAACAGAGCCTCTCTGTGAACCTATCTTGATTTTGAACATATCAAAACCAAGAACACTGTCCAAACCAAAATGGCGGAACATTCCTTCCACTTTCTGGCCTAATATGATTGTCTGCTACTTCTTCACAAATTACAGCTTTAGTTCGATGGTGTTTCTTCTTTTTGGTTAGGAAAAAATCATTAAGCTTTCCAGTGATAGATTTGCTCCACTTCCTGATACAGCCCTGTTCAAAACAAGACCATGCTTCTATAAGTCTCCCTTTAAATTCCCTAACAAGTCCACATCCTAACACAAGGTCATGACTGTCCTCTAGTTCATGAAGTGGTGTCTCTCTCATTGCAAAGAGCCAGGGAGTTGACTGTTGAATATAGGTGTACTTCGGGTGATCCGGGCTGGAGAGCATCATCAATAGAGACCCGATCCTATGAAGTATTCACTCAATGACAAGAATCCGTCTTGACCGGATCCACAACTCCTAAACCTGCAGTGCCAGCCTCCTAAGCAGCCCCACCAGGAATAGATCACCCCTAGGAGCAAACCTGGGCAACCCAACCTAATTCCTTCAGTTTTTAGATGAAACCCAGAGAAGAACAAGGCAAGTTGTGATTTTCCTTCTTTGAGAAGGAAAATTGGGTAGTCAGGGGCAGAGTTGTGATTGGCACCCAATATTCTGACACCTGGGTTTAGTGCTGTTTCTGCTCCACCATGCTATTGAAAGAAGTACAGCTCCCTAGTATAATGCACCTTTGAGCACTAAATTCAATTTACTATCCATCTCTACTTAATTAAGTTTGGTTTCCATTCTCTCCTTAGAAAACACTTTAACCTTCAAATCCTGGGGCTTGTCCAATGCAAAACTAGCCATAAGTTACTTTTAGCTTTGATTTTAAAAGCTCCTGTGGGTATTTTTGGTGGGGGCATTCATTTCATAGGTGTGAGAATCTTATTTAGTTGCTAACTCTTGTCAAAGCTGCTGTTTTCTTTTCTGCTCAGATTTGGCAGTTCTGCAGAGCAGCTAGCCAATGAGAGTCTTTTTATTTTTATGTTTTTTTTTTTAAATCTCTCACCTTCCATAGTTAAAAGGCAGAAAACTTCAGAAAGGAAAAACTGAAACAAAATACAAAAATTTTATCACCTGGCTTCTGCTTTTTGACACAGGCTTGTCCCAGGCAGTACTTTTTATTCCTGCCCTTTTCCCTCCGTTTCTGCTTTAATCCCAAATTGTCTACATTTGAAAAAGAATTCTTTAAATACGTTGTGATTTTGCCATCTGGATTTATATCAGATCATGTTACCTCTTGAAAGAACTTTTTTTTTTTTTTAAAAGTGCACATTTGAAGAGATGGAAGAGTTTTGTTTATTAAAGCAAAAAAAAAATGAAGTTTTTAGAAAGAACACCATCTAAATAAAACTATATTTATTATTTTCCTATTAATGTAAACAAATTCATATCTTTTGGCAGAGGGCAGATACACATTGATTTATTATTTTTCCATGTAATATAAAATAAAAGTAGTCCCATGTTTTCATATGGTTTGCATTATAAATACCTTGAAGGAAACAGAATATTGTGTTAATGTCTCATAAGCATATTTTGAGTACCTAGTTTTTTTCTAGTTTTTGTATTTGGTTTGGCAGTCTAGAAAAGATTGCAGTAAATATCTTTCTGCAAAAAGCTATTTGCTTTTTCTGAAAAAAATGTTTTGGTTACTTCCCAGAGTTTGGGTAATAGTGTTGCTGTTCAGAGACTGGGGATATTTCTGTGGCTCTCATTACATCTTACTGCATTGTTATCAAAAGATCATAGGCCAGGAACAGTGAGCACACTTTTATTACTGAAACCTCATCAGGATTGCATATTATCATTAGCAATATTTTCTCTTTGATCTTGAAACTGTAAAATAACACCTCAGCCTTTGTTTTATATTATTTCCATTAAAGGGGGAAATTATCTTTTATCATGCTTGCTATTTTTTTTTTCTTTTTTTGGCAGTGATAATTTCAGGTTTTCATGCTGATCTATGGTAAGTAGAAAACTACTTTTTTTTCGCTCCATTTCTACTGTTGTACAGCATTGCAAAGTAGATTTATTCCCAGTCTGGAAAAAAGGGCTTCTCTGGGATTTGGGAAAAATAAAGTATGGATAGTGTAGCTTTCATCCAGTAAAGGAATTGAGGGTTAGGGGCTAGCTTCTTTGTACCCAAAATTCCATTTTAAGATCTAGTCTGCTCTCTATCCTTTGTGGAATTCTTCTAATAGTACAATAATTTTCTCTCTTTCTGGTGTTCTTTGGCTGTAAAATTTTTACTGTGAACTTGCCTTCTCTCCATAAATTGGGAAGAATGTATATACAGTATAGCAGATTCTTTTTTTTTAATTTGAAAGCAAGACAAAAGAAAAAAAAATTTCTCCAAAGACATGGGAGTCACCTTTGGAAGAGAAGTATCATTTGCTGTGTGAAGCCTATGTTATGTATTTTCTACAGTTTAGTAATGTTTCCTTTTAGTTGAGAAGAACATGATGCTTCTTTAAAAGATTTAAGCATGTCTGAAATGATAATACTTTTTGGACAACACTCTGTTTTCCAAATGAAAAGTCAAGATTATGGGGACAACAGGCCAGATTATTAATTAGGAATATAGGCTGTCAGAATATCTGGGTGCCCTGTCCCTTTATTTGTGGGAAAGCCCATGTAGTCTTTTATCAGAGCTGTAAGAACATGTAACTTTCTTTTTATAGTGAGGCTCCTCTGACCTCCACTTCCTCCCTCCCGCCACCCCCAATTTTTTTTTCTTGGTAGTGAAATGGGTATCTTAGAGTAAAGATGACCTGATCTGTGGCATTTCTAATTGTTTCTTTAAAATAGTCATTTGAGAATTCCAACTCTCAATTTTTTCTTTGTTAAGAGATCTTTTCTGAATGGATAAAAAAAATGTGGCATTTATACACAATGGAGTATTACGCAGCACTAAAAAATGACAAAATCATAGAATTTGCAGGGAAATGGATGGCATTAGAGCAGATTATGCTAAGAAGAAGCTAGCCAATCCCTAAAAACCAAATGCCAAATGTCTTCTTTGATATAATGAGAGCAACTAAGAACAGAGCAGGGAGGAAGAGCAGGAGGAAAAGATTAACATTAAACAGAGACATGAGGTGGGAGGGAAAGGGAGAGAAAAGGGAAATTGCATGGAAATGGAAGGAGATCCTCATTGTTATACAAAATTACATATAAGAGGTTGTGAGGGGAATGGAAAAAAACAAGGAGAGAAATAAATTATAGTAGATAGGGTAGAGAGAGAAGATGGGAGGGGAGGGGAGGAGAGATAGTAGAGGATAGGAAAGGTAGCAGAATACAACAGTTACTAATAGGGCATCATGTAAAAATGTGGATGTGTAACCGATGTGATTCTGCAATCTGTATTTGGGGTAAAAATGGGAGTTCATAACCCACTTGAATCTAATGTATGAAATATGATATGTCAAGAGCTTTGTAAAGTTTTGAACAACCAATAAAAATAAAATAAAATAAAGAGATCTTTTCATCCCTCTTTTCTTCCCAATAGCCCACAGTGCAAGAAAAAGTTTGTGTGGGCTACAGAGGGTGGGGATGGGTGTTGCTGGACTCCTTTGATAGGTCCTTCACTCCCCTGAGCTGGTGGCTGCTCAGTAGAGCTATTCTGGGCATCATGCTGGCACCAGTAGCAGAAGACCACAGCAATCAACAATCCCAGGATGGCCCACCAGTCCCCATAGCTCTCCTGAAGACAGGGCTTGCAGTACATTTTGGGGTCCCAGAGGCTGCACCTGGCCAGGGAGTACTGTGTAGAGATCCACTCACCCATTTGGCTTTGTACCCACATTTGATCTTCTCGGGTAAGCTAATGCTTTCTTCAGTGTGTGCTTTGAAAAGTGAGGAGCAAACCCCTATCCTTTGGGGGTCCACCAAGCCAATCTGGGAGCTCCCACCACTTCCTTCACAGCTCGAGGCTTAACCCCATAGAGGAGGGGAGAGAAAGCCCGGGGTTGGACCTCCTCCGCTCCCTGTGTTTTCCTGCTCTCTGTTCTGCTCTCTGGGGTTGAAAGAGCTTCAGGTTCTCCCTTTTCATCCAGAGGAACCGTCCTTATGCATAGCTTTGGCTTTGCCTTGGATAAGTATGCCTCTCCCTTCCCTTAGGAAATAGTAATAGGAAAGTTTTAAGGAGGAATCAGATTATTGAAAAAGGGAAACATGTTAGACGACATGGCCAAAATATCATTCCCATTTCAGGATTTTACAATAAGAGCGGGGAACATAGCAGACCTAGATGAAGATGAGGATGGACAGAAAAAATGATGAGGTGAATTACTTGATAAATATTTTTGGGAAAAAAAAAACACC
This sequence comes from Ictidomys tridecemlineatus, assembly GCF_052094955.1. NCBI lineage: Eukaryota > Metazoa > Chordata > Mammalia > Rodentia > Sciuridae > Ictidomys > Ictidomys tridecemlineatus. The sequence continues at coordinate 182,079,291 of NC_135483.1, forward strand.
ACTGCCCATGATATTTAAGAAGATACTTGAAGGCTGCTTTTATGCCTGGCACCTGCCATTCCTAATAACTAGGAGGGCATGGCGCCTCTTGTTTTCATAAATGGGGACATAAACATGGTTCTGAGTTTCAAAAGGTAATGGAATTTTGCAGCCAATTGCCATCTTTCCCTGTGTCTAAAGTTGACAGGCTGATTTCCCCATTTTCTCTTTGCTTGCTGGTAATTTGAAAAGCAATTGCATGGCATATTTGGACTGACTGCTGAATAATACTAGTAGTAAAAATAACAATAACTGTTACCTACAAGATACTTCCTGTGTGGCAGGCGGTTGTAAACCTTGGAATTTATTCACTCATTTGATCCTCTCAGCATCCCTAAGAGACAGATACCAATCAGTGGCCAGAGATGATCCTGTGTGGTGGGACTTGCAGGTTTCCAAGAACTCTGTGAGTCTGGGACAGTCTCCAGGATGGGGAGCTGCAGACCCCAGCTTAGTTCCCCTTTGGCTGGCACCAGAATACAAACGGGTAGTACAAAGGCCGCTGCCAGCAGGACGTGGGCCCCACCTCTGTCCACACTGGTCCTGCTGTAACAAGTGCTCCTTGTGGTGAGTCACAGGGGAATTCTCATTTAAACCATGAGGGTCTGGGATTGTTCCTAGCGCTCACAGCAAATCCTCTAGAGGACCCTGTGTGGTTTGGCAGGCACAGTGGGAACAGGTGACGTGCTGAGTGGTCCTTCCTAAGAAGATGCCTCATAGGATTCATTCCCCAGCAATTCTTTACCCTTTGGGTGGAACGGTCTCACGATGAACAAATGTTTCTTTTTGATTCTGGCTCACATGGACTTCTTCCTCAACTTACAAACGATTCCAATGGATGGTGGTTTAGTCAGTTTTTTTTTTTTCTGCTGTGACTAAAAGACCCCACCAGAACAATTGTGGAGGAGGAAAAGTTTATTTAGGGACTCAAGCTTTCAGAGGTCTGGGTTCACAGAAGGTCGGCTCCATTCCTCAGGGTCCAGGTGAGGCAGGACATGGGGTGGAAGAGTGTGGTAGAGAGAAGCAGCTCCCATGATGATTAGGAAGCAGAGAGAGAGGCTCTACTCACCCGATGGATGTTTAATGTGTACCCCAGTCCATGCCCCCAAAGCCCACCTCCTCCAGCCACACCCAACCTGCCTTCAATTGCCACTCGGTGAATCCTCGTCAGAGGAATTAATTCTCTGATTGGGTTAAGACTTTCACGATCCAGTCATTTCTCCTCGAAAACTTCTCACGTTGTCTCACACACGAGCTTTTGGGAGACACCTTACATTTAAACCATAGCAGATGGACTGTGGCTTATGGAATAGTTGATTCTGAGTGTTCATCACAGTGCTGGGCACTTGGTCAACACCCGGATATTTGTTAAATAACTGAAGGAAAAAAAAAAGTCCTTCCTCCTAGTGACAGAACTTACTATTCTTGGCGTTTCTGCTGATTACTTTTGTAGATCTTTCTACCATGTTTTCCAAACCTTCATTTATGTCAATTTCCTGAATGACTGGATTTCTTAAGGCCTTTGACGTATTGATTTTCACACGTCCAATATATTATACAGTGCCAAGTGCAGAGCCAGGGCATCCACATACATCTGTTGAAATTAGATAAAATGAAACACGCGAGTGTGGTACCCTAACTGGCTTTCGGGGAAACCTTCTAGCCTAGGACTAGGAAAAAGGAGCACAGGCAGCAAGGGCCACACTTCCCAAGAGTGACAGATTGAGGAGTGATTTTTAAGTCCAGGATAACGTTTCAAAGCAAATGGGTGAGACCTATAGGCCATAAGCAGATTTCTCAAGGTCCAGGTCATTCCTGGGTGGAATTTTCAGAGGATGTGCTAGCGTGGGCTGTCTCTCCCTTCCCTGGCCTCCTACGTCTCGTCTCAGCCTCTCTGGTTTATTATTGGTTTCCTGTCCTGCGCTGTTAACTGTATCTTCAAATGTTTATGTTCCATCTTTCCAGCTTCGTTCAGAGCTCATCCAGACAGGTTATTTCTCATGTTCTCTGAGGTCTCCTATTCACCCAGAGCTGGGAGCTTGCTCAGCCCTCTTCCTTAACGTCCTTCTCCTTGCCCCGGGTGGGGCTGTGGGTGATTTACAGCAAGCCTTGGGAAAACTCCCCGACTCCAAAAGTTCCCCGCCATTGTTCTTGGGCCCTTGGCCCCAGTCTTGTTACTCTTGGGTTTCTTCCCATCTTTTCTTCTGCTTCTAGTTTTCACCTTTGCCCTCAGTACAAATTGGAATCTTCCTCCTGAGAGCTCTGGTTACAGGCCAGTCCTGCTTCTTCCTCATTTCTCCTTCCAGAGCAACTCTGATGATTTTCTTTCCAGGTTCATGGCCACAGGCCCTGGCTTGTCTTGGAGGAGAGTCTGCATGAAGTGCAGACCAAGTCAATATTTGTTAGCTGATGACAAGTGCTCTCCACATTTCTTTGTCCCCTTGAAAGGGGTATTGTTATTTTTTAAAAATCTGAGGATTTTCATCACTATCCTTCAAAACACATATTTTTTTTTAGGCTCTTTAATTCAACTTGAACCTTAGGAGAGCACGGATCACCAAGATCTACACACGGTGTGGTATTTGTTGACTCTTTGTTACACATGACTTGGAAAAAGAAACACACAGAGTCAGCCGGCTGACCCCAACGGTTGTCTTGGGCAAGTCATTTACTTCCCTGAGCTTGGTTCTTTTCTGTAAAATGAACATAGAATCAGGGGTCATAGGCATAGCAGAGAAGTTTTGTGAGGTTCAGTTGAATCTATATTCCTGGAGGAATTCATATACGTTAAAGCATTAGGCGCATACAAGGCACCAGTATTGAAAGCCGAATTGTAGCCAACTGCTCCGTGAGGGAATTCTTCCTCATGTCCAAGAGATATGAAAACTGAGTGCTGTGTTTTGTTGTAACTACTTAGAATAATCAAAGAACATTGGACCACGGTGACTTCTTTACTCAAGTCCTCACTGAATCTAACTAGAAACACTACCAACAAACAACAGGACGTGTTTGAACAGTCATGCACATGACACACACCTCTTAGCTTATTCTGCATCCCTCAGAGAGCTAGTTTGACATAAACACTATGGAAGCATTTTCTTTTTTTTTTAAAGATAGAGAGAGAGAGGAGAGAGAGAGAGAGAATTTTTTTAATATTTCTTTTTAGTTTTCAGCGGACACAACATCTTTGTTGGTATGTGGTGCTCAGGATGGAACCTGGGCCTCATGCATGCCAGGCGAGCGCGCTACCCATTGAACCAAATCCCCAGGCCTATGGAACCATTTTCTAGTCCTTGAAACCCTTAGGATTTCTCCCACGAATTCAGTGCATATCTTCGTTGGTGTGTGTTCTCTTTGCCTGGCAACCAAATAAACTATTGTTTAAAAAATTTTAAATTTATTATTATGTAAATCTTACCCTATTGACAGTAACATCGCTGTCATTAGATGCCCTCACCTCACCTCACCTCACCTCATCTCTTGGTGCTTGGGTTGGGAGTTTTCATCTCGCTCCATCTAGCTAAGTGCTGCCAAGATGTCTAGACCCACCTGAAGTCCTAACTCTCCATCACTCTTTCCTGATCCACGACCAGGGATTTTCTCGCTGTGGAATTCCTTTCACAGAAACTGACTGTAAGAGTTCGCTCTCTTGTGGTGCCTTCTTGCCTCTTGATAGTTCTTCAGTGCCCTTTCTGGGAATAATTCTTTGGGTGGAGTCACAGGAGGAAGATGAATCAGGAGGCTCTGATTCTCTGGCGAGAGGCTGAGAGGTCCTTAGGGTCTACTCCTCTCGGATCCTTCCTGTTATTGCCCTGGGATGGCCACAGGGATCAGCTAACTGAACACTCTATTCTAGGACATTGACTCTTGAACTGAACTCACGGAAAAGAGGATCACTCCTTCATTCCAGCCATGGCAGCTGGATTCAGCTTTCAATCAGCTCCTTTGACTAAGGACCCGGGGGCTGCCTGCCTATTTGGCTTTCCATTCTATCTTCTGGCTCTTCATTTGCTAACAGTAAATTCGTTTTCTCCTTCTTTTACAGTTTTGTACAATGAACAAACTCTAAATGATACATTATTCCTTCCATGCGGTGGTACCTGCCATCTAGTGCTGGCACGGAGATTTAAGTGTTCCTTAAGTGTTTGTCTCAGCAGCTGGATTCTTCTGTTAGTCAATTATCATCCCACTCCCTGAGATTCTCAGCTCTCTGAGGCCAGGGATCATACCTTATTTTTCTTTGGGGTCACTGTCAAAGACCTGAGTGCTGCTCAACACCATGTTGACTCTTGACTGATCACCCAGAGCTGCATCGTCTTAACACCAGACTTATCACCTAACCTTTTAGAGCAAGGTGAGCTACAGAACTGTGGAGAAGAAATTAGAACAGTTGTTGCTTCTCATGTTCCTCTGAGCAAGCCATTAGATCTTTTTCTTTTTTTTTTTTTAATTTGCTTTTGCTTCCTCTAAGGAGAAAATGAGGTGAATAAATTACCTCCATCAACTGCACAGGGGTGATTTGATGCAAAATTGAATGTGCAAAATGTGGTATGCTTCCAGCTTCTTATAAGCATGTACTGTATAAATACTCTATGGGTGTAACCAGGAACTTTAAAAAAATATTATGGGGATTTGTGTTTGAAAAACATATTCTTCATTATAAACCTTTGTTGAGGCATGTACTTTTAAACCTTCCCCAGGGATATGTGTCCATGAGACATGTGAAGCTATCCTTAGGCACTTTCCCTATTTCTCCTCTCCTTTCTCTTTCACACATTGCATAAGTCCTCTCCAAGCACAGACACGTTACCTGATTCCATCTGCGTGTCCAGTCAACATATCAGGGAGGCACTCACTATACCAAGGTCTGAGGACATGATGCATAAAAACAGTGTCCCTGGCCATTAGAATAGATGGACATACATAGATACCCATGCACTCATCCATCCACCCAATACTCACGGGATCAACAATGTGCCAGGCACTCTTTTAGGTTTTGGAATCTGGTAATGAATAAATAATGCAGACATCTATTTGAATTCTGTAGGGCACATGCTGCAATAGAGGCCTGTGCACACTTCACTGAGGACAATTTCCCAAGGCATCTGTACTGAGATTGAGTCTTAAAGGACATTTGTGACAGGAACTAATAGATATGGAAGAGGACACAGATGAACTTGTGTGGGTTGTGGGGACTGGAGTTCCATATATGTGAAAATGGAACAGGTGAAGGAGTAGGGGTTGGCAGCAGGATGGGTGAATGAATTCCTGAATATCATCCAAGTCCCTGATAGCCAAAAAAAAAAAAAAAAAGCATTTTTTTTTTTTTTGTGTGTGTGTAAATCTTCTTATCCAAAGATTTGACCCACGGATGAGCATAAGAATATTTTACCTTCTGGGTTTGCAAGAGGCTTTTGATACTTGTTACCCAGTCTTTCTGTGGGAGCAGTCCTTGTAGGATTGGACATTTTTTGCCTTAAAAGCAGCAGCTGCATGGTGTGGCATTCCTGCATTTCTCTCATAGGCAGAGGGCGTTTTTATTATTTCAAGATGCAAACCAAGTATTATCAGAAGACATAGGCACTTGGGAGTTACCAAAATTTCAGATGATTCACAAGCAGGCTGTTGCAGACTGTGACATCTTGATTTAGCACTCCCCTGGATAAGAAACAAATACAGCGATTTAAAAAACTCTACCCACTACTATGTGTGGGTCACTTTTGAACCATTTGTATGTAATTTAGGATTTATTGGATTTTTTTGAACATTCATATGTAATCCCAGGCTTAACAGTTGCTCTACAAACTATCAAATATTTATATTGTTTTTTTTCCCAAATGTATTTATTATTTACTGTACAGTCTATGAAATATTTACACTGATTTTTAAGGAAAAGATATACATTATTTACATTGTATTGAACTTTCTCTTGATGCAGGTAAAATGACAACACAGAGGCAAGAAAGATTCCCGAGGATGCTTCTTAGATTTTTTTTTTGGTAACTGAACTGAGGCTTTGTCCCTTGGGAAAACACCTGGCAATGGAATCATGCAATTAAACCTGTTTCTGGGGACCACCCGGTTTTCCTTGGAACCCCTAACTTCCTCTTAGTTGTTGGGTCTCAAACGGCAAGAGGAAAGTTGGAACAGTTCCTACCCATCCTCCCAGGGTTCCAGGTGTCTTTCTCTATAGGACAGGCAGCACCTTGATAGTCTCTCTGGGATTCAGAGCATCCCCAGATGCAGAAGGAATGATTGATTCTTCTCTAGGAAAATACAGTTGAGATCTCCAGACCCAACTGATCATCCAACTCAACTGATAATTTTATTAATAATATACATTCTCACTCCTTTATCCCTGGAGGTTCTGAGTAATTCTGAGGTGCTACCTATCTGTATTCTTAAAAATGTACTTGTTGACTCAAATTATCAGCTCAACATGGGAATTTTGGGAGGAGTACCTTATTTATGTAGTATTTATTTATATATTATTTATTTATTTTTGTGTGTGTCCTGTTTTATTTTTTTATTTTTTCATTTGAAATAAACTTGGATGATCCAGGGTTTGCTCCCGTCTGGCTGTGAGCCCTCTCTTACCTTGTTTGCAGACGTCTGAACATCCTGCCCCAAGTCTTTATGACTTATCTCCATTCAGGATTGGCATTTAATAATAAGTCTGGACATTACTAGTTCTACCATTAGGCAGAATTTAGCAAAACAAAGTCAATTTTTCTCTGGGTATTTTAGTCAGCTTTGTATCACTGTGACCAAAAGACCTAACAAGAGCAACTTTGAAGAGGAGAAGCTTTTTTGGCTCCCAATTTCAGAAGTTCATTCCATGGTTGGCTGACTCCATAGCTCTGGGCCCAAAGTAAGTCAGAATCTCATGGCAGAAGGGCCTGGCAGGGGAAGATGCTCACTCAGTTCATGACAGCCAGGAAACAGAGAGAGGTAGCTGTGCTTACCAGGTACAAAAATATAACCACCAAATATGTCCTCAGTGACCCACTGCTTCTTGTCACCCCCTTCCTGCTGTAGTTGCTATCTTGTTAATCCATTCAAGTGGCTTAGTCCATTAATCAGGTCACAGCTCTCACTATCTAATAATTTCACCTCTCAACATTCTTGTATTGTCTTACACATGAGTTTTTTGGGGGGACACCATAACACTGGGCTATTTTAATTTGTTTACTTTGTCTAGTATTGCCATGTAATTTTCTCCAGGAAACTCACAATTATTTGTTTGTGTGCAAAAGAAAATTATTTTATAGGTGTACTGAATGGCATCTGAAATATCACTGGAAGAACAATCAAGCCATCATTTCCTGGCCAGGTGTCCTTCTGACTAATTGATTTCACAGCATGATGTCTTAGTGTTCTTGTTCTTGCAACCATATACATTTGATTAACATATAAGTCAAGCACTGAGTGAAACCCAGGCATTTGGAACAGTAAAGGGAGAAATTGTCTCAGAAAGGTATAAGGAAACTGTGCTTTGTTGTTGGTTAGGATAGGAAAGGCAGAATAACAATAGTGATATTGTTTTCTTTGGCCAGAAAGTGTATGCTATGCTATGCCTGGAATTAGACTAAAAATTAAATCACTGTACAATTTAGTCATTTAACCATTTGAGATAGATAATATTTTTATTCCCCATTTCATAGATGGGGAAATTGAGATTTAGAGAAGTTAAATACATTTTCAAAGTTCTCAGAACTAACACATGGTGGAGCCCAGGATTTGATTTGAAGGCATAGTAGGTTAGAGGATGGGGAAAATTTGAATGTAAGCAAAAAGATGGGAAGGGCATGGTATATTTGTGTCACAAGGAGGAGGCCACCCAAGCACCAGGGTGGTCAGCAATCAGTAGAGTACTAAAGTTAACTTTCTTTCCACTTCTACTTATATTACAAGCAAATCTCCAAGACCTTTCGGGAAATAAGTATGTTTGTGGTTTTAAAAGAAGTAAAATAAGATTGCTGCCTTTGATAAGTGACTCTTGACTTGGAGGGTTTGACCTTTAGTTTTTAAAGGGCTTTAAGACATTGCTGACCAGGGAAATTATGCAGAATTCGCTCCTATCATCAATTTATAAAGCTTCCCTTTCCTTGCCAAACCTTGATGGTAATGAGAATGACTAAAACTGATGTACATAGAAATTCGGATTCATGGTTCTTTTTATTCAAGAATCACATCATGAGGCTTATTTGTGAATGGAGACAAATTTGGATGATGGACACATATGGTAATTTGGAATAGTGGAAACAGTCACGTCCATCATTTTTTTTTTTTTTGGAAATATTTACAGAGGATGATGTCTGCTGATGTGGTTCTAAATTGGAGTCCTTGCTGACTGCACATGTAAGAGTTTCCCATCCTGAATTACTGGGCACCTGAATTACTGGCTATTTCTCCTCACATAGAAATGAGGAAAATTGAAGGAAGTCTCAAAATAAATCAGATGAAAGAGTAATGTAACACAACAAAATTCTCAATAAAAGACAAAATCAAAAATGCCCCAAATACAGCAAGAGCAAACAGCAAATAATTCTGAAAAATGCACTGATGTAAAACTATGAATATTAGAAGTCAAAGACTTATCTTCATTTTAAGTAATTTGTTGATAATAATATCTAACAGTCATTTGATTTTTATTATAGGTTACAAATTTGGCTAAACAACTTTCTAGGCATTTTCTTCTTTATTTGTCAAAACTCTGTGGGGTGGGTGATATTATACTCATTCTACAAGTGAGGGAATGAGAAATTTGAAGGAAGAGTAACTTGCTCAAGGTAACAGAACAAAGAAATAGTAAGTTGAATGTAATGTTTCACTTTTCCCCTTTAATTGATATTCAGAGATGCAACATTGAAGTCTTTTAAGATAATGCATACATTCAACCAACTTCATTTCCTTCCTCCTTCCCTCCCTCCCTTCCTACACTTTATCTTTAATTGACATATGGCAATTATACATATTTACGGGATACAGTGTGACATTTTGAAACACGTATACAATTTATCATGATCAGATCTAGGTAACTGGCATGTCTATTACCTGAGACACTTATCATTGTATTTTGTGTGTTGGGAAAATTTTAAATTCCTTCAACTAGCTATTTTGAACTATTCAATTAACTGTTGTCAACCATACCTATCTGATTTGTCCTACAGAGCATTAGAAAATATTCCTCCTATCCAACTCTATGCTCGTATCTTTTAACCATCCCCTCTCTATACTTCCCTTCCCCACATCCTTTCCAGGGTCTGTTAACCACTATTGTATTCTATACTTCTGTGAAATTCACCTTTTAGTTCCTACATATAAGTGAGAATATGTGGCATTTGTCTTATTGCACCACACTTATTTCATGTAATGTCCTTCAGTTTCATCCATGTTGTGGCAAAGGATGGAAATTCATTTCTTTTTATAGATGAAAATTAGTTTATTGTGTGTACATCTGTGTATGTGTGTGTATATTTTTTTATTCAGTTATCTGTCAATGAAAACTTAGGTTGACTCCATATTATGGCTGTTGTGAGCAGTGCTGTAGAAAACACGTGAGCATAGAAGTCTCTTCTGCATACTGATTTAAACTCTTTTGGATATATAGCCATTAATGGGATTGCTGGGTCATACAGTAGTTTCGTTCCTAGTGTTTTGAGGGACCTCCATACTGGCTGTACTAATTTACATTCCTACCAACAGTAGAAGAGAGTTCCTCTTTTTCTACCTCCTTACCAGCATTTGTAATTTTTGAATGATAATGGCTACATGTCAGCCCATCCTTATTAAGCTCTGTAGGGCTTCAGGATATATAGATGGAGTCATATATTCTGTATGTCCTAAGAATGTGTCTAGAATATGTCTAGAATATGTCCCTGACTAGATTATCTCATGGTCATATGGAATATGACCAGTGCTTCAAGGAAACACAGAAATAATAAGCAACAATGAGAAAAAAGCGTCATTGCAAAGAGAGACCCATTGTTAGGTATTATGGGAGCAAAGAGAATTAAGGAGATGGAGAACCTAAGCAGAGGTCAGCAAGTGCAAACAACTTTCGGGGTGAGGGGTTCCTGAAGAGTTTTGTTTTATATTAGTGCTCAAAGGTCCCTGAGGAGCGACAAAAAATATAGACTCCCCTGTGTTCCTGGTTAAATCCTTGGTGCTTAGTCTGTTCCAGGGAAAGATGTTGAAGGATTTTAAACCCGTAAAATAGCAACGTTAACCTCTCAGTGCTGAAGGTCAAAGGCCACAAAGTTTGAGCCGACGAAGGACAGTCTCTGAAATTCCATGAGTGCTGTTCATAACGTTTCGTCTTTTCTCAGGTCCTGTGACACTTGCCTAATGGCAGCATTGGTACTAACTCCATCTCTTACTCCAAAACTGGGTTGTGTGGCCGCCTTCCTTTCTTACCGTACACTGCATTTGCATCCTAGTTTAGGACAGAGTGTTGCACCATTACCAGGCAGGGCAAGGGAGGAAGGGGCAGCTTGATTTTGGTCACACCATCATAATGAGCCAATCTGACTTTTAGTGACAGTATGGTGTCCATTGTCAGTTGGCACAATGAAATTCATCAAATGATTAACAATATAAGCAATAATAAGGAGCCATTTCTAAAACCAAAATACACTGCAGAGAGTGACACGTATATATTTTAAGTGACATGGATATGTTATAATAGAAAATGAGTGTGGGAACACTTTCTATCATGATTCAAAGGATTCGGTATACAGCATGTCCAAAAGAGAAGGAAACCACTGATACGTTTAATAGCATTATGAAAAGCAGGGCTCCATATCTTTTTCATGAGAGAACATAGATTTTAGTCCCTAACTGTGCTTTTCTCTCCACCACAAGTATAATAAAAGGTCCAGTGAGTTTCAAAAGAAAAATCGTTGTCCTACACTTGATTCCCCAAGGTCATGCAGACTGGGTCTGGAAATTGGTCATGAACGAGCTTAGGATAATCAACTGCAAATTTGCTAGAATGTAGAGCCTCACACAATAAAAATCTATAGCTACAGCATAGCTTTGCAGAAAAAAAAATAAATTCAACAAGCTAGAAAGAAATGCCATATTACAGTCATGAGAACTGTGGGCACTGTGGATTTTTAACTAAGAGAAAATTCCAATGCCCATGCTATAATGCCCACGTGAGATTATATTTTTAAAACTCGCACATTGGCAATTGCAAAAGCCATAATTTAGTCATTGGATACAAGGTTTTGTAAATGGTCACAGAATGAACAACTTCCTGTTTTGTGCGTGCATCTGTGTGCATGCACAAGCGCGCGCGCACACACACACACGCACACACACAGCCCTCTTCTGGCTTTTTTCTTCATGCAGTCAGTTGTTTTAATAACCGTGCTGTGTGCTATTTACAGAGCAAACTCCTGTCCTATTGTCCTTGCATGCTGAGTTGGTCCAAATTCTCCTGAGTGCGGTGGTCATGTGAAGGGAAAGGCAGATGCTGTGTGCTGAAAAGTCAGGCTGCTCTGAATAGGAGAGCGGCTGCCTGGCTGACCTCCCGGTTTACACTTGAAGGCCACGAATCCATTGCTCTGAATTAGGAGTCACAGAATTGTTGATAGCAAATCACTACCATGACCACATAATTCTTGAGGAGGCCTAAAATTGTGCTGCCATGGCACTGGTGCCATATGTTACTTCCTGCTCTGCTGCCTGGGAATACAGAGAGAGTTCAAGGGTAATTACATCATTGAATCAGAATGCATTGGTTGTGACTATCTGAGGCAGAATGAAACCGACAAAAATGAAAACACCCTACACACACATGCACGCCCCTGTATTAAAGCGAAAATATATTATAGAAAGTCAAAGAATATGTAAATTAATCTTGTCTATGTTGCAAAAGCAGCCACATTTTACAGAGAGCTAGCTTCTGTCTACGGAGCACATTATCTGACCTAGCAGATATGTTTCTGACCCATTTTGCCCTTTGCTAATATTGTTGCCTCGTTGCGTGGATTTTGAGAGGACTTCAATTATGCCTTAGCCTTTTATTAAATGTGTGAGTTTGGATAAATTGCTAAACCTCTCAAAGCTCCTTAATCTTCCCATATGCAAAATGGAGAAAATAATAGTAGCCAATCTCCAGTAGTTATGAGTACTAAATGAGATAATGCACTTCTGCGGCATGGCAGGCAGCAGAAAAGGGTCGCTTTGCTTTCTTATGAAATGCATCCTAATTGATTCGAGTTAACAGCTGGCTTGAAAATGCTTTAGATGAGTATTCAAAAAAGCACTACTGTGGACCCTTTTGTAATTATGAAGTCAATCAGTTCTGAGAAACCAATCGTAAGATGAGAATCCACCTAATAGAGCTTCTTCCTCCAATAGACTAAACTCTCAGCTCACTTCTGAACTCTCCAAGCATAGAGTGGGAGGACCCCAAGTTAGAAACCCCATAAAAATAGTTGGAAACGTCTATATTTATTTTTTGAGAATTATCTATATTTACTCTTGACAATTTTTCTTTTAGATAGGGCTGTATTTTCCCTAAAGGTTTGTAAGGGATGTTTAAATATTAAGAATATTCACCTTTTTGCTGCATTATTGTTGCAGATACTTTCATGTCTTTTTTCCTTTGTCTTTTCATAATGTTTAGAAAACTTTCCCCCAGTGGAATATCAGTTAAATTTTCCTTTGTAATTTCTTCTAGTTTTGTTTTAAGTTTTATATGTATCTCTCTTAATTATCTGGAGTTTATTTTGATACGATGTACAAAAATCTAACCTATTATTTTTCATGTTTTCTTAACAAAATTTATTGCCTAGTTGGGCATGGTGGTGCACACCTGTATCCCAATGATTTGGTAGGCTGAGGCAGGAGGGTTGCAAGTTCAAGGCCAGCCTCAGCAACTTAATGAGAATTTGTCTGAAAATAAAAAATAAAAAGGGCTGATATTGTAGCTCAGTGTTTAAGCACTCCTGGGTTCAATCCCCAGCCCTCCCCTGCAAAATGACTTATTTGTTATTTACTACTTTAGCATGTGAAACTTCCTTAAATATGCATACACACACCTACATACACACATTTTAAGCTCTGCTAAGAAGATTGTATTTTCATGTACATATATGTATATATGTAAATGTATACATATGCCTATCTTTTAATGCCAACTCCAAAAGAAGAGATTAGCATTTTTTTCTTTGTTTTACTATCTCCTTTACCTTTCAACTTTTTTGGGTATAATATGCTTTCATTGCTTTGGTCCATATAATTTATATTCTCTGCTCAATTATTTGGCCACTAATTCTATATTTAAGCTTATTCAATGGTCACGCCCATCTTTTCACTATGGCTTATGTACATATGTCTCAATTGACCAGAATTTACCTTTAAGCCATTGTTTCCCCCACCCAGTGTCTATGCACACTATATTGCTTCAGTTTTGGGGTACATGAGGATGTATATCTTTGCCTTTCTAGCTCCATGATACCTTAATTGAGCACATAATTATTGGACTGCATGTCTTTTCCCCCAGAACTTTGTAGCCAGGTTAGTACTTTGGCATTGAGCATGGCTGCAGGGAAGCCTGAGTCCAACCTGATGATTCTGTACACTCTCCTGGTCCATCTGATGTTCTCAACATGATGTCCACACTGTCTGGAAGTTCCATGAGGGGAAGCCTGCAAGATCAGGCAGTATCATCCCCCTTGGAACATGATGTGGTCTTTTAGCTTATAGAATTTGGGTCCTGATTTTCATCATGAATATTTTCTTCTCTTAGATATACAGGGAGGATAAAAGCTTCCACTCTAAATTTTCTGGTTTCTTCAAACACCAATTATGTGTATGTTGTCTCTTTGCCTGTCTTCCCGTTTGACATTTTATATCTAGTGGATTAATAATCTCCATTTCTCTTCCATCTTATTTTCTTTGAATCTGCTCATCAAGTGTCCTCTATTTTATTCATTTTATCAATGTCCCTTGAAAGCTTGAAGAAATTTGCCTCAAGCACTGTTTCGTTTTTAGTAGTCACTGCATTTTGGTGTCTGTCTTTGAGTACCATGAAAATCTATGTAAGCAGGGAAAAACACCTAAAATGTTTGACTTTGCTTTTTCCTCCATTCAGAGGTGTTTATTTTTCAATTTTTTTTTTTTTTTTTTGGTAAATACCTACCTCTCCTTTCTGTGTAGTCATAGTGTAAAACTCTATGTGCTAAACTTCCGCCAAAGTGTTTACTATCTATTTTATGCAAACTGGCCAAATGGTGCCACTGACTGACTCCTTCCTCTGTACCCAAGGGTACAGAAAATCTCTGCCCATTTAATATTCATAAAAGGACCATTAGTGCATTCTCTATATCATAAATGATTAAACATTGATGAAAAATGACCAGTTTAACCATGCAGGTTCTTATTTACCCTTCAATAGAGAACATGAGGGGAGGTAAGTCCCTCTCTTGCCATTGCTGTTTTAAAGTCATTTGATAGAACGGGCATGTAGAACATAATCCCTTTGAAGGCATTTATACTCAAGGCTTGCCGTCCTGTATAAACTACCAATTGAAAGGAAATATGCACATTTTTCTTGGAAATGATTAGGTGTTTCTTTTTTTTAAAGGTTCTTAGATTTTAATAACCTCAAAGGGTGTTTAAGTTCCTTGAAGTAGCAGATTTCCTATGTGGATTTTGATTTAATAAGTATTAATTGAACTCCTTGTCATCCTTTTTTTGTTAAAAGGATAACTAAACCTACCAATAAATTATTCTTAAATGATCACTTTGTAGAAGATACTGCATAGTGTGGTTTTACTAAGACCGCTGTTTTTCAAAACATGTCATCTCTATCACTGAAAGAGGTCATCTGCTTATTTTTCGGTAGTGGATGGAATTGGCTATGTGGTTGGCCTGATTTAGTCAATTTTAGGCAACAGAAAAAATAAAGAACAACATCTGAATGAACTTGACAGACAGGTGCACACAAACCTTCTGGCTGGAGAGACTAGTCACTGTTTCCTGGATTTATTGCTTTTGGTTTGGCATAATTTTAGAGCTAGGCTTTTGTTAAACTCCCTCCCTCCTTCCCTTCCATCAACATTGATGTATCCTTCAGGATTGTGTTGATGTTTTCACATCAGTAACATACTAAATAAAAACCATAGTTCACTAGGACTGATGAGGAAATCCTGCTAGCCAGAAATTGCTAATGAAGGTGGGTTTTTATTTTTCAGTTAATGTGGGTTATAATCTTTAGCTAGCATTTCTTTGCTAAACTTCATGTCTGTCAGGTGTATTTAACCAAGTTATTTGTGTGAGGATCCAGCAATTGGGTGGCCATAGCACTCATAGGACACTGAACACATTCTGACATGAGCTTAATTTGAATCTGTGGTTGTGTGTTGATACCACCCAATTTCATAAATATCTGTCACTGATGCTGCACTCTGGTCAGTTATAAGGTCTTGCTTGAGATAGGCTTTGACTTAATGTTTCCAAGGTGATAGCAAGGCTGCTGGTGAAGTCAAATGTTCTGGGGACATTTTGAATGCCTCAGTTGTATTTGGCCCTTGAATGTCTTAAGACTCTTTATAAAGGATCTAAACCAGATTTGGGTATATGACCAAATCATGGCTACAGGTTGTACATAGTCTCCCCAAATTGAGTCTTTTGAATCATTTAAAAGAATTTATTAATTATATAAGCACAAATGAAATCTGAACCATAAATAGACACAAGAGAGGGACTGTAACCAAGCAATACTAGAGGAAAAAGAAGCTAGTTTTTCATTCATCTATCTTTCTCTGGCATCATTATTTATTCCCAAGATATTCTTCTTTTTCTGTCACATACTCTTTTTTTGTGTGTGTATGTCTTTTTTAGTGTTCTAATTAGTTATACATAGGAGTAGAATGCATCTTAACACATCATACATGAATGGAGTAGAACTTCTCATTCTTCTGGCTGTATATGATATAGAATTACATGGGTCATGTAATTATATATGCACATAGGGCAATAATGTCTTATTTATTCTACTATCCTTCCTATTCTCTTAACCCCTCCCTTCCTCCACTCCCCTCTACCTGTCTAAAGTACCTCTATTCTTCCCTAGACCACCCCCCCAATATTTATTGTGAATTAGCATCCACATATCAGAGGAAACACTTGGCCTTTGGTTTGGGAGGATTGGCTTATTTTGCTTAGCTTGATATTCGCTAGTTTCATCCATTTATCTGCAAGTGCCATAATTTTATTTTTATTTATGGTTAAGTAACATTTCATTGTGTATGTATATCCCATTTTTCTTTATTCATTCATCTGTTGAAGGGCTCCTAAGCTGGTTCCATAGCTAAGCTATTGTGAATTGAGCTGCTATAAATATTGATGTGGCTGTGTCACTGAAGTATGCTGATTTTAAGTCCTTTGGGTGTAAACTGAGGAGTGGGAGAGCTAGGTCACATAATCTTTTTAATAAGCCTTTTTAAAATAAGTTGATAACAATCAGAATTTATTTGCAGCATAATTTAGATTTGAGCTAGTGTATTATTCTCTCCTTTTGTACTATAAAAGAAATCTGGACATCACTAAATAGCATTTATTTGTTTTGTAGCAAGGGATCTCCCTCATAGTTCTGGATATTTTTCTACTTTAGCAGATGTGTCTCTGATCATATGAGTGGTAGATTCTACAGAGAAAATATTTTCTTCCATCACTAGTACATCACTAGCACACTCAAATCAGCAAACATTTGTTGTATGTTTACTGTGTAACAGGGACTATATCAAGTATTTTTTTTGTAGATTATTTTATTTAATCTTAGCAACTGTGTGATATATAGGTACTATTATTACCCCATTTTATAGATGAGGAAAACAAGACAGAAAGCTTCAGTAGTTTATCCAAAGTCACACAGCAAATAAGTGGTAGAAATGAAATTGAACCTGACAATCTCATATGAGAGCCCATATTCCCAACCACCACAATTTCCCTCCCACCACAAATTCACTCCATGGTAAAAATGGCCAGTAAGTACCCTTTAGAAAGGAGAGAAATTTGAGAAGAATGATAGAGCTTGCAGGTCAGAGTGGAAAGGACTTCCATGATTATCTCATCCATCTTCCTCATGTTATAGGAGAAGCAAAAGGTGATCCTGGATGCTCATTCATCTGTTCAAATCCCCCCTCTTCACTCCGCTCTATGAGTGGTTGTGTGCTTCTGCAGGTCTCTCTCTTTGACAAGAGTTATGGGGATGTCGGCTCATTAAAGATTCATGTTTTACAGATAAATTTCCCTGCAGTCCTTTATTTAATTTGGCCCAGAGCATCTAGGGAATTGACTAATATTACTATAAACAAAGAAGTCTCAGGGCTCCGATTATGGGAAAGAAAGAAGTCATTATTGATGAGAAGTTGGAAGAACTAAGCCCCAAGTTCCACAGGAACTCCCCAATGTTTCCAACTTAAAAAACTTCAACAAAAGTTTTTTTTTAATGTTTATTTTTTTAGTTGTAATTGAACACAACATCTCTATTTTATTTATTTATGTGGTGCTGAAGATTGAACCCAGGGCCTCTCACGTGCTAGGTGAGCGCTCTACCACTGAGCCACAACCCCAGCCCAACAAAAATTTTAAAAACTCTGTTTTGGGGTGTGCATGTGTGTGTTGCTGGGGATCAAACCCAGGATCTTATACATACTTTGGAAGCACTCTACCACTGAGCTAAACCCCAGTTCTTCAACTGGATGTTTATAGTCTTCAAAAATAAAAGCATGCTTGATGAAGATGAAGGTTTCCTGGGTTGAGATATACAAGCAGTTAATAACCTATATGCCAGGGTTCTCACCCTGGTGTGAGCACTGCAGTTCAGTGCACCCCCAGAATCCAGCTCTTATTCTAAGATTTCTCCTATGGCAAAGATGTGGGCTTCCTTTTCTTTTTCCTCCCCAAAGGCTCCTGTGATGGGCATTTTTAATTAGGACACTTCGGATGCACAAATGGGATCTGCATCTGACAGCTTCCTTCTCAACACATGTTTTCCCTCTCATCCATCCATCTTACTTGTCAGCCTCCTTTTTCCTCTGTGACTGTGTTTGAAATGCTGTCCCACATATCCTTCCATTACAGAAAGGAAATTTGACACCTGGGGAGGCAATATTTCCTCTTACTCTCTAACTGTGCAGAGGGCACGATGGCTATTTCTCAAAATAGCACAGTCAGCAGTATTGACAACATTAGTGCTTTGTGGAGGAAACCAAGGATTTTTTTTTTCTGATGTGATGCAAATTGTACCTTCTATATCTCCCATCAGTGAGACCATCATTTTGCCTTGAATAGTTATGTGAGCACCTTCATATCAATTAAGGAGCTGTGATGACACTGCTTTGACATCCCATTAGCCCTTGCCTTTAGTTATGTGTCTGTTGGAAGCAGAAATGAAAAGGGATTTTTCCAGTCAGAGGTGGAATTTGAAATAGCCTGGTGTTATAAGTCAGATAAAGAATCATGCATCTAGGTGCTTTGCTTGCACCATGGGTGAAATTTTGAGTTCTGTGACGGTAGGGTTCCCATCTTGGGTGTAACTATGACACCATGGTGCCCAGAGCTGCGACTTGGTCATAGTAGAATCATAAAATATTGACTCTTTGTGTGTACATCAAATATACAAGTGGTAATAGCGTGTCCCGTGCAAAGAGATTTCTGAGAAAGACTTTGGTCTTTATTTAACATAATTTTTTTTCAGCAGGGGGCCATTTGTTCATCAAAATTTTACAAACACTTTGTAACAGTTTGTAAACTGATAGGCACTAGTAGGTAGAGACTAAAAAAAAAACAGATTTTCTAGTGTCAAGAGGATTCTAGTCTAGTGGAAGACTGTGAGTTCTAGAAATGTCAAATGTCATACCTAATGTTATGCATACCACATCATTGCTACAGAGATAGGTATCAAAAAGCTGGTGTTTACTTAAATTTTAATGTAAAAAAGTGGGCCAACAGGATCCTTCTACTCATCTGGAAATTCATCAACAACTGCAGTGACTCAGATACTTAGCCTTACAGATGTTTGTCAGATGCATTGCTTTTAACATTGTGTTTACTGAAGAGCATTAAGTCTATTTTAGTATGGTTTATGTACAATAGAGATACTAAGGACATAGTAGGCACTCAGTAATTGTTGATCAAGTAATTAAGTGTTTTAAATGTGAATTGTGGTATAATAAAAGTGCTATGGAACTGCAAAAGAGGGAGGAATTCTCTTTGTTGGAAGGGTGTTGGGGGTTGAATCCTGGGGTGCCACTGGACTACACCGCCAGACAGAAGGAGTTCCTATTAGAGATGGAGGAAGATTTCATTAAAAGGTGACAGTTTGAGCATGGATGGATATATTGAGTTTTAGTGGGAAGAACATTCTAAGAGGAAGAAGTGTCACAAGCCTAGGATGAATTGGTATAAAAGCAAAAAGTAATTTTTATAAAGTGTGGTTCTCAAAGTGGGGTCCCTGGAATTCGGGGATTCTCCACATCTATGAGATCCAAACTCCTCATTGTAATACTAAGATGGTATTTGCCTTTTCACTTTCATTTTCTCATAAACATATAATAGCATTTTTCTGGAGGCTACTTGATATACAATGAGTGCACGAGTTTGAATGAAGAAGCAAATATAAGAATCTAGTGGTCAGACATTAGATTTGCTAAGATGTAAACCACCACTCTACTGGTTTTTGTTTCAAAAAATATAGATGCTTTTCATAATTGTTACATTTGTCAATGTATATTAAATTTGTTGTTTTTAAGAAAATTTAGCATTTTGAAAGTTTCTCCATTCTATTTTTATGTGGCAAATGCTTATAAAATAATTTACTTATTCACGGTGTGTCTCAAAATAGCACAATCAGCAGTCTCGAGAGCACTGAGCTTTATAAAGGAAAGCGAGAACTGGGGAACCTATGTTTTTACATATACAAAAGGGTCCTGAGGCCTCTTTGAGAAGTCCTGCTCTAGCTGAACATAGGGCAGTGTACATGGTGCACAGGGAACTAGACCTGGAAAGGCAAGTTTGGGTCTGGGTTTTCATTCTATTATGTGAGCCAATAGAAGCCATGGCAGACATGTGTCAGAGATCAGCATAATCAGAGTTTTGCTTTGGAAGACAACTGCGGCAAGAGTTGCAGAGAAGGAAAAAAATAAAGGCCAGAAATGCCAGGTAAGAAGTGTCCAGGTGAGAAAGCATGAGGATATGACCAGGGGCTGGGGCAGAGGGAACATAAGAGAGGCAAAGGATTATCCATCATATTGTGGACTTGCTGATTGCTTAAATGTAAGGCCGGAGGGGAAATCAAAGATGACTGCAAATTTTCTTGAAATCAACAAAATGATCAAGCATATTATAACTCAAGGTATTCCTACATATAAAACCCTAGGACAAGTTCTATCCATAAAATGCCAGCCATCTGACAGCAGGTCTTGGCTTCAGTGCTGGGCTGGGCAAGTCTCTTAACTCTCTGTGCCTCATTTTTTCTCACCTTAAAGTGGGGAGAGTACTGGTACTTGCATTCTAAGGTTGGTGTGAAGTGAGATATTGCTGATGCAGTGCTTGGGAAGGGGTGATGCTCACAGTCAACCTTTTATAAATATTTGCTGAAGAAAAGATGTGATTATAGGCTATACCTTGACTATCTCCCAGAGACCTGTGGATTAAGGGCTTGTTCCTAGAGTGGCATTTTTGGGGAGGCACTGGAACTTTCTGGAGGTGGGTCTAGTGGGAGGTCTTCTGGTTACTGATGGGTGTGCCTTGAAGGTGATAGTGAGACCCTAGTCCTTCCTCTCCCTCTTTTATTCACATTCTGGCCTTCAGGTGAGCAGATCTGTTCTCCCATGCACTCCCTCCCTGGGCCACCACAGGCCCAAAGCAACAGGGTCAATTGATCATGGACCAAGATCATGAGCCACAATAAACTTTTTCCCCTTCTAATCTGCTTTATCTCCGTGATTTGTTATATTGATAGAAAATTGACTGGCACAGATGTGGTGTAGGAGAAAGGAGGACGCTGACACAGCGGGGCACTTGCCCGAGTATGGGTGTAAGGAAGGTGCATGCCACTTCCTGAGACGTGCGACTAAAAATGGTGAGTTGCCGTAAACCCAGTTCCAGTTTCCCCACTAAAATGTATTGGACAGAGGACGGGGTTGGAGAGATTGGCTACTGGGAAAGTCTTAGGTAACATTTACAGATGTTTGCTTCTGTAAATTTCAGTGTTTGCTGACAGTTTAGCCTGGAGCTTCAGTGACCAGGAATTCCGAAGAGCAGGGGAGAGTGACAGAGGGACTTCAGTGGTAGGGAAACTGTGGAGCAGGGGCAGGCACTTGAGAGAGGCTATTGACTGATGGCTTAACCTAAGTGGTCTTATGTTTTATTGTCAATTTCATGTGAAGTTTGCAATGTAAGCTACGTTATATCCAAGTTTATTTTGCTACCTAAAGACGTTTTAAAATTACTTACCATTAAGGAAAAAATGATGTTTCAAAAGAGGCTCCACGTTTATTGGCTACCCCCAGCACTCTGCCACTTACTCCCAGTGGTACTGGGGATTTGAGCAGCACAAATTTAACCCAATTACTACAGCCCCAGTTGGGAAAAAAATTCAAGAGACAAAAATCAACTCTGTATGTTTTAGTTCTTTGCAGGAGAAATGGTGAATTGTAAAGATTAATTGTGCCAGTTCTTGTGAGTTTAATAAATAATATTAGTTTACAGGAAGGATGAAAGGTTGATATATGTAATTAATGCTGAGTGAAAATGTCATAGTCAAAAGATTTGTATAAAATGCCATCTATTTAAGTATATGGAAGGGTGATTTTATTTAAAATTCATGAAGACTTGAGTTTTGGCTCAGGAACACTTTCTGCAAAGGTAATTGTGGAGCACCCTGCATAGCACCCCCCCCCCCCGATAGAACAGTGATAGGGAAGTAATACAAATAAACCAAGCTTTTTGGATTGTATTATGTCCCAGGGAAAGGAATTTAACTTGGATTTCAATTAGAACTACATTTTCCAAAAGTTTGCTTGAATGAGTTCCTGCTGATGCCAAGGGAGAAATGCACCAATGGAACATGTAACAGATTGGGATGTCAGCATCTCGGTCATGTGGTTGACCCCAGCCTCCTAAATGGTGGCACAGCCAACACCCTGATAGGGTGCAATGTGAAGTTAGAAGCATGATCTAGTCAGGAATCTCACAAGATGGTGCTGTGGTTTGGATATGAGGTGGTCCCGTTCAAAGCACCTGTGTTAATGCAGGAACGTTCAGAGGTGAAATTGTGCCTGGATTGTGAGAGCTGTCACCTACGAAGTCCAGCCTAGTTTAAATGGACTAACTGGGTGGTAACTCTGGGCAGGTGGGGCATGGCTGGAGGAGATAGGTCACTGGGGGCCTGTGCCGGGAGGGTGCATCTTCTCTGGGTCCCGTTCCCTCTCGCCTCTCTCTCTGTTCGTGGCTGCTGTGACTGGAGAAGCTTCCCTCTGCCATGCCTTTTCTCCATGATGTGTTGCCTCATTTTGGGCCCAGAGCAACTGAGTCAGCTGACCCTGGCCTAAACCTCTGGAATCGTGAGCAGACATAAACTTTACCTCCTCTACGTTGTTCTTGCCACGTATTTTGGTCACAATGACAAAAAGTTGACTGACACAACATGTTTAACCCGAATCTCCTCAAGCTCTTGGCTCTAACTTTGATTTTTCCAGGGTAGGCAGGGGCTAGAAGGTCAGGTTAAACAAGACCATAAAGAGACAATGGATGAATCCAGAGCATGGAACATTCTATAGGACAATTGAATTGCTTCACGATTTTAATACAAAATAATAATAATTAATTTGTGTGTGTATTGGTAAGGTTGTTCCAGAATCTTGATTATAGGCTTATTTGAAAGTGAAAGAACTTCAAATATCAGCTAAATTTGAATATGGTTTAAATAGTGGAGGAGAGTAAGGAATTACTACTAATTTCCATAGTCTGGCTGCATGGTAGTGGTGTTATTGAAAACATATACCTTAATTTTAGAAGATGTGTGTTAAAATAAGGTAAAATATCACAACATTAGCCAATTACTTTCAAACAATTTAACACTAAAGTTAAAGAGATAAAGAAATAACAAATGGATACACAGAGAGAAGAGAGATCATACAAAAAATGGCGGAAGTATTGAAAGTGTTAAATTTGGGTAGTGCATATCGGATGGTTTAAAACAAAATTTCAATTCTTCTGTATATTTGAATTTTTTTAATAATAAAAAGCTGATAAAATTTTACTGTAGTGAATACTTAGATATATGTATATTCATTTACTCAAACCCTTCACCAACTATAGTTAGCATGCAAGTCACATGCCCAGCCATGTGTTAAATGACTAAATGTTGGGGAGAAGGTGAGGAGAACACAGACAGGACCCTTCTGCTCTCATGGAATTTCAGTTTGTCTGTGAGCAGCGTTAAGCCATGAGACATGAAGATAAATGAATAATCATGTATTGCAATCTGTTATAAAGAAAATAAAGAATAAATTTTCATGAGAGAGAGAGAGAGAGAGAGAAAGAGAGAGAGAGAACACACACGCTTGCACATGCAGGTGCGATAGAGGGGACAGCCATTGAATGAGGGAGGGGTAACTGTTGGGACAGGAAGTCTTCACACTAGTTCTAGCACCTCCTTGGGAGCCAAGGAGCATTTTACTTCCCTGCATCTTGCCCTCTCAATTAGATGATAAGTTCTTTGAGGACAGGTCTTTTGATGGACTCATTCATCTCTACACTCTTCAAAGCCCCATGAGACACAGGATTTCAATGGTTATTAAATAACTTATATTTGTACAGCTCTTCATATCTTTGAAATGCCTTTTCTATGTATGACTTAATCTAATCCGAGATTAAAATAGTCCTATGATGGTTTATTTTATGTGTCCATTTGGCTAGGTCATGATGCTCAGTTGTGTGGATAAACACTAGTGCAAATGTTGCCGTGAGGAATTTTTGGAGGGGATTAACTTGCAATCAGTTGATTTTCAGTAAATAATGTGGGTGGGCCTCTTCTAATCAGATGAAATTTTAAGAGCAAAAGACTTAGGTTTCCAAAAGAAGAAGCAATTCTGCTTTCAGAGTGCAACATGGAAGTTTGCCACCCTGCTGCCCTGTGGAATTCGGACTTCATGCTGCAATATCAGTTCTTAGTGGAATTTCCAGTTTGCTGGACTGCTGTACAGATTTCAAATTTGCCAATCTATATGAAGTAGTTTCTTAAAATAAATCTTTCTCTTTATATATATATATACCCTATTGGTTCTATTTCATTGGTTACTCTGACCAACACAAGCCCTGAGAGTGAGGAAGGTCAGTTGCTATTCCTATAACACAGATGAGGCACAGAGAGGTTCTGCATTTGGCCCAAGGCTCCACAGTGAGTTTCTGAGACTAGGAGAAAAGTGAAGTTCCTGGTTTACTAATTTCCCAACTTTTAAATGGAGGCAGCTGCTTGCTAAAACGTCCCTCCAGTAGCCCAGAGAGCTGTAGTGTTTGGAGTGACAGTTTAACAACATTTCCTCTCTTTGGCACTGCATTGGACACTAAGCCAGGTGACACTGAGGGCTTCCGAGATCCACACATATATTTAACAAGCACCCTGTCGATGGGCTTGCTGCAAAAGATGTATAAGCCTTCCCTTGACAAAATAATCCCCGCACTGTAAACGTGCATGGGACACCGCACCATGAACCGCCTGAGAGATTTCATCCTTCGCAGTCAGTAATGAAAGCCTGGAAAGGATTTCTCTTGAGATATTCCCCCTTTTGATGGATTTTCTTTGTTTACAACGAACCTGGGACTTACATATCGCTGCCTGTCCTTGCTCGACTGAAATAACGGAACCGCAAAATCTGGAACAATAACGTGGGTGAGATTTGAAGTACAGTAGCCCGGACCTTGACTCTGTTCACAGTAGGTGGAAAATTAAACAAAAAGCAATTACAGTCTGGGGGCTCCCTTTATGATGGGTTTCAGACTCGCACCAGGAGCGAGGGGCTATGCTTCAGCAAGCCTGAGGATAGCAGAGCCACCCTGGGCAATGTGGCCTAGCTTTTTTATGACCTCAGACTAGGCTGCTCCCTTCTGCCAAGAGATGAGGAGCCTGCAACCCAGGGGAAGTTTTACATCGCTTCTCTGCTCATACATCAGAACCTCGTGGGGGGGGGGATCTGACCTTCTCTGCACAGGCTGCTACCTACAAGGGAGCTGGGGAGCCCTGGGGAGCCCTGGGGTTGGACCCTGGCACTCCACCTTATGTGATCTTACACAAGTCCCTTCTAGATCCTATGTCTGATTTTGCTCATCTGTGAAACGGGAACCCTTTCTTCCCAGCATTGTTAAGAAGATGAAAGGGCACTGAGTCCTATTCATTGATGTCATTTATGAAACATGGAGCTTGGACCAGCTGGGGGCTCTTTGTTTCACATTTTTTTATCTTGCCTAAAAGTCACAGGTTCATGCAGGCGGCTATGGTAACTGGGCCTGCTTCACAGACGAGGAGATGGCAGATGAAGTACCTCTCTGGTGGAACCCACCTGGGGTGATCGAGACAGTTTCTAATCTGTAGTTTGGGTTCCTGCCCTTTTCTTCTTTACTCCTCGTTATGGTTTGGATGTGAGGTGCCCCCCAAAGGCTCATGTGGGAGACAATACAAGGAAGTTTAGAGGAGAAATGATTGGGCTGTGAAAGCCTTAACCCAAGCAGTGAATTAATCACCGGATGGGATTAATTGAGTGGCAACTGAGGGCAGGTAGAGTGTGGCAGAAGGAGCTGGGGCACTGGGGGTGTGGCTTGGGGGTGTATATTTGTATCTGGCGAGTATCGATCTCTCTCTGCTTTCTGCTCAGTGTGTGAGCGGCTTCCCTTCTGCCACACTCTTCCACCATGATGTCCTGCCTCACCTTGAATGGAGCCAGCTGTCCATGAGCTGAGACCTCTGAAACCGTGAGCCCCCAAATAAACTTTTCTTCTTCTAAAATTGTTCTGGTGGCGTTTTTTTAGTCATAGCTGTGAAAAAAAGTGGACTAAAACACTCCTCTTAGGGTCTCTTCAGTAGAATTCCAAACAGAAGTATCTGAAGTGGTGGGTGTCTGCTCCAGCTCACGGACCTTCCTCGAGGTGAACTGAAAACAACGTGGGAATCTTACATGCCAGAAACTGGGGTATGTGTATCTAATGCCCATAGATGTAAAATCATCACATTCTCTAAGTGCCACCGTTGTCCTCTGTTCCTAAGAAATTTTAAGTCCGTTAACCTGCAGGAGCATTCCTGGGATTTATGTTAAACCTTGATTTTCAATAAGGAAGTCACACTTTCCTCTGATGATTACTTGCCCTGTGCACCTCCTGTTTCACTGTCACACTTCCCGGTGGGGCTCTGCAAGGGCCCATGGAAAGCGTTATTTTCAGACAGTCAGAAAGCTGAAGGTCAGAAGAAGGACACAGCGCCGTGAATACAAAAGCTCATGGGATTCGGTGAGTGAGGAGACCTTCTCTAGCACATAGAAAAAAATTTTTAAAAAAAGCCTTTTTCCCCGTCAAACTTGAAATTTATAGAGACAAGTAGAAAACAAAGACAGAGGAAATTATTCTGAAAGCATTATGTTTTCCATCTTCCCATTCCACCAAACCAAACCAAACCAAACCAAACCAAAGCATTTTTTTTTCCCACCAGCAAGTGTAGGAGAAGATGAATCCTTACTGAATGGGATGGGAAAAAGGGGATGCCGGCCAGCGTGGTGCTGGGTGAAGACTGGACCGCAACAGAAATGGAGCACGCTGTTCTTTAGCCACTGTGGTGAAGAGTCGGGCTTGAGACCTCACCTGGGCAGTGGGGGGTCTACAGAACAATGGGAAGTCCTACTCAGTGTCTAAACATCATAGCTCTCAAGTCACAGGCTCCCAGGGGCAGGGTTGACTGATGATCTGGAGTGTGGATGGAGAGAGAGAGGGTTACAGTAAATGCTCTGGTGTATTTCATTCTGCTGGGTCCTAATTCAGGGCCAATATTTTGTTTAATGACGCCTGTTGCCTCAAATCTCTCCCGGGCCACATTGATCTCCCTGAGGAAACATGCCCAGACTTCTAAAGGAATCCATTAGCCCAACTGTTGGAGCCTAACCCTGTGTTGGGATAGAGACATCTAGAAAACTGGAACGCTGGGAGACACGTACAGCACATTCTGGACCTCACACCTCCATTCGGCTCCATTTGGCTCCATTTGGTTCAAGGCAACTCAGTTGTGCTTGAAAAGCTCCATTTTCTAATCTATAAACTGAGACAAAATGAAGGTCTTCCTCAAATTATAACCAACCAGAAAGCCCAATGTAGATAACAGATAAATTGGGAGGCTCTGGTTGGATAATAACAAAGAATCCCAGGACTTGCCTGGTCCTCTGTTCCTTCCCACTGCCCCTTCCTTCTAGTGGCTTAATGGAATCTTTAAGGATTCACAGTTCCCAAGATAGCTTTTGGTGCTAATCCTCCAAGAGAGCACAAAGCAGGAACACCGGCTTTGTTACTGTGATTTTAGGTTTACGTGCTCTCTCTCCTAAAATTTCACTAGGAGAATGACCCTTGGAGGTGATTTTACAAAGAAGATAGACACGTACAAGAGAATGTCTGAGGTGGGCAATGCCTGGCCTTTACAAAAAATTCAGTCTCTCACTGTGGTGTGAAAAACTGTATTGATTTTTTTTTTCAAATTAAACTATATTGATAAAATGTTATTGTGTGGGTCATGGTTGTATATTGTTGTTGGTAGAAAAAAAATTTACTATGTTGGTCAGTTTTCAAGGGACAGAGTGTGATGATGGCTTATCTAGTAGATGCTCTGCTCTGATTCAGAAAAGAAGAAGAACTGTGGAAAATAACAGAAGCATAGGTATAAGGAAGAGTTGTGTGGCTGGCTCTTGAATGAGAGCTCTTGATAAATGAGATTATGAGGTGAACAGATAGGAAACTTAGAGATGAACACATTTGAACCATTGGCTTTTTGTTTAAAGGAAGTGTCTAAGTTATTAAAAGATTTCATAGAATCATAAACTATTGAAATTTCAAGGGTAGAAAGGATCAAAATGACTTTTTTTTAAACCAAAAACACCTTTGGATTTTGAGAAAGTAGCTTGTCCTTTTTTGGTAAATGTGCATGTATAAACAAAGGATTCTGATTTTTTGCATCATTACTTGAAGGATATTCTGTTGCATGAAATTTTAGAATGACTAAGAAAATCATTCTGGGAAATAGCATGTTTTACTACCTCAGGATAGAATAAGAAATCTAAAGGATTACCTTTATTTTATCAAGATAATTTTATTAATACCAGTCATTATCAAAGATTATTTTGAGGTCACTAAATAGTTCTCCGTTGAACTGGAATTACTTATGTACTTTAGTGATCATATTTTTAAATTACCTTTTTATTTGAAAACCAGAATGCAATCCATTAGACCACATGCCTGGGGAAAAAAAGGTCACATTTTAGCAAATATTTTAATATAAAGAGGTGTTATGTATAGAGTCACTGTCAATTACTAGAAATAATTACATATTTTCTTGGGTAATTTCTTGGTAATTAAAGTGTCACTGAAGCATAAGATGCTTTGTTAATGAAAAGATTAAAAACTCACATGAGTTTATCATATTTTGTTGAAATGTGGTTTCAATGTTTATTATCATAATTTCTGATTGTTATTGTATAACCTTGAATGGGATTAATGCACAAATCATGAGTGTAAGGCAAATAATAGCTCACAGAGTAAAAAATACATCACTCAAGGTGGTGCAGCAGCAATCAAAATTATGATAATAAACATTAAACTACGTTTCCACAAAGAAAGAGCAAAACATTCTGAAAATATTTTTCCTACTGATTTTGAAAGAATACATGACACTAATTATAGAAGAATGATTGAAGAGAGAAAAAACCCCACAAGGTTAATTATTTATTTCCAAACATTTTATACTGAATAGAGAAAACAAATAAGACTATAAATAAAAATAGACTTTTTATGAATAAAGGGATTTCTAAAGAGGGATCTAGAGTCATTTTTTTTTACATCTGGCATACTATAGAAAAGGCAACTCATTATTTTCTGTTTGCAAGCTACTGATATGAACCCACCAGTAGGTAGGCAAGGGTTTTTGGATTTTTACTTTAGAAGGAGGAGATGGATTTAAATTTCTACACTCTTTCATTTCCCAACCTCCTTGTGACCAGTGCAGATATAAAAAGAGTCCAGGTTGTTTCCAGACTTATAAGTGTTTCCTGGGAGGAAAAAGAGAAACTGTGCACATCTCCTAAAAACACCATGTTTACCTTGGGATGACTATGGAGACTGAACCTAAGAGAGGTCCAAGGTGGGAAAGAGTCACAGATGGGAGAATTAGAAGTTGGTGTAATGGTGTGGCAGAGTTGCCTGTGACCAGCTTGCAAGAGTTGGGTTTTTGCTTCTCTTTCCAACTCCCTGTTGTTGAGGAAGCTCATGGTCAATGAAACTGGTCATGGAAGCTTGGAAGTAGTCAAACTCAGAGATTTACATGATGGAAACTGACAATCACTACTGATCAGGGATATTTTTTTCTTTTTGCAGAGAGCTAGTTTTCCAGTCTACTACATGACAAATGGATCATGAATTTGAGAGTCACATCAATCAACATAGTGAGAGATTAATTATATCATGTGGAGGAGAAGCAAGGGTTTTCATTTATTTGTCTTGTTAAAAAATGACCCCTGGTCTGATCTATAAACCTGAATAACTTGGGAAAACTGGTCTCAGTACTTTTGCTTTGACTCCTTACCATTCACATAAAGCTCCTGATAATCATACAGCTTTATTCCCCCTCCACCGACATGCCCACTCTTCTTTTCTTCAACAAATACAGCAGAAACAGATGAGATCTGCAAAGGCACTTTCAGAAGGCCCTGTGTCCATGGCAAAGTGACAGTCCTTTACTTTCTAAGGCATCATCAGCATTTCATGGTTCCTTAGTGAAAGCTCACTACAGGACATCTCAGAGTCAGGACCCTCAGGCTTCTCTTTGTCACTTTGTGCCTCGCTCTGATCAGATTTTTTCTTTTCCTTTTCACTCTCTGAGACATGTTGGGTGCTTGTGTATCTAAGTGCCTTTGCCTCTTCTTTACCACCCTTCTGATCCTTCAAGACTCAAAGAAAGTCATATCTTCTCAAGAAACCTTTCCCCCAGCAGCTCATCTTCTCTGCAGTATTTATTGATTTTTATGTCAAATTGCCAAGCGTAAAGCCCTTTACTTGGTGGTAATTCAGTAAATGATATTGAACAGTTTGAAATGGCAGTTCCAGGATATCCTGCACCCTATAAGCAAAGGGTTCCCCTTCACCTTGGAAGAAGTGTAGGTTTCACGAATTGAAAAATGACGGTGGGTGTGGTAAAGAAGGGATGACTGTGGGGTTTGACATCCATAGATAGGCTGATCTAAGGCCATCAACAAACTCTGATTTATAGCCAATTATTAAGACTTGGAAAGCCAGATTTGCCTCTGGTCTAATTTTTTTTAAGAGAGAGAGAATTTTTTAATATTTCTCTTTTAGTTTTTGGTGGACACAACAAGTTAATTTTTCTTATGTGGTACTGAGGATCGAACCCAGCGCCCTGTGCATGTCAGGCAAGTGAGCTACAGCTTGAGCCACCTCCCCAACCCCTCTGGTGTCATTTTTGAGGGATAGTAGTCTAACTGGACCAGTTGGGAGAAGAAGGATTTTTGTAATCCTCGCTCTTTCTTTTCAAGATTTTCTGATTTTCCATTTTCAAATGACCACAGTGTGATTTGCTAAGTTCGCATTTGCATTTTCAAAGCAAAGAACTTTACATTGAAGGATCACTTTCATAAAATTTTCTTTTTTGTTAATTTTTTTTTCTTAGGAGGTTACCCGATATTTATCCTTAATTTGACTTTTTAAATAAAATGATCTTATTCTGGGACAAACTAATTTAGAGAGACACGTTGAGGGTTATCAAGTTGTGAGAGGCCCATCTGAGCATCTATTCACGTCTCTCTCTTCTCTTTGCATTGTCAAGCATTTCTGATCTGTGACCCCAGGTAAGAAGAGTCTTGTTCTCGTTTTGCTGGGGTGCATTGTCTTAGACAATTCTGTCTACTCACTTTGCTCAAATGTGCTTCTCTTGGAAGGGAATCCTAACTTGCTGGGATTCGTTTGGTGTGGGTGTGACCTGGGTATTTCTTGAGCCAATATTGTGCACCGGCCATGCCAGTTTGGAGAGCCAAACCCTCTCTTCCCACTGAAGATCATAAACCGGCAAAGACAAGGGCTCAAGGCACTTCCCCGAGATGATGATTTAAATTACCATACTCTCCTGGGGTCCTTGAGAAATAGGCCACTCTCTGATCATTTTTGAGCACTTGCCAGCATGCCTGAAATATGAGGAGAGGGAGAAGATGTGTCTGCTTTTCTAATTAGCTTTTTCCTCCAGTAAGTCATATCCCTTTTCTTTTAAGTGACGGAAAACATTAGAGTTCTTAAGAGATGTCTATTTTCCACTGGGGTTTACATCATCGTTTTATCTAATTATTTCCCAATTACGAATAATAATTAAACCAAATGGTGATGCAAACTGGAGCAGTAACAATATATCTTTTTAGAAGAGGTTCCCAAAGGAGATGGAGAACACCAGGGTTGAAAATTCTTTGTTCAGTCCCAAGGGTCAGTCTTCAAGGGTGCAAAAGCCACAGTCTGGATTTGCAAACCCTGGCTGGTGTCCTTTGACCCAGACCTAACCAAGGAGATGGAGAGCAATCTTGAACAGTTTTTGCCATTTCAGTGCTGCTTTAATCGTCACAATAAACATGGCCATGGCTGCAGAAGCTGACCATTGTTGACTGTGACACTTTCAATGGAAAATATCCAGGACGATGCTTAAGCAGGAGTCAGGAGACCGGAACGCCAAATCTTGTCTTGGCCTTGTTGGGGAAGGAGAGGCTGTCCTCTGTCAATGGGTGCCATTCCAAACTCTTTTACAACTAGCTAGGTGCACACACAAAATAAGATTATGCTTAAATATTCTTTTTTTGGTTCTTAGAAGTTGTAATAGAGATCACAAGATTCTAAATCTTAAATCCAGTTGCTTCGGTAGCATTTCTTAACCTCAGATGTCTTATTTAAGATCCAATAAGAAACTAACAAATGGAAACATACACTTCTCATGTTGGTCCTACCTATTTATAAAGCTTATAGAAGAAAATATAAGAGAATATCTTTTTGTTTGTCTTTGATGTAGGAAAATCATTTTTAGGTAGAGCAATAAAAATTAAAAACATTTTGCTTTTGAAAGACACTGTTAAGAAAGCGAAAATCCACAGACAAGGAGAAAACAGGGAAAAATATTTATAATACATACACCTAATAAAAGATCCTGTTGTAATATATGAAGATCCTTTATAAACCAATGGTAAAAAGATGAACCATCCAATTTAAACAGAAAAGCAAAAAATCTTGAACTGTTAACAAAAGGTATGTTATAACCTTTTTATATGTATATTATAATGGCTAATATAATATATGTATTATAATGGCTAATGTACATATAAAAAAGTTACAACATCAGGAGAACTCACATTAAAACCAGGAGATAATTTTAACCTATTATAATTGTTAAAATTTAAAATGCAGATACCACTGCATGCTGACAAGCATGTGAACAATTACAGATGTCTTATTCTTACATTGCTGGTGGAAATATCAAATGGTCTAACCATTGTGGGGGATTTATTGGCATTTTCTTATGATGTTAAACATCTGTTTACTTTAAACATCTGGTTACTTACTTACCTTATAAACTGACCATTTTGCTTCTAGATGTCCAAGAGAAATAACAATGATGACCACAAAAAGGCTTAAACAGGACTAGGGATATAGCTTGGTGTTAGAGCATTGCCTAATGTGCATGAGGCTCTGAGTGTGATCCCCAGTACACACACACAGCACCAGCTTTATTTATAATAGTTGCAAACTGGAAACAGCTCCATAGATGTCAACAATTAATAAAGAAACATATTGTGGTATATTCATAGGATGAAACACTATGTAGCAAAGAAAAATATAAACTTCAGTTACACGCAACAACATAGAAGAGTCTCAAAGCTATTACCCTAAGAAACAGAAGCCCCATACAAAGAGCACATACTATATGAGTGGCATTTATATAAGAATGGGCAAAAGTAATACATGGTGCTAGAAGTCCGATTAATGTGTACCTGGGGGCAGATGTGTGTGGACTCTTGGAAGTAGAATAAAAGAACTTTCTGGGTGAAAAAAATTGTTCACTATGATGACCTAGGTGGTACACAGAGAGTATGTACTTAGATATGGAGTGTGTTTAAAAAGCCATTATGTGCACACTTGAGATGTGTCTGTTTTCCTTTATGTGAATTGTATCTCAATACTATAAAAGCACATTACACTGTTGCTCAGTTTAGCAAGCACATTCTCACACAATGTTTTCCAAATCTTTCTAAACATCACAGTTCTATCTTTAAGCAAAATTTCACTGTGGAATTCTGAAATCTAAAATAGAGAAAAGCAGAGCTTCTAGAGTTGAACTAAGGGTTCCTTAACCCCATAATACCTGCATTGCTCTGTCCAATCCCCTCCTTCCCACTGCACCCCACTTCACCCACTCTACTCCACTGCATTAAATGCTATTTACTGATTTGAAGGAACCCTAAAGGTGTTCATGATGTCAACTCTACAGATGCAGAAAGAGGCTCAGAGAAATTATGACTTTGCCTAAGATTACATGGTCAATAATGGTAGGACAAATGTCGGGGGGTCATGTCTTAAGTCATCTCTGCCTTACCCTCACTAAAGCACTGTTCCAAACCCTGTGAGGATATAAAGTAATATAACAAAACGCTTCCAGTTATGTGAAAAGTATGGTTCACTTGGGGTTGTGAGATATATACTCACACTTTGAAAGAACGGAGAGGCATGGGGGACACACAGCATTCTGCTTAATCCTCATATGACCGGAGGCATCATGTTTGATTGAGGGGAAATACCTGCAGGTAAAGAACTACTTCTCATCAGAACACAGATGATCTCTTCTACTGCTTTCAATAACCCTAATTGAGTGTGGTTCTCCCAGTTGTTGCTGTGTGTGTGTGTGTACAGGCACACACATAAAGGAAATTTAAAAAAAATTTTTTTTATCCTGATTTGTTTTATAGGACAGCAGAATGCCTTACAATTCACATTATATGTATAGAGGACAATTTTTCATATCTCTGGTTGTATACATAGTATATTCACACCATTCGTGTCTTCATCCATGTGCATGCGTGTTCTTAGTAGAAGATGGAAATTGGAAAGGCATGGTCCACGTTAACCTATATATTTTTCTTCACTGTCTATAGTTTTGGTGAATCACCTAGACATAGCTTCAAGCTTTTGCTGTGGGTGTGGGCATCACTATTGCTGAAAATCATTGACTGGTAGTTCTCAGGTCTGTGAGGCTGAGCTTCTCTTTCTCATAAGGTCCTTCTCCTGCGTCTCTGCATTTCCCACCCCGTAGCAGCTGGTGCTATTCATTTATTTACTTTAAAGTTCAATTTGTGATGCAGTTAGAAGAGACTGTCAGCAAGGGAGAATCAAATGGAAAGTTTATTTTTTTTCCTCAGCAGGGAAAAGCCAGAGGAGAAGGGAGATGGCTGGTAGGGGGTTTATTGGATTTATTTGGTTTATTTTTTTTCTAAAAGTCCTTCCCTCTGAGAGGACAAAGTTCTTTTCTTTTTAAGTGCAAAGCCCAAAGTGGGAAAATTTTAAATCTGACTTAATTTTTATTTATTTATTTTTTTTGGACATGGAACACACTGAAGAAAACAGTGAACCTGAATGAATTTTCTTTAATTTAAATGGGAGGAGGTCGGAATCTCCTCCCCCCGGGGGGTCTCACGTTTACAATCTCTTTTCCTTATTTATTTATCACTACAAATGAATTGATCCTAGAGTCAGGGGAAATGGAGTCATGGGGGAAGATGAAAAACCAAAGCCAATGGTGGTTCCCAACAGTTTGAGGATGGTGCCCGAGGCCCCAGGAGACCCCCTGCCTCCACTGTCGCCCTTATGGACTCCCCCCTGGGTGTTATGTTCCCCCCGTTAGAAAGTATTCGAGATCTGTGTAGAGCAATGCAAAGGCAAAAAGAAATTATAAAAGACAAGCCAAATTTAAAATAAGCTCCAGGGTTGAAAGATTTGAGAAAATTGGGAAAAAAAAAATGAAGAAAACCCAAGCCTTTAGCTCAGGATTTCCCAGGATATGTAGTATTTCCATGTCCACCTGAGTCTCCAAGAGAAAGAGCTGTAGGATGGAGCCAGGTAAAGAGGTCCAAACCTAGCAGAAAGGGGGAATTTTTCCTTTCCACCCACCAACAGAGGGGGACCTCCCTAGAGAAGATGCTGCCTAAGAGTGTTGAAAAGATGCTGGTTATGTTACGGGCCAGGCTAGGCAATGGCCAGACGGACTCCATTTACCTTGAGACTCCATGTCATGTAGGAAGTGCTTCTCCCGTGGGAACGCACCACCTCTGTTCCCATTAATAGTTACCTAGCAATTCTCATAATAATGAAAAATTATTCTCTTGGCTTTCCATCTTTCGTGGGCAACGTACCTTCTCAGAGACTGATTGTCCAGACATTAGTAACCATTCTCCAACTTGTACTCAACTAGGGTCATTTTGACCCACTTCCTTTCTGCTTGCTTGCTGCTATGCCAACCTGGAAAGTCCTGAGGGAAATACCCATGTACCCATTGCATTGTCTCCTTAACTGCCCAATGCAGCTTCTGTAAATTGGCTTGCTTACGTTGGCTAAACCCCCAAACATCCCTTTTGTGTTTTTTTTGGCTTAAATATGAGGCCAACTGAAGGCAGGCGTGTTACTCTGAGCATCTTGGCTTTTAGGAAGTAGAGTGTTCGCCACTGGCCATCAATGAAAGCTTTATTGGCATAAAACTGTGTGGTCTGAGAGTTATTCGAGGGTCTCTGTGTAATATTCATTTTGGTATAACAGTTAAAATGCAAATCAGAACAGGGAAGTAAAAATATTTGAAATCATTATTAACCGCCCTAACTCTTCAGTTCAAAATATTTTACCAAATTAACTGTACATACCTTATGAAACTCCCAAGAGAAGGAGCTCGAACTGGAAAAATATAAAACAAACAAAACAAAACGATGGAGGCCTGACAGTATTAATGATGTTAATGAAGAGACCTGGAAGAGTTAGTGCATTGGTGAGATGACGTTTCTGTATTTTAAATATTTACTCTACCAGCTTCAAATCCCTGTAGCCAATGTCAGCTAGACCCAAATAAGAGAAAAGAGATGTCAAATTGATTTACTTTTTAAACACAAGAAGAATTATAGAAATCAGATTCTAACCTTGCTTTATTGACTTAAAACCTAGAGTCAAACAAATGATTGCCAGCAACAAGTGGAGATGTTCAAAGTCTCTTCAGCATGCAAACATGCTGTGTGTGGAGAACTGATATTAAAGCTCAGGGTTTAGCTGGTTTATTATGATACCGGTGGTACCAAATCTATTTCCTATTACTTGATACTTCCCAGTCTGTCCTCCAATTAGACAAAGCCACGTGATTGAGTTCTGCCCGATGCAGAGTGAGGAACACCAGCTCCAGTGGGGGCACATACAAAGTCCTGCCTGATTGATTGGCATTGGCTGTGACCCTCCCATCTCCCATCCTCCAAGGCAACAAGATGGCAGAGCCACAGGATTGGAGCAACTAGGTTCCTGAGTCACTATTTGGAGGACAGTCCACAAGCATATGTCCTGGATTTCATGTAGGTTAGAAACAAATGTTTATTTTATTAGCTATTGAGATTTTATTTTTGAATTTTGATTTTGATTGTTTTTTAACATAGTTCATGTTAATTCCATAAATTAAGTTCATGTTAATTTATGGTGACATAAATTCAGAGAATAAAAGTATGTTTGATTCTGGAAGCTAAATCTAGAGTAAGAGGCTGGTAGTAGCTCACTGTTTTCTTATTGACTGTAACAGGATGCACCTTGTCTTACTCCTGCCTTGTCCCAGGGAAATTGTTCTAAAATCAGATTATATAAGATTATATATAGCGCTAAAGTGTTTCTGCTTTCTAACATCTCCCACCGGGATCCTGCTCTTCTTTTCCATCTGTGGCATTAAAAGTGACCACCCTAAATTCAAATACTCAAATTCCACTGGGGTGTGCTTTTGGCCATGTATACCACGTGGGACTGTGGGAATAGCTTGCCCCAGTGATGAAGTGTA
Organism: Ictidomys tridecemlineatus; assembly: GCF_052094955.1. Classification (NCBI taxonomy): domain Eukaryota; kingdom Metazoa; phylum Chordata; class Mammalia; order Rodentia; family Sciuridae; genus Ictidomys; species Ictidomys tridecemlineatus. Next base: position 182,116,705 of record NC_135483.1, read on the forward strand.
GAACCAGCCCTCAGAGGACACAGCCCGAGCAGAACCTGGCCAGGAATCTGCTGACCTGCTGGCCTTCCAGGCAGTTACACATATTGGCCCACAGCCCAGCCCTGCACAGCTGGCCATAACCGTCCTCGATACTTCAGGAACTTCTCCCAAGAGAATTCCATAAAAGTAGGAGCTGGTAGGAAAACAAAGATAAAATTAATGTAAACCTTGCTTAGGAATTAAATGGATTCTCAGAAACAGGATCTTTGCCAGGTAGGATATTTATCAGTCTTCTGACAGCAAAGATGAAGCCGTTAGGGATTATTTGTGTGCGTGTTTACATCTGGTGAAAGTCTCAGTTGATAAGAATATACGTATTTTTTTATTTTAAGTGTTACTACCTCCTTTTGGGGTGTAAATACTGTAGCTGCTACCCAGAGGAACTCATAAATCTACATTTTTATTTTTTATGGCTAATAACAAATTTCAATTGATAAGTCAGCTATTTTGAAGTGTGGCCCCTGTAAACAGGGATAGATCTACACCTTGTGAGTCTGGAAATGTCTAAAATTTTGAGGATCAGTTTTTAAATAAAATGAATTAAAAATCAGGGGTGAAAGTAAATATTTACTCAGAATAAGAAATCACAGCAAACCACAAAGCTAAAAAGACAATTTCCATAAACATCACCAAATTCAGAAACATTATTCCCCTATTAATAGATGGACTACATCCTTCTATGATACTTTTCCCTATGATTTTGTTGTATACTCTGGCCGTGTTATTACATGACAATGATTTCATAAATCTTCTGTACAGAAGAGAAAAAGATAATTCAGTCTCTGCTTTAACATGTTTGAAGTTTCTCTATCTATGTTAATTTCATGGGAATTATTGGGACTATTGTTAAATGTGGGGATGCTTCAATCTTACTCCTTTCATAAGTGAGCTATTAAGATTGAAGATGGTTTCCATGGACTAGCTTCTGGCTTTCTATTTATAAGCCACGTTTCTCACCACTACCACTAGGCATATTTTTAGGGCGTCCTATCTTGCTGTGACATGGCCTCTGGCCCTATAACTTTGTACTATGATGCTGTGTAAATTGCTAAAATGGATGTTAGAAATTTTGGGGAGTCACCTCTGCCATGGGATGGCTAGGATATCTTAATTATGCATGGGAAATGGTATAAAACAAAATAAGCATAGTTTACTAAACCCAAACTAAAAGTATCTTCTGAATTGACATATAAAAATGCCTGCTGCTGGCACTGCTTGTAGACCCTGGCCAGCAGGGCACCAACCCTGAACACGGAGCCTTGGGGGAATCAAGCGCCCTGAGGTGCTTTCCTCAAAGTTATCTGTTTCTCTCTGGTTCCTGAGACGGGCTGGAACGGCAGTGTCGTCTGGATAGGCAGCTTTTTTTAAGTTTGTCCCTGCGAGCACATGTGCCCTGATTCTCGTTTCTCAAACCCAGAGTTTGAGGTTCTTGATAAGTGGATTTGCCCTCTAATCAGTGTGGCATTACTTGATGAACTGTGATACGGGGCCACTAGAACAGTGCTGCAAGGATGATTTTCATGCTCATATCTGACACAGGACAAGGGCTTTGAGCTAAGGATTCTCTCTATTAATCCTTGACCTTGAACTGAGGGTTCTTAGCAGTCCTTCCTCAAATCTAGTCCTTTGGTCTGCAGCTCCTGAAGGGAGACAACAGTATCTCTTACATCATAGGACCTTTGCCATTAACATCCAGGGCTGTCACCCTAACCCTGCTGTAGGCTCCATCTATCAGGTAGACTTCTAGGGGTGGCTTTATAGACCTCTTCCAAAGGTCTTTAAGACCATTGCTTGGTAATGACAATTGGCCCTTTGATTGAGGTTGTCTCTTGCCCGTCTTTCGGTGAGAGATGGTGATGACATACTCTCCCAGATATTTATCTGGACCATGCTGAATGAGAAGGGACATTTCTTTTACAAACAGGACCACACTTCTCTTTCCCCCATCCTCTGCTTTCCTCTCCTCTCGGGTGGGTGGAAAGCAAAGGTTCAGTCAAAACGACAAATGATCCCATTCTAGAAACAATGATTATGGCCTGAAGAGTTTAAGAAGAAAAATAGACAACCAATGTGTTGCTTTGCATTTAGTAATAAATGATAAATTCAACATGATCAGAAAAAAATAATCACTGTTCACATTGTCCTGCCTACTTGGGTTAAGGTTTACACTTGTGATCTACAGCAATGAAGCACAGAACCACTTTGGAATCACTGAAAGTCAGTATTCTCAGGTAGCACAATGGGTGATGCAGTGTTATGAGTAAACATTGAACAAACAGCATCCTGGGGACTATTGCAGAAGCAGGAGGATCAGGATTATTTCCGTACAAACAGGCTTCAGGAAGCCATGACACTGTCCGACAAGTATTGCAAATTTTCTTTTGCGGTGTGTGTTAAAATGAGCTGGGAACCACATATTTGATCCTGAAGAATAGGTGTCATGGTTCCTCTGCCTGAATTGGCAGAGTTGGTACCTGGATACCACAAATGATATCTATATATTCCTTGATTAGACAATAAATATATGTAAATTCCTCTCATCTCCCATAATTCCATATCTTCATTGATAAATCACTGTGCTTCATATAGTCCCATGTGATTTTTTTAAAAAATAAAAATGCTTATTTATACAGGTGCCTGGGTCCCTACCTATGGGAAGCCCTGCCTCTGGTTGCTCTAACACCACCTGCAGAAAAAATAATATGTAAGAGAAGAAGTTTGATGAAAAAAGATGACAATCTAAACTATGAGGGTAAAAAAAAATTCTTTTAGTAAATTTCACAAAAACATTGTTGGGTCCTCTCACAGAGCTTCAGAGGGAGATCAAGAATGCAATGGGGTCTTGCAGCCAGGATTTCATTAGCCTCTCCACATATCTAACTCTGCCAATTGACCTGAGTCTGCAAAATGGTGGTATTTTTGTAGGCTATTAGTGATGCTTCATTAAGACAATGGGTTTAGGGTTTATTTAAAAATAAAATCATTTCAAGAACTTTTTAAAAATTCTTGCACACTTTTCTCTGTTGCATCCTACTCAAAACCCTGCAGAGTGGCTTTTTTTCCCCCACTCAATTGACCTTACTAGCAAATACAGCAGAATTTGATTAATTCATCTTATATGTCCATAATTAATGTAAAAGGGCCAATAGTCTCTCAAGTCTTTTCTCAGAAAAGATCTAATAATGAAGCTCAAGTGCAGTTTAATATGACCTAATTTTAAGAAATATAATGGCTGGAGAATTACTTTAAAAAGTTACAAGTGCTATGCAAATGTAAAATATTCTCATTATTATTGCTATTATTAGTGGAGTGTCTATAAGCTAATGTTCACTTATTTGCTGCATTACAAAAATAAAAAGTGAAATGACCTTTCAGTCTCTCCAGCTTCATTGAGAGATCGTATTCTTTGTGTTAACCATTGTGTCCTTGGTACCTAGCCCCATGCCTGGAATTTAGTAAGCACTCAGTATAAATTTACTAAAATAATGGATGCACAATCTCTGGATGTTTATTTCCTTTTTAAATCCAAATTTAATGCTATGATGAAAATTTCTTTCAATGGTCAATTATTTTGAAATGTAAGGATTCTCTCAGGATGAATTTCTAGAAGTTAAATTTTTAGGCCACAGGCTTTACACAGACCTTGAAGTTTTTTGACATACATTGCCAAACTGCTTTCCTGCAATGCTCATTTGTTCATGAAGCATTTATTAAATCCTTATTTATGTTCAGGGAATGTTCTAAGCACTACTGGGAATATGGTAATGAATAAGATATTCTGTCCTCATAAGCTTATATTTTAATCAGGAAGACAACCAAATTTAAAAATGATGTTATGAAGAAAAATAAAGGATATGGGAAAGTTCAGTAGGTTTGTATTATTATTTTTAAATGTTCACTTAAGTGTTCCATGAGTGACTGTGGCAAAGGAGAAGGGAAGTGGAAAAAGGGACATACTCAGTGGAATAAAGGTACTGACTCTGAAATGATGTTAATTCCTGGAGACCTAAAGCAATTCTGAGGTCCACTAGTTCCTGGGAGGCAGGTGGTGGACAAGTGATACATTAAAATTGGGTCCAAGTTTATCTCACGATTGGCCAAGTGCATCAGTAGACCTTCACATGGTCATTTTCCCTTTTGCCAAAGATATAGTCGAAATAGAAACAGTCACCTGTGCAGAGTGGACCATTACAGTAGGAAGGGAGATTGAAGGCACTCACTCCTCCTTGAAGGATTGATCACATACGTTACCACCCAGATGCAGCCTATGCCACAGAATGGTAGAACGACCAACTGAAGATTGAATTAATTTTCTAGGGAGGAGACAACATACTGGGGTCTATCCTATGGACAGATCAGTGATCAGTATATGATGTTGTTTTTCCCACAGCAGGAATACCTCGGTCCCAGGATGGAAGCTAGAAGTAGGGATAGTTTCCTTCACTATTACTTTTGATAACCCACTTTCAGAATTTTTACTTCCTGTATTATTTCCTATCTTGGGAATGGTGAGATCAATGGTTTTGCTTGCCTTTCTTCCCCAGGAAGAAATACTTCCATGTGTGGATACTGCATTGGTTCCATGGATTTGGAAGTGGGAAGACTATCTCCTGGCCAAATGGGGAAAGAAAGGAATTCAGACTGGCTAGGGTAATTGATCCTGATTTCCAAGAGAAATTGTGTGGCCATGAGGTACCTCTGAGGCTTCCTTTGTCTTCTGGTAAAAGTTAAAGAGAAACTATAGCAACCAAAAAAGAGATGAGACTATCAAGAATCAAAACTTTTTGGAATGATGGTTTAGATCACTTCCTGAAGTAAAAAAAAAAAAAAAAGAAAGAAAAGAAATCACCAGCTTAAGTGTGCTACCTAAAGGCAAAGGAACATGAAGTTGTGGATAAAGAGTAACTGCCAACAACAGCCTTGTAAACAATGATAGAAAGAGGATGATAGCAAAGCTTCCTATTTCCTGAAGCACATCACCAGCTGCGTAGAACCTCATTTTCTCTGGGTCTCACCTCTTTGGGGGCTCTCCTTCTCCATGCATCTAATTTCCGATAAAACCAACTTCATCTAGATTCCCTAATCTAGAGGATATAGCTTTATATTTGCAGAAACTATGTTTGGTTGCTTCGGTGTTCTCTTTCTGCCATTTTAGTTTTCAAGAAAGACTTTAATATAACAATTCATTCTATTAAATTACCTCTGTGAATGAACCTAATGCTATGGTTTGGATATAAGGTGTCCCTTATATGTGTGAGACAGTTCAGGAACATTCAGAGGTAATATGATTGAATTATGAGAGCTTTAACCCAGTCAGTGAATTAAGTGCCTGATGGGGATGAATCGAGTGGTAACTGAAGGCAGGCAGGGTATGGCTGGAAGAGGTGGGAGAGTATATATTTGTATCTGGTGAATAGAATTTCTCTCTGCTCCTGATCATCATGTCAGTTACTTTCCTTTGCCACACTTCACTATGATGTTCAGCCTCATCTTGAGCCCCTTGGTATGGACCTGGCTGTATATAGACTGAGGCTTCTGAATCTGTGAGACCCCAAATAAACTTTTCCTCCTCTACCATTGCTCTGGTCAGGTCTTTTAGTCATAGCAGTAAAAAAGCTGACTGAAGCATCTCATGTGGGTTTTGTTTTCTGGATAGCACCCTGTGATAAGAGCATCCTCATACCTAGCTGTGTTGTTTGCTGCGCTTCTTCATAGCAGGTATATTTTCCTTTGGCCGGTATATTTTCCACGTGACTTGTGTACCCCATAAAATTTAAGTAGATGCGCTACATGCCACATTTGAGTAAGGGAGATAACTTTTTAAAAAACCGATTTTTTACTTTGAGATAGGTGTATATTCGTACACAGTTCGACGAAGAAATAATAGAGAGAGAGCTCATGGAGTTTTATTCAGTTTTCCCCAGAGGCAACATTTTGTAAGATCTGGTATCATATCACAACTAGGATATTGACATTGCTACAATGCAACACTCTGATTCGATTTCCCTCATTTTGGACAGAAATATTTATCATATGGTTTAGCTTGAAGTCTTGCTCTTTCCCCCTTCAAGTGAATGAGCATGTGGACCAGGGATACAGCAATCTGCAATGAACCAAGAGACTAGGTGTCATTCCAGCAAGAAGTAACGGATAGTTGTAAGAACTGAGGATTTGAGGTTGTGTGTTTCTTACGCACAACTGTTAATACAGAGCGAGATGGGAAGGGAAGTTATTCTAGACAGAAGGGTCAGTAGCAGCCTCATGAACTGGATGATAGGACATTTGGGCAGAGACCTAGTTTCAACATGAGTTTTTATGGAGACATCAGTCAGGGAAATGGCAGGAGAGGATCATTCAGCTTGGGGTGTCAGGAGGTGCAGAACCCCTTGCCAGAATGCACGTGGTGCATGAGTCAGAGAAAGATCAGGAGGCTAATGTGATGAAAGGTGCATGCAGTGAACCAGGAGGGACATGGTCAGAGACACAGAGGCCTGGTATCACGTGGTCACATTCATTCTTTTTTTTTTAAGAGATAGAAGAGAGAAATTTTTAATATTTATTTTTCAGTTTTTGGTGGACACAACATCTTTATTTTATTTGTATGTGGTGCTGAGGATCAAACCCAGCGCCCCGAGCATGCCAGGAGAGCATGCTACTGCTTGAGCCACATCCCCAGCCCCCACATTCATTCTTAATGCAGTTTGGATGATGTTGAGAGCAACATGTTCAATACCATGGATAGTTCTAATTGTTAAGGACTTCTTCCTTAATGAGGCTGAAATATGTCCCCTATTGCATATCTTTTGCTCTGTTCCTATCCTTTGCCTCTTACAGAGAATTAGTCCCTTCTCACATGACCAGCCTTCACACCCATGAACATGGCAGGATGTCTTCTGAAGCCTCTTCAGGTGACACAGTCTCATTTAACTAAATTGGATTATGTATTAGTCTTTTTCCTGTTTTTAATGACATAATATCATGGTCTGAAATAAAGGAAGTTTATATTGGCTCACAGTTGTAGTCCAAGGTCAAGGGGCCACATCTGGTGATAGCCTTATCACTGGCATAGACCCAAGGAAGCACAGGGCAGGCACCACAAGGTGAGGTACAGGGAGAATGTGTGTAGGGACTGGTCTTTGTCTCTCTGTTTATGGAACCACAGAGAGTCAATCCTGGGGTTCCCTCCTGAAGGCTTTACCTAATCCTAACCACCTCCCAAAGATGCTACCTCTGAAAACCATAGTGGAATTAACTTTCTACCCTTTAAATACTACTTTCTACCCTTTAAATACTTCAAAGTAGGGATTAAATTTCAACATGAGTTTTTATAGGGGAAGAACCATATCCATACCGTAGCAGATTGTTTAGTACTTTGCACATGTTTTTAAAAGAACATTTTCATTTTATTCCTATTAATTGATAATTCATAAATAAAAACATCAGTAGTTTCTAACCTGAGACTATCTAGAATCTAAGGGGTACTCATGCACTTATGAGGAAACACTATTTGTGTATGTCTGTCTTGTTTCATACATTATTCTAAGCACATGGCTCCAGGGATTGGCATTTGCAAATGGGTGTATGACTGACTCAACTTGAGTTTTCTATTTAATGAAGGGATAGGAGGGAATAGTTTGTTATAAATCAAATAGGTCCATTCCTTAAGGAAATAATAACTACCCAAACTTTAGGTATGCATGGGAAACTCTTGGGAATCTTGTTGAAAATCAGATCCTGAATCAATAGGTTTGGGTAAATCTCAAGATGCTGTATTTGAGCAGCTCTTGGTGGTCTCTGAGTTACTCTTTTGAGTCACAAGTTTCTACAGAACCTGGACTCAGGAAAGAATTCTCTGACAACCAAGATAGGTGCATTTTTTATCAACTTTCTAAACTCTGAATTTAGGAGGATCCTGTCAGTCATTTCAGGGTGTTCTTGGGTACCTACCAGACCATGTAGAACACCTTGGAAAATTGCCTTTCAGCCACCTTTAATGTTCAATACATAGGGACTTTACAGAAAATGATTGACTCTCAAACCACTCTTGTTCAATTTCCTGTGTAACTGCAAGTGTGTCTCCACAGGACAGTGATGTGATTGATAATAAGAGGTCAGTAGACATAGTTATAGTTCCACAATGCTTCTTTAATGGCAAAGGATATAGAAAGTGAAGATTGTTACAGAAAGTAGGAGACCATCGGGCATGCTCCCAGAAGGAGGCTTCCTGGTCTCTAGGTCTCTACTGGAGCACACAGCAACTGTTAATGATACATGCATGGAGTTAGGGAATTCTTGCATGGGTAAGAAGTGCCTCTTTGCTTATTGGGGTGCATTATTTTCATGTCGTGACCTATAATGTGGTAAATCAGGTTGCCTGTCTTCCAGGTCTCTTTGAATAAATGAGATGAGCACCTTCTGAGTGTTCACTCAAGACAAACTGAATCCCAGATCTTGTGCTACATCTTGCCCACATATCAGGCCTACTGAAGGTCCACTCATGAGGTATACAAATGGGTCGATTGTAGATTATGATGGAAAAATATCTGAAGATTAGGAAGACAGAAAAGGGTCAATGGCTTATGTATTTCCTTTATTTCATCAGATTTTCCCCAAGTGACTGGTATGGCAAGATGTGAGCATAATTGTGCTTTATTAGAAAAATCGAGGTACATGAAAATATTTCTCTAGAACATTTTTTCCCTGAGAAATGTTAATAAAATTTGAATAAACTCATAAGATCATAGAATGCCAGAATTGGAGAGAAATGTAGAGATACTCTAATTCACAACATTTGTGATAAAGTCATTAAGACATGATTTTTTTGAAGACTGAATATACTGGTTTTTCTGTAGGCATTTCTAAAATATGCTAGTAGATAATCGGGTTGACTCTCCTAAAACCATTCCACCCACAGAATTCATCTGATTCTGTGTCATTTTCCCAATGGCTCTTTTGGTCTAGGGGGGAGTATGTGCCCTCAATTTCCTCAATTAGATTGGAACAGAGACTTTATTCCAATGAAGGTCGAGTGCCAAATTTTCTCTCTCTTCTCTTCTCCCACATGCAAACAAGGACAGTCTGTGTCCATCAGGGGAAAGTGCTTAGGACGAAACTAATAGTGCATTGAAAGAACAGATCGATGAAAAACCTTGGCTGCTTTAGAGGCAAAAATATTGGTCACAGTTTATATGATCCTTGAAACTTATTCTGTCTCTGGACTTCCAATGCCTCATCCCTTGATGGCTTACCGCCACTTGGACTAAGATTTTCAGCAATCATGGGGGTTAGATCTCGCATGGACTCTGCAACCAGACTTCCCAGGTCCAAATATTACTCTGCCGCTTAACTAGACGTGTAGTCTTTGGCAAGTCACCTAAAATTCCTGGGTCTCCGTTTTCCCACTTGTAAAATAGAGTTGAAAATAGTACCAAACCTTCTGGGGTTAGAGATTAAATGAGTGAACAAATGTATGGTGCTTGGAAAGGTGCCTGTCTAATGAGCATACTAAAAGGTGTGAGTTATTATTAGTAGCCGAAGTGCTACTAATATTGCGGATAATAATCTGAAGATGTCTATTAATTTATACATTCAGTTACTGACTACATACTGGATGAGCTGAGATTTGACTATACATTTTTGACTACCATTAAACTTCCTTTCTCCCCCACTTTCTTTTCCTCTCATCCCGTTCTCTCTGTCTTTCTTCCTGTTAGGCCTATAATATGAAAATGGTATATTTTTGGCAATCAAAATATTCAAATATTGTGGGGAATTTTATGATTAAATTTTACAGTTTCTCATTAATTTTCCTGAAGCCAGCTTTTTCTAGAGAGGGTCCATCTCATCTGCTTCAATTAAAAACTCGGCTACTTTTATTCACTCCCAAACTGGTCATATGAAAATGTATTCTTTACCATCTAGATACACAATGATTTAGCAAAGCCCAGGAATGAAAAAGCAAACCGTCTGACTCGAACCTTAAAAGGAATAAATAGCACAGGGGATTTTGGTTAATGAAATACCTTATGTGCTGATGTCATGCATTATAAATGAAGGTTAAGTTTCCTTTCTTCTCTTCTTAGTCTGTTGGTAGGTTTTCTTCCTCCAAAATGGGCTTCCCAGTAGAGGGTCTCACAGAGCAGGGCAGCTTGTTGATCATGGCATGTGCTCTCTGCTGGCCTGATGGTTGTCTACCTTGGAAGAGGGAAGGAAATGTCATACAGTGGCTTCTACAGAGGCATTAACATGAAACTCATTCTGTCAGAGAATTAAAACATTTTACATATGTGGTTCTGAGTAGCTTTCCTTCAGTCAGTATCATGTGATCCATTTAATTTCCCTGGACTTGGAGAAAATGGTACGAGTTTTGTAAAGAAACTAACTTCCTTTGGCTTCCCATAGGAAATGTGGGAAAGCATGCTTGGACTGAGGTCTCTTGATTGTAGGTATGTTTCCTTTTTAGGGTTGAAGTCATCTGAGTCCAGTGTACATGGTTTGCATATATATATAAAAAAAAAAAGCTGTTTGAACTGGCTTTTCTCATGCCATCACAATAAAAGAATGTTATTTTTAGGGTGTGAAAATATTGAGTTAGAAACTGAAAATCATAATTTCCTTAGCCTCTCACCTAGTGCCTGCATTCTTCATTTTTTCTAGATGCCTGCTTGCAGGTCCTAGCGTACCCGTGTGACGGTGGATGTGACATTATTTGAATTTTTCTTTTATTTCTTGTACTGCTGAAACAATGGGAGCACCAAATTGGGAACTAGATGAGATACTATATGTCACAGTGGCCACTACTGTGCAACTGGGACTCAATAATAAGAACCAAGAAGTTCTCACTTTTTAATTTCCATTTATCAAGAAATCTTCTATTTAGGAATGTAAAAATCTCAGATGTAATTTTCTCATATTATCACAGAAATACCAGAGGAATCATTTCTATGGAATGTTTCCCCTCCTTTTTTTTTTCCCATGGAGAAAGGAAGCTTTTTCACTTCCCACCTTCCCCAGAAAGGATGGAGGTTGGCCCCTGGGAAAGCACGCAGGTTTGGGGTCCATTCATATCCTGACCCCCAATATTGTTCTGGAAATGCAGCAGATGTTTAATGTTAATCACAGTTTTCCTTTCTGGGGCTTCTTTGCCTGTGTATAACTTGTTGGAGACTCAAAGAAGGACTTGGAGAAATCAAAGGATGGTGCTAGTACTAACGAAGGAATTCAGTAGATAGGAGCCCAAGTTTAATGTCTACTATTCACATTTTGGACACAAAATGCCATCAAATAATATTTCCAAATGATTATCACTTACCATTTCTTCTTCATTGTGTTTGATACTATTTCTGTTAACACTTTGGAGAGGAGGAAAGGGATCTTTCCTTTAAGATCTTTCCCGTAAGACTGCATGACTTGCTCAAGTCTCGTAGCTAATAAATGCCGGACTCAGAAGACTCAGAACACTTTCTATTATTTGGTTTCTTCTTCATGCTACTTGAGGCTTATCTCACTTAAAAAAAATGTCTTGAATAAGAAAGGGGGTTCACTAGGACATGTTTCCATGTAGGGGTGTGACAAATTAATTACTATATTATAGATGCTTTAAACTATTTCAACCTCATCAGTGAATGTTCTGGAGGTAAGCTTGGCCTCACTCTGTTAAAATGAGCTGTAGGCAAGCTGTCAATCATCCTGTTGGCACATTTTATCTGTAGATAAAACTGATATTTAAAGCACAGAGAACAGCTGAATTGGGGCTGAGAAGCATAGTTGTAGCTTTGAATTTATTAAAGAATGTATGTATGTGTGTGTGCGCACATGCATGTGTGTGTAGGGGTTGTTAAGGAGACATGGAGTAATGACAGAAGAACAAAGAGCTTAAATCAAAAGAACTCGGTTCAAACTGTGGCTTCACAGCTCACTAAGTGTGTGACTTTGTTCATGCTTCTTAACCCCCATAATCCTTAATATCTTCATCTCTAAAACCCATTATAGTAATTACTCAATGGGATTATTGTGATACTTAAGAGTTGTTGGCACAATGGTTAGTACTGAGCACTTCAGACTGAATAAATACTATGGTATTGTGTAGTTTAGCACTTTTGTAAGTTTTAGAGAGATTTCTGGTCACTTTACCTGTCAAGTGGCCATTTCTAATCATTGCACTAAATTTGCTTATTTCTGTACTGAGATATGTATGAGATGAAATGAGAGGTAAAAGGTGATCTTGGTAGTTAGTTGTCTTAAACTCACATTTCAGAAAGTAGTTCTTGGGGACAATGCTTGGTTATAATGATAACAATAACAACAACAACAATGTGAACAATCTATGAAGCCCAGAATTCCAAGGTTGGGAAGCCTGGCAGCTATGTTTGCCCCAAGATAACATGCTACTTGTGCTAGGCATCAGAATGATCTTTTGAAAATTGGTAGTTGGGGGAGCTAATTTTGCATGACTTAAGATGAGGAGGACAGGGAGCTGTGTGGAAATCTCTTTGCACGGCTTCCCCTTCCATTAGATACCTAATGGCTGTTCGGTGATGGTGGTGAGCAAATTGTTCCTTCACATGAGAGAAATCAAGTGGCAAGAAAGAAGTCCCACCTGTCACTTTCAAAATACAGTACCTGCTGTCATTAGTCAGGGTTGGTCTGCTTACTGTTCATAAGAGGGAGCTACTGCTGAGGGAGGAAGGAGTACCAGGGATTGAACTCTGGGGCACTCGAACACTGAGCCACACCCCCAGCCCTACTTTGTATTTTTAATTAGGGACAGGGTCTCACTGAGTTGCTGAGCGCCTTGTTTTTGCTGAGGCTGGCTTTGAATTCAAGATCCTCCTGCCTCAGCCTCTCCAGCTGCTGGGATTACAGGCATGCTCCACCATGCCGGGGTTTTTTGTTTTTCTTTGCCTTATTTCCTGGAGAATTACATTGGAAAGTTATACTTCAGGAAATTAGGTTTGATTCATTCCAGAATTAAAAAAAAAAATGTTCTGCTGGACTGAAAATATTTGGTCAATTCAGCAAGAGCTGAATTCCCTGAAGCCTGGGCTGGAGCTGAGATTTTAGTGAAGCATTTGGAAAGGAACTCTGTTGTCAGCATGCTTCCCTGACCCTTTACTTACAACCTGTTGGATTTGAAACTCCAAATTTCTTTCATTAAGTGAGATGCATGGGAAAACATGCATCTACTGAGATATTAGCCTCCATCTTTTCTTCCCTTCTTGGATCTAATTATGATACGAAAACTTTATGTCAATATGCAACTGATTACTGAGATGAGTTTTAAAACGATGCTTTGGATAGACACAAAAAAGTAAAAACAGCCACAGACAGCTTCTTCCACTTTATGAGCTATTTTTGCAAACCCACAAGATGCATTGGGTCATTTATGGTGTCCTGGTGAGTTCTTCTTAATTGGATCTCAATGAGCTTCCATTTTGTTTAATCAACACCTTAGAGAGAAAATTATTTGTATCAATTTGTGGCCTATTTTTGCTGTTTGTTTGGATCATCATAAGCTACTTACGATCTGAAATTGTACCATTGATTGATGGAGAAGATTCATGAAAAGCTGAAATTTAATTATATGTTGTGACAAAATATATTAACTTTTATTTCTGCTCCGAGAAGTTTTATGAATCGTTTTTCTTCTTTTGTATCCAGATTGGCAGAATCTTTTAAAATGATACAACAGAACGTACCACCCCAAATTAATAAATTTCCTTCTTTCCTTCTGGCTTATTGTGTGGTAAGGACCTGGTGTAAAAGGCAGAAGTAAAACAAAACAGATTAATAATCAAATACCTACATGGCAACTCTCAATTTATTGTTCAAGATGTACCAAGTTCCCACAAGGCAATAAAAGATGAATATAAAAGCCATTGTGAGTTCAGAAGCTTTCTGGTAGGGTTTTTTGGGTCTTCTAAATATAGAATCATGTTGTTGGCAAGTAGGGATAGTTTGAGTTCTTCTTTCCCTATTTGTATCCATTTAATTTCTTCCATATAATTGCTCTGGCTAGGGTTTCAAGGACTATGTTGAATAGGAGTGATGAAAGAGGGCATCCTGTGTTGTTCCTGTGTAGTTACAGTTTTTTAGAGGGAATGTTTCCATTTTTTTTTTCCGTTTAGAATGATGTTGGCCGTGAGTTTAGCATTCATAGCTTTTACAATGTTGAGTGTGTTCTTACTATCCCTAGTTTTTCTAGTGTTTTGAGTATGAATGGATACTGAATTCTGAATTTTGGCAAATGCTGGTTTTTGTGTCTCTCATTAATCATGTGATTCTGTCTTTAAGTCTATTGATGAGATGAATTATGTTCATTGATTTCTGTATGTGGAACCAACCTTGCATCCCTGGAATGGGCCCTACTTGATCATGGTGCACCATCTTTTTAATACGTTTTTGTATGTGATTTGCCAGTTTTTTATTAAGAATTTTTGCATCTATGTTCATCAGGGATGTTGTTCTGAAATTTTCTCTCCTGGATGTGTTTTTGTCTGGTTTTGATATCAGGGTGATACTAGCTTCATAGAATGAATCTGGAAGGGTTCCCTCCTTTTCTACATCATGGAATAATGTGAGGAGGATTGGTGTAAACTCAGCTGAAAAACCATCTGGTCTTGTGCTTTTCTTTGTTTGTAGGCCTTGATGGCATCTTTAATTTCATTGTTTCAATTTGATCTCTTTAAATTTTCTATATCCTCCTCCTGATTCAATTTAGGTAGGTAATATATCTCTAGAAATTTGTAGACGTCTTTATGATTTTTTATTTTACTGGATTATAGATCTTCAAAGTAGTTTCTGAATATCGTCGGTACCTAGTTATCCCTCTTAGGTTTATACTCAAAGGACTTAAAATCAGCATATTATACTACATGACACAGCCACTTCAATGCTTCAATGTTTATAGCAACTCAATTCACAATAGCCAAACTATGGAATCAACCTAGGTGTCCTACCACAGATAAATGGATAAAAATAATATGGTATATAAACACAATGGAATATTATTCAGCCATAAAGAATAATGAAACTATGGTAATTTCTGGTAAATAGATGGAACTGGAGTCTATCATACTAAATGAAATAACAGTGTTCCAAAACCAAAGGCAGAATGTTCTTTCTGATATGTGGTTGCTAACCTAAAACAAAAAGAGGGGAAGATTAGAAGTTCATTGTAATAGACAAAGGGAGATGAAGTGAAGATAGAGGATGGGAATAGGAAAGATAGTATAATAAATTGGACATATCTTTCCTCTCCTTATATATGAATACATAGGCAATGTAACTCCACATCATGTACAACCACAAAAGGGATCCTAATTGGAACAAGTTATACTTTTCTATGTATGTACAATAAGTCAAAATATACTGTCATGTATATCTAGAAAGAACAAATTAAAAGAATCGTTGTAAAGAATTAGAGGACTATTAAAAATTTATTGTCTATTATGTGCCAGACACTTACACCTATGTACACACACACACACAAACACACACACACAAACACACACACACACACACACATATATATTAAATAAATACATATATATTTTTTTTTAAAGAGAGAGAGAGAATTTTTTAATATTTATTTTTTAGTTTTCGGTGGACACAACATCTTTATTTTTATGTGGTGTTGAGGATCAAACCCAGCGCCCCGCACATGCCAGGAGAGCACATTACCACTTGAGCCACATCCCTAGCCCCACATATATATTTTATATATTATAATTTAGTTTTTACAACCACCCCATAATGTAAGCATCTTGCCCTACATTTTATGATCAGAAAACTATGGTACAAAGAAGTTAAAAAAAATGTTCCGTGTTATGTTGCTAGGCAGCAGCAGAGCTGGGATGTCAATCAGATGTACCTTACTTCACATTTCTACTCTTTCCACTGTACTGTGATAGTTTCCGATTGCTGCTATAACAAATTATCACTTACTTAGTGGCTCAAATAGCACCAGTTTATTATCTTACATTTCTGGAGGTCAGAATTCCAAAAATGAGTCTCACTGAACTGAAGTCATGGTGTCAGCAGAACCATGCTCTGGAAGCTTGGGGAAGAATCGGTTTTCTTTCTTTTACTCGCTTTGAGCGGCTGCCTGCATTCCTTGACTTGTGGCCAGTCCAGCTTCAAAGCTACCAATGGCTGATCCTGCCCTTCTCACCTGGCATCATGCTGACACCCACTCTTCTGCCTTCCTCTCCCACACTTAAAGGGGTCTTGTGATTACTTTAGGTCTGCCCGAATGATAATCCAGGTTGATCTTCACATTTTTAGGTCAGGTCAGCTGATGAACTACTTTAATCAATTGCAACTTTAATTCCCCCTTATGTTCAGCCACACAAAACATTCCCAGACTCTGGGCATTAGAACACCACTGACTGACCTCATGGTGGGGTTGCGTTATCCTGCTTAACACATAGACGGAAGAGATTCCTTTGGGTAGAGGGTGGGGAAGAGTTTAAGGTGATGATGGCATCGAGCTGAATCTTGACAAACAGCTAGAGGAAAGAGGATTCCCAAAGTGCTATCGAAGCAAACATGGGGTTCTCTTGTCTCTGAAGGAGCAGAAGGACTAGAGCCTGAGTGGACTCTGAAGAATGTTGAACACCAGAGTCATAGGCTGGACTTTTTCCAACAGTGAGCACAGACCCGCGGGAGCATATTTTAGCAAAAACCAGCATGATCATATTGATATGGTGGCTGCAGAAAAAGGAAGAGCTCAGATGTAGAAAAATCCACAATCCATTGTGATTGGCAAGACCAAAAAGTTATTCTGGATGTAAAAGTCACAAGAGTTTGCAACTGGCTTGAAACAGAAGATAGAAGAAGGGAAAGAGCAGACATCAAGGTAAACTCCAAGTGCAGATGGGACAGTGGACATGGTAAGTCCGGAGTTAAGCTCAGTTTTGTAAAGCTGGACTGGCATAGCAGTATACCAGCAAGGAGAAGAACTTCATTTTTATCATCACCCTGAGGGTTAAATGGAGGTGGATAGGGATTTGGGGAGAGGAAGACGTGGCCTAAAACCAAGGAGTGACCTTTATACACTGTGTGTAGGACTAGGAGACTGTGGGATGGCCCAGCCTTTGTGGAGGGCAGTTCAGCACCTTGTGTTAAGAGCTGTGAACTTTTTTGCAAGGTCCTTGATCTACTAGTTCCCCAAACCAGTTATAATAATTAAAAAGTTTAAACAACCTACCTGGCCTATACAGGGAACATGCAATGACATGTAATAAGTGCAGATAATTATTAGTAACTATTAGAAGGTATTTCAAAGTTATATGTGGGATAATCATCACTATTAACAAATGATCATTATAATTTAACTTTCATCCAAGGACGTTGCATACACATACACGGAGCAGTAGTTCTCTGTTGGAATATTTTTTTATTGTAATTGTAAGGTAAAAAAAAAATAAGTACCAATACTTTCTGGGCCCCCTCTGTGTGGCAGGCATTGTGTTAGGCATGTTTTGAGAATACTCATTTAATTCAAGTGATAAGCTCACGAGATATGCAATCTTAACCATTCTAATGATGAGGAAACAGCCTTAGAAGTTAACCTGTGTTGCCTGAGGTCACACTGATAAGAAGGCAAAGATTTCAACTCAGCAAGACCTAACCACTAGACTTTCCTTTCCTCTCACTATTTTACATTGTCCTTTGCCTCAAGTGTGAGACATGGATGCAGTGATGGTTGGACTTGTGAATAATCCAAAGGCTAGCTTTGGTATCCTACACCTCAACTATCCACATCTGGATAAGCCCCTGGGAATGTCCCAAATGTGTCAAAGTGTGTCACAGAGGGAAGGTATAGACACTGAAATCATAGGCTAGGAGAGAGAACAATGTGAATAGTGGTTATCTTTGAGCCATGGAATTTGGAACAACTTTTGTTTTATTCTTTTGCTTACCTGAGTTTTTTTGTTTGTTTGTTTGCTTGTTTACATTTTTCTAAATGCATTTTTCAAACTCTTTGTAAATACATACTATTTTTTTTTAAATTAGCAAAACAGTTGCTAGAAATAAATGAATGGGCAAGGTTAAGAAAAGTGCCTATGAAGTAGAGTTTGCCCATGTAATAAGAACTATCTGTGACTCTAAAACATAATAGCTGTAATTCTTCAGTTTAGCACCCACACCCCATATTCCTATTAGAATTTTAGAGCCACTTAGATAGTGGCTGAAATAGTTACAATAAGGAGATAAATGCCTAAAATCAGAACAAGTCTGGGAAAAGTTTATTCTTATCTGGGTGATGGGCTATTTTCCAGTTTGAAGATCTGAAACACATCCATGAATTTGTGCTCTTTAGACAGAACCAATTAGAAGGGACACAGGAGGTCAGGAATCGTATCCTCCATCCATGTAAAGGCCGTTGAACCCGTAGCCAAAAGAGATTATTGTATTTTCAGATTTTACAAAGGAAGGTCCCATATTATCTACTTAAATCTTATTTTAACTTTGACTGTTCCCAGGATCCTCTTTCTCTATACCCTTGTGCAGTGCTTTAGGCCCATTTATAAGAAATTCCACTCTAGGTAAATGGAAAATGGCTGGTTATCTCCATTAAACACTCTTGGATCACTCTTGAGACTGAAAACACCAGTTGCTTAATCTTTTCAATCGAGGCTTACCTTTTAACCCCGTTTGTTCTGTGCCTCTCTTTCTATGGGTTCCTAAAGTCTTAAGACTTTTTCTCAAGCTGAGAAGAAACTCCCTGGATTTTAGCCCCTAGTAAAACACACTGCATTGTCACCAAGGATCTGTTGGAAAGGTGAATAAACCTATCTGGGCTGGCTCAGAATATGTGCTTGAGAAATATTATTAACTTCATAAATGAACAGTGTCTTTTAAAACTGTTATCATCATATCTTCAATTCTGATTCTTTATACTTCTGATTGCTAGACTTTGTTTCCAGACAGGTTGGTTTTTGTCTTCGGTTGGTGCCCATGTTGCCTCTCTCCTGTGAAACTCCTTCACATATCCTTTTCATGTTCAATTGTCTTTCTTTCTGGACAGTCTTCAAATACACAGGGACATTTAATCTTCTGATGCAAAATGCCAGCCACTTTAGATTTATGTCACCTACAAAGCTTACTGTTGGGCTAACTATTCTATCATGCAGATCAGTGGCAGAGACATAGAATACCAATATTCTGAAGTCTAAATCAAGAAGAAATCCACTAGTGACATTCCCCCCAATGTGCCTCAGGTTGACACCAATCTATTGATTATCCTTCTGAGTACAGCCTCTGTGATAACACAGTGGATTACTCCTGCTATCTGTCAAGCATTGTGGTCTCCTGAGGAGCCACAGCTGATACATTAAAGTAGTTTATTGGCATACAACATCTTTAGTCTCAGGAGAACAAGACATTTTACACAATAAGTGGGTGGTAAATCACATTTTTGAAAATTGAATTATTTTTAAAATGCTCTTAGGTACTGTTTAGAGGAGACCTATAATGAAACCTATTGTCAAATGAAAAATCTGTAAGAAAAGTTAATAACTATCCCCTAATGTATTTCTTTGAGATTGGCTATTTTACAGCAGATTTTCTCCAAGGAGTTTGCCTGCACTCATTTTACCCCCAATAAGCTTTATGAATCTGTAAGGGCTAATGGCTCTCGGAGCTGTATGTGACTTCTCTGAGGATGAATGACTCAACCTCTGTGCTTCTTCGCTGGTGTCCTGGGCTCGCCTCTTAGACCTCACAACCTCAAATGCCCTGAAAGAAAAATGGTTCATCTACCTAAATCATCCATTACCAAGTTTGCTTACCTTTCTCTTGTTGAAACTTTGCTTAAATAAAGCATGGCTGGTGAGATTAGTTCTAACTCTGTGCTACTGGAAAACAGAGACTAATTGAATATATTCCAATGAAGTAGAGTGGACATATGGTGGATTGTGCTTTCTTATTTAAACTTAATTATGGCAGACATCATTGTGCATTATTATGCCCATAGGTAGAGACTTAGGAGATGGTATGCAAATTTTTCAGGTTCTTAGGGGTCCCCAGCCCAAATAACATTAAGAAATTCTACATGAGGAATATTCCCAGGCTCTTTATTCCTGGACTCTGCATTTCTAGATTCTCTATTTGACATGCCTCTAAAAAGTAGAGTGTCTTTTAAGTTTATTAGCTCTGGAAGAAATGGAAAAATATTTGTGAGCTGTTACATTTTTGTGGTCACATGGTAGAAAATTTCAATAAAACTTCTCAGTGTTGACAAAGTTATAGTAAAATGGACACTCTTATACTATATACATGGCCACTGAAACTCAGGACAGTAATTTGGGAAAGTCTGAAATATGCCTATGATTGGATCAGCAAGTCTGTTTTGAGGAATTTATCCTAAGGGGGAAGGATTAGATAAATATCTAAATATATGTATCTCAAGATTCTTATTGCTGTCTTGTTGATAACAGCAAGAAGATCACAGCTATACAATCAGAGGGATTCATTTAAGTCAGTTACCATACACTCAAAAATGGATTTCTGTAAAATCATATAGTTGCAATTTATCATTATGGAAGTTTACTGACATTGTGTTAAGTCATAAGGCTTTTTACAAAGTAATACATGTAGTATTGAATAGAAACCATATTTGTCAGGCATGAATGGGAAGGTGGCCTAGAAGGATTCACACTGAGATGACAGCCAACAAAATGACATTTGCATATGTGCTTATATAAGTAGATTTTAGGTAGTTTTGTTTTTCTTTTTTGAAATATACATTTTTGAGCAAAGGTATATGACATAAATATGACACAAAGGTATATGATGTAAATACATATGTAACCAAATGATAAAAGCTTATAAAATCCTCATAAAGAAGGATATGTTTTGGGGACAGATGAGAATTTTCTACAGAGACCAAAAAGGTAAGGATTTCATGTTTTCATTATACACAGTAATCATCCACTTATTTAGCTATTGATTTGAGGAAGAACGTTTCTTTCTGAAGAGACCCTTTAAGGTGTATGTTTTGGATTTTAGTGCTGAAGTATCATCTATTGTGTGGTCTGGGATCACCAACGGCTTTACCGAAGGTAAGAAAGATGACATTAGCTTGTTTTAGTTTGTCCTTTCTTCCTCTTAACCCACAGCATAGGACTGAGACTGAAGATTTCACTGAATTAGTGTTTAGTCTGTGTAAATAACAAGAACTAAAGATTTACTCATTTTGTCATTAAAACTTTTATGATGTTTACTAAATTCTAGACACTATTCTAAGAACTCTGGAAATAGGAACTTCTTAATCTGTTAAGGTGCTCGAAGACTAGATAATCATTATTATTTTTATTTTATTGAAGAAAAAATGTATGCCTCACATAGAGGTGAAGCAGCTTGTCTGATCTCAAAAAGCCATTGAATTCGAGGGAACATTTATCCTCAAAGTTGGTAATCACAGTGATGTAGATGAGAACAAGATACTGAAATCACCTGGATGTCTTATAACAGGACGTGTTAAACAAATGGTGACAAATCACCATACAGCCACCAAATGCTTATGATAAAAGGCATGAGAAACTAAATAAAATGTACACCAAAAAAAGTTAGCTGTTGGGCTGGGATTGTGGCTCAGTGGTAGAGCACTCACCTAGCATGCGCAGGACCCGGGTTCGATTCTCAGCACCACATAAAAAAATAAAGGCATTGTGTTGTGTCCATCTACAAAAAAGATATTCTCTCTCTCTCTCTCGCTCGCTCTCTCTCTCTCTCTCTCTCTAAAAAAAAAGTTAGCTATAGAACTAATATCATAATCTTGTGCAAAAATAGCTAAATAGGTAAAATAGAAAGGCAGCAACAGTAAACAATCATAACTAAATGTTAACAGTGATTGCTTCAAGAAAGAAGGAGATTCTGGATTATTTTATTTTCTACTCATTTTCCAAAAATGATTAGAATAAAAAATGTTACTTTAAAATAAGAGTTGTGATTTTTTTCCCCTGTTCTTTTCAAGCACAAAAAGTAACACAACTTAGGAAAATTGCCATTACAATTTAAAATCTGGAAACATAGTGTCTGACTCAATTGTGGCACTGATACATGTTACTCTGAGCAGCTAGCTTAGGGATACTGTCTGTCCATGAATTTATAGATGCCCCATGAATCCTGGCCAGACTCCAATCCCTGAGGATCATGGGTCATTTCTTTCTTGCAGCGCTGAATTTCTGTTAGACTTCTCACTTTGAAAATGTGCAAAAATCTGAGAAGCACAAAGCAAAAAATGCAAAACATAAAAAAGACTGGCGTAAACAGCAGATGGCCATCCAAGCAGAGGGCTCTAGGGTTTACTAGGAAAATCTCTACAAAAATATAAAGTGTACAATTCTACTACTAAATATTAATTTGTTTTGTTGCCTTTTCTTACCTATCCAAAACTGATTCATGCAACTAACCACAAGAATGTTTTCATGTGAGGGGAACACATTTGACATATTCCCAGTAAGGTATTAGATTTACTTTTCTCTAACCAGAAGCACAGACAGCCGGAACTAGCAATACTGAGAGTGGGTATCTTGATTGAAAGGAAATTACTTACTTTGGGGCAGGAATGGAAACTGATGTAGGGCCAGAGATGCAGGGAACTTGCTCTGCTCTCTGCTTTGCTGGGATGAGGAGGCTGAGAGAGTCATATGACTTTCATAACACAGCTAAACAGACTCAGCTAAGACAGCAGGTGTATATGTGTGAGCTTAAGATTAAAATAGTACAGTTGTCCCTCAATTGTACTCAATGGGTTCGTTGCTGGGTCCCCTCCTTTCCTCACAGATACCAAAATCCCAGGACACTAAATCCTTTTTGATAAAATGAGATAGCATGTGCATTTAACCTATGTAATCCTCCATAGACTTTAAATCATCTGTAGATTACTCATAATGCTGAATACAGTGCAAACGCTATGCAAATAGTTATACTACTTCACTTGGGGAATAATGACTATAAAAGTTAGTACATGTTCAGTACACATGTAATTGTTTTTCAAAATTTTTGATCTGAGGTTGGTTGAATCTATGGATGAGGAACACATGGATATGAAAGTTTGAATGTACTACCAGAAATCTTGGCCCCAAGGGAAGAATCGTGTTGGGACAGTGGAGTGTAACCCTGCAGGGAAAGGAGATGCCTTTTTCTACCCCCAGGTGAGAAGAAAGCTGCTGCAGGGCTGTGCAAGGGACCCTTGAACAATAAGCACCTCTCTCTTAGAGAGGGATTAGATCAGTTTGCTGGGTGAGCAAGTTTCCCTGAGGAGTCATAATCCCACCCATGACTCATGGCTTGTGAAAGACTTTCAGCCAAGTTCAATGGCAGCATTACAAGGCATCAGTTTCTCCTGTCTGGAAACTGTCTCTTTTTAATCCTGTCTATACCACTTTGCCTTGCCTTCTTTCCTCACTATCAGATAAACTGGATTAATCTTTACACATACACTCTTTAATTTTGCCCCTTTGATGTTCAAACATAATTGTACATCCTGGATGGCTGAGTAGTGCTTTCCTTTGGTTGCTTTTTTACTTTCTTTTCTCAAAGCTCTAATACCTATTGATCCCTTAAACTGAATAAGCATTCCTCAAAGTCTTGAAGTTTTGTGGAAGGAATACTCTGGAAAGGAAGGAGCAAGGCGTTTCTAGAACTTCCAGGCATTAGAATCGCTAAAAGATGGTGACTTGGTATTGTGCCTTGAGGTCCTAAAAGGGTTCTGGCTGCCATGACGGGGAAGTTCTGGACCACTCCTCTAAGTTCCTCTAGACCCTAACTTTTACATGTGGGTGTGTTGAAAAGATTCTGCTCTTGTTTAAAGAAAAATCTGTTCTTTCCCCTCTCTTTTCTTTTCCTTGGAGAATGTACCCAAATTTATGGCCTCAGTAGACTGACGTTGTTCAAACTTTCCCCCCCAGGTTTGCCTTTGACCCTTGGTTCTCAGAATTAGTCCTCAGTTGTAAAGTATTAGTGAGTATTTACTTAGAGATGTTCTGCTGACTTCAAATGGATGACAGGTATGTGGTGAGGTCTGACAATGCCCTTCCATGTCCATCCAAGGTTCTCGACTTCCTTCTGGAGCTCACTCCCTGGGACACTCTGGCATGAACCTTCAGAATTGCCTTTGACTCCTCTGTTTTCTGGCACTAGACATTTCTAAGCCTAGACATTTTGTTATTCCTTTGATCTACATCTTTGCTGAATTAATGGAACAATTTCTATTTAACCCAACAGTGAGGGTACTTATATGAGTCCTTGCATTACTAATTTTCATTTAGAGACAGCAGAATTTCAATATCATGTTGCCATTTAGATTTGCCATATAATATTTGGTAGTATAAGAGCACATCAGCATTCAATGTAGCAGAATTTGCATTAAGTGGCTCTTATTTACTCAACTTATCAGTTTAACTGACATTTTCCTTTCCTGCTTTTAACACATTTGTGGCTTGCTGAATGCTCTTAGTTGATTTTTGTATTTTTCAAGATCCAGTTATATTTCATCCCAAGTCTCATTAAAACTTGCCATTATAATTATGTGGACCGTTGAAATATGAACTCCATCAAAGAATGACTTTTTTTTTTTTTTTACAAAAACTAGGTTGAATGGTTTTGAAAGACTTGAAAAAAAGACATTGCTGAAAACCTTTAATTTAAAATAAATGTACAGAAAAAATTTAGACGTGCATTTATCTTTTTAGTGACTTCCTGCTTTAGTTAACTTTTCCCCCACTGAACCTGACTCTGGATCAGAGGGCTTTCAGTGTGCGTCTCGGAGGAATGTCGCACATGATTTAGAGCATGGGCTTTGGCGCTGTCTGGGGGCAACTCCTGTCTCCATTTCTAAGTAACTATGGTTGACTTTTATTCCTCTGGAAATGCAGATCATACTAATTTCCCTCTCCTATGTATGAGGATCAAATGAGTTAATTCGTGTAATGCACTCTAAGTAGTGGCTGGCATATAATAAGCACTTCGTAAATACCATGCCTAAGTACAGTGGGAAATGAGGAGAGTTGATATAGAATAAGCCTAGAAAGAAATCTGAACAACGCCTTTGATGCCACATGATTCATAGAGCAAGAAGCCACTCTAGCCACTGTCTTGAGCAAGGGCAATTCTAGCTGTTGTCATTAGTAATAATGTTAATAACACAAATAATATTAGCAGCATTTCCATCATGAAAGCTTAACAACTCTTAGGTGATTGCATGACTTGTCTCTTTGACCCACTGAAAATTAGAATCAGGACCCAGATCTAATTCTAGCTTTGCCACAATCTACTGAAGTGTCTTCTGGTCGGCCACATCCCCTTTTCGGGCAGTTGGATGTAATAGTATCTGCCTGTCTACCTCATGGCGTACAGGGCAGTAAGGGTACACAGAGCCAGATAAGTCGGAGAGAAGGGATTAGGGCGAGGCTGGGGACCTGCTGAGAGGATTAAGTCCTTACATGACAGCTGTAAGGAAGAGTGTTTCATCTGAGGGCTTTTGGGTGGCTGAAATCTAAGATGGTTTCACTGTTTTCATAGGCCATATACCTGTTCATGACTCTGACTCTATGTTCTGTGATTCGCATTTATTGTAAGAAAGGGGATGGTTGGGGCTTAAGTGACAGGATATGGAGCAGAAACAAAGATGGGGGAGGGTCAGCAGGGGCCCTGGACTCATTCTGTATCTCTCTGTGGAATAGCCCGTGCAGAGAATGGCTTTTGGGCTACATTGGGTTGGAATTGCTTCAGATTTAAAAGTGTTGAGAAGCTTGGTTGCCCATTGTTCAAATAAGGTATATGTCAGTGATGTCAACACAACGTGTTAAGGAAATGTCACATCTGTCTGCAATTGGCTACCTCTCAATAGGAGCAACACCACTGGCAGCCTGGAGACCAGATGCTGCTTTCAATCAAATGGAGGTCAAGCAGCTTTAGACGGAAGAATGTTTGCACCTCCCAGCCCCAGCACCAAAAGGAGTCTGCAAGGCGATTGATTTTGGTGGAATCAAAATTGTTTTAGCTCATATGCCCATTTTTTTTTTCCTAGTGGATGGCATTGCAGTCACCAGAATGGAATAACCCCAATGGTGGTCCTGGTCCTAAGATTATGAAAAAACCATGGGCAGTGAGATTTCTGTTCACAAGGTTGCACGGCCTGGGCTTCCCCCTGGGCATTGTCACTGCAGCTGCAGAGGCAGCCTGGAAATATCCCTTGCTCTAGACTTCAGCTTTTAAACTGAGTATTGAGAGAGTTATCCTTGATGGTTTGTGCCAGCGCTTCCAGGGTTTATGGTCTGCAGTTATGCAGATATGAAGGAAGGCTGACCTTGGCCAAGCCTGGGGACAGTCACCTGGAAAATCAGTAAGTACAGTGAAGTTTCCAGAGCAAAAGTCTTCTCTGGTCTTTCTTATTGGCCCACGTGGGGAAAACAGGTTAAAAACATCTGGTTGGAAACATATCTTGAGCCAGAGTGTGAAATGGCGATTATGAACTTAATTCTAAAGGACTCTTTAATTAAGCCTCTTAGATTGGATTTGAAAAAGAGAAAAACGCATCCCTTGGCTAAACGTGTGTACGGGAGGGAATCTAGGAATTAATACACATTTAAGTGGGGTTTGCTTCTTGCACATTTTTGTAAAGGTTTTTTTTTGTTAGAATGACTGTAAAACAGAAAAGCTAAAACATCCAGGTTTCTTTCCAATTCAGTTTTGGGCCAAAACTACACACATGTTGAATGTCCATTTAACAAGAAGTTCATTGCTAGGTGCTGCTAGAGATAAATAGGACATTGTGAGAGGAAAAAATTGTTTGCCCTCCCTGACATTTTCTTCCCTGAGTATATCACCTGGTTTCTCTCTACGAGTAACTCAACTCCCGTTGCTGAAGTTGGGGGAATTTTGGAAGGATGGCTGACTTGATTCTGGCCTTCTTCCTAGAAACCTGCTTTCCTGCACAGAGCATTTGCTCTCTGCTGCATTGTGAGAGCCTTCTGCTACTAAGTTTTAGCCAGCAGGAGAGGGGATGTAGTTTTCAGGTAATATTATAAAGTCCTCTCATATGTTGCATTGGCTGATGTCACTGAGAATTTAAAAAAAGAGTAAAATTTGGGGGAGCAAATTATACTTGTGGCAGGGCTTTTGGCGGGCCAAGATGTATGGCTTTGGGCTACAGATTAGTGTGAGGGTATGGTCTTTTGACTTTGGTCATTTGTGCAAGTTTAACAAAACTGCAGGTGATTTTTATAGTCACGTAATTGTCACTTTACTACTGAGACCTAAGTAAGAGTCTTTAAAAGACAACCACACGCTACTTTGATCATGGGAAAGGACAAAAGCTTATGGTGGTTTTGTCCATGAGTAAGAGATTATTTTTATGGGGAGAACTGTACATAGGGGGAACTGCAACTGACCCAGGTGGTTTTCAGAGTGCTCCCATGTGGGGCCCCTATAAAGGGCTAGTGGGTGGACCAAAAGCTGAGACAAATGTCTGATTATAGAGGAAATAGCGTCCCCACTGGCATTCATGGGTAGAACACTTTTAGCTATATTTGAAGGACAGGGAAGGTTCTAGCTTTACATGGCTAATGTTGGGCCTGAGTCAGCTGTTTTGAAAACCATTTTGCATCCAGGAGCAAAGAGGAAGCTGTGGGAGGCTAATTCTAAATTCACGTGCATAGCCCACAGATTTGAGAGTGGAAAATTTTCAAAGAAACTCCTGGATGAGTTTCAAAGAGATGATTTTTATAGGTGTGCATGCATCCTGAAAAATCATGTCAGAGAAAAATCTAGAATTCACATCACAGGAAGCCGGTGTCTCAAGGAGCATAGGACCCAAGGGTCAGGACTTTGCTGGGCCTCTGGGATCTCAGGCATGCAAATGGCAATAGAGTTCCAGTTCAGGAATCCACTGGGGGATATTTTTTCAGCTGAAACAAAAGTATATATGAGGTCAAAATCTTTGCTAGCAGGTAGTTTTACTAGGGCTAAGCAATCTATAAAACAGACATAGAAGTGCCCCTTACAGCACAGAGAGAACATCGCTGGTCACCAGAGGGTGGACTCTGCAATTACAAAGAACCTAGGTTCAGGTTAACACCAAGATGTTAGAGTGGAAGGGGAAACCAAGAAATGAGGGATGCAGGGAACATAGTGCAAACCATTAATTATCAAGTATCTGCTAACCGATTTAACTTCACAAGTTCTGGATTTTAGACAACAGAAGTTGGCAAACAATGGCTGAAATGAAAACCCTCCTATCTTGCTCTTCTTCACAGAGGTGTCACTGATTCAGTGTTATGGTTTGGGGAATGCTCTGTTTCCAGGTCTGGGGAAGCTCCTTTAGAGGTTCGGGATTGGCATTCTCCACGTTAGAAGGGTGAAGTTTCTTACAAGGCCTTTTAACTTCTTGGCTGCTTTAAAAGATGAAGTTCTTCAGAACTTGACATTGAATTAATGTAACCTCAAAGGCATTCAATGAGCTACATTCAGTGCTGAGGGAGACAGTCTAGGATGTAGCTGTTAAAGGGAACTAGGAAAACTCCACAGGTGAAAACAGAAAATAAGTGCAGGAGGATGGAGTTTAGGATTTAATTTGATTAGACTTTAACTCAACTAGGTAAAAGAATTAAAATTGGATATTAGTTCCTTTGAACTTCAATGCCTTTGCACTTGAACTTGCTTGGAAATTTGATTTTTTAATATGAGTTTCTCCCTGGAAATTTCACTTTGGACAGAAGTTTCTATTAAAATTTGGAGCATCTCAATAATAGTGTCAATGCTAACAATAAAGTGGGAATGCAAGATCAGGAGTGCATCCATGTATTTCATCCTTGTCATATCCTAATGTGGTCATTTAATTGCTTTGCAGTGTCATTGCATACTATGTTGAGTGGTGTGGCTTGATGTCATTTGGGTAGGAAATAAAATAGAGAATGAATTTTCTACCTTGAAAAGAGTATGGT
Source organism: Ictidomys tridecemlineatus (assembly GCF_052094955.1). Classification (NCBI taxonomy): domain Eukaryota; kingdom Metazoa; phylum Chordata; class Mammalia; order Rodentia; family Sciuridae; genus Ictidomys; species Ictidomys tridecemlineatus. The sequence continues at coordinate 182,145,699 of NC_135483.1, forward strand.
CTTGGGAGTCGATTTAATTACTATTCTGCCCTGATATAGCCTTAATCTATTTGGGAGAAAAATCTAAACTGCTCACCAGTGGTCTCAGGAACACAACCAAAGGGGCAGTGATTGATATGGGAAAGAGGATTTCATGAAGGCAGCAATGGGGGTATTGTTGTCGATCACTGATGTCCTTCTCTAAAGGGGACATGCACACTTCTGGTTGATTATTACCTCAATGTTACATTCTATTGATTTAAGAAAACAAAAAGTGAGAAGTATAAATGGAAAACAGTCCTTTCTCTAATCCTGATGATTCTTTCCAAGTGGAGAAAAGTTTACTGATATATAATTTCCCATATCCATGTCTCCAGGAGCTAGAAGAAATGATTGGATTGGAAGTTCATCACACTGAGCTCTACTCTCACTTTGTTCCTATTGGGAATGAAACCCTTGTAGGAAGCCAGTATCTTGATCCCCCTTCCCAGTGCTCTGCTTTGATGGTAGCTTGCTCCACTCTGACTCAATATTCTGAATCAACTTTATGGTCATCAGTGGGTCACTTAGAAGACCCTTATGGCTCTAACCTAAAGCTACAGCTTATGGTTTAGCCTTTCTCAGATTTTCAGGTGATATTTTGGCCTCTTTATGACATTCTTAGATTATACTTATCATTTAGTTCACAGTCCAGAAGGCATAAAAATGCAGTGACTGTTAGGACATCTTTGAAAATCCCAACAAGCATTCTTTTTGTCCTTAGATTCTGGATTTCATTTGCAGGGTGTGGGGAGGGGTGGGGATTAGGCCTGAAGAAGTGACCAGTAGACCAGGGACAATGACACATACTACACTTTATAATTAAAGACCAAAATTATACATGTGTTCAGGAAGTGGGTTGTGGTTAAAGGAAAGGATTAGAATGATATGAGCTAGGTAAGGCCGAGCCATCAAGACCTACTTCACAGAGCAGTCAGTACGTGCAATAGATCTGATGCAGTAACAAAGATTTTCAGGCTTCCTATTCCAGGAGACTCTTGGCTATGTCTAGAATACAAGGGAGAGATTTGGAGATCAAATTGCACCATCTCTGGATCCTTTCAACTTGTTTCGAACCAAACAAATGATGTGTTTGTGACGGGTGGGCTTTTATCAACAAGGGTAAACAGCAGCCAATAAAAGGTAACAGGGTACAATTCTTCCTTTCTACTTGTTCTCTTACCTTCCCTATGAGCCCTTTTGGAAACTTCCAGGCATCAGTTCCACTAAAACAGAGATGGGGTTGGATGGAATTGAGTTATTCTTGACCAGTTAGAGAGTCTTGGCTTATCCCACAGCATCATTCATTAAAAGCATAGTCAGGTTTCAGCAAATGTCTGGAGCCAGCAGAGAAGGACCTCCTTTTCAAGGGCCCCATCACCTGGCATGGCATGAAAATTTTATGTATTTAAGGTTCTGATATCAAGTGTAAGAGATGGGGACAGGAGTAAATTCTTCAAAGTTTTTATCCCTGAAGTGTCTTTGTTTTAAATTTATCTGAGAAATTCCCCTCTTAGTATCCATTCCAAGAGTCCCTTGGACTTTTGCTAGGTGTGCCTATAATGGGACCTTGAGCACATTGCTTTTTATAAAGCACTTAGGGTGTTTGGGGTATGCAATGGTTAGTTTTCCACACCTGCATCTCAGGTTGTGCTTAAATATAAAATATCTTAGATCCCACAAATAAAAAGACACATGTAACTATCTACTAGCAGTAAAAGATAAATGAGGTTACCATCTTGCTCATTGGCCCACAATCTAAAAAGAAGGAGAGGAAACGGGATCTAAGCATCAAAGGGAAGTATGTTTGGGAAATAGGAAGAAGTCAACTTGGTAAGGACTTGGCTCTACGTAGATGAGAAGTAAAGATTAAACTGCAAAGGTGACAGGAATTAATGATTTTTGACCTGAAAGAGTCTTTTGTTTTCATCTGTTTTGATCTTAATGTGGAACTGGAACACCTGTTTTCAAACCAAAGCTATTTCATTAGTAGCTATGTAATTTTACTCACGCTAACATCAGTTTGCTTATCATGAGAATGCAGTTTATTTATTTATTTATTTTTTTTAAAGAGAGAGTGAGAGAGGAGAGAGAGAGACAGAGAGAATTTTTAATATTTATTTTTTAGTTCTCGGCAGACACAACATCTTTGTTGGTATGTGGTGCTGAGGATCGAACCCGGGTCGCACGCATGCCAGGCGAGCGCGCTACTGCTTGAGCCACATCCCCAGCCCCGAGAATGCAGTTTAAATAAAATATATTTTTAATATGTGAAAAGGTCTGGTGAAATTCAAAGATATTCAGAGAATAATTCTTAAGCATGTTGAATCTAGATATATTCCTTTTCCCAATTTTGTATATGAGATAACTGGGCTTTCAAGAAATTAACTTATGGGTTTCAGATGCTGGAGTTAATGATGGCAGACATGAGATGCAGATCTTGTTCTTTCCTTTCTCCCTCTCCAGTGGGACTTCTGCTCCATCATGTGTAAAGCAGAATGACTATTTCAGTAATAGACCCACAGATAGTTGGATTAGGGTCACACCTGGGCCCTTAGAAGATAAGAAGGATTGCACTATCTCTGTCGAATCACAGATGATTTGGTAGTATGACCTGGTGACCTACAGGATGGATTAGGGGAAGAAGTGATCTCAAAGTGATTTTTGTTCCCTTTTAGATTCCAATAATACAAGGGGCTAGGCTGACGTATCCACCCTATATACTCAGCTTCAGCAGTGTCTGGTTCAGAGATGTAGAATAAATGTATGTTGAAAGATGAAAAATTGGAAGGAACTAAATAAGTAAATAAATAAGTGAACTCATGAGTGAATGAAATGGGGTTTTGGTTACATACTGGTTTTTCACTTCCTTTTTCTATCTGAATTACAGAATATTCAAGTTAAGTTCTCAAAACTCACAGGGACATGGTCAATATATTCTGAATCATTACTGTTAGAAACACACTAATTTAACCAAGACCTAAAATTCTTTCTTAGAAATATTATAATGAGAATCTAGCCTGGTTAAGAGCTTTAGATTTGAGTCAGACAGAATTGGACTGAGTCTGGACTTGGCTCTGCTACTGTAATTGTGTGATTTTGAGCATGGACTCAAGGGGAGAAAGCAGAATAAAAGAGAAAAAAAAATACTTTTACAACTTCTTTTTTGTTTGTTTTTTGTCAATCCATGGAGATTCCCAGAAATTCTTTGCTCTGGGCTGGTCTCTACTGTAGCTGATGGGACAGGAACAAGAAAATGCAAATTGTTCATAGAGAGAGAGCTACTGTGAAGTGAGTGTGGTAATATATGTATTTGTCCAGATGTCCTGGGAAGCAGGCCTGTGGTCAATGCTGCATTTTCAATTTGTGGATCATTCATTTACTTTGCTTCACTTTTCATAACTTTTCATTTGTGGAGAGAAAGCAAAAGCAATATCTTAACAGCATCCAGTTTTTCTATTTATGACCAAGTTCTGAAAAAGAGAAAAGATCAGTAAAGGGAGCTGATTTTGCCTCTGGTTTCTTAGACAATGATGCGTCTCCCTTTTCACATGGCAGCTTCTACCTGCAATACAGCTGTTGGTGTTGTGTTTTGTTCTCTTGGCTTACGGTCCCCAGTTTCTCTTCCAGAGGACCTAGATCCCAGGAGGCATTCACATCAATTCCATTACTATTCAAAGAGGAGTCTTCAGAGGGCTGAATTTATTAACTCAACTGTTTCTATTTTAGTTCTTTGTCTCATTATTATAGGCCATTAGCAGTTCATGATATTTGCTTGGCAGACGTAAATTTCTCTCTATGCTGAAAATTTGAGCATCTAAATATTTGACTTGGGTAAGGCACAACTAAAATCCAAAGCACAACGGGAAGGTGACCTACCGCTTCTGTTCAACATTTAGTTGACCCCATTGGAGAATCTACCAGGCCTAGAGGCAAGAACTGAGCTAGGATGTGGATACTGGATAGTTTGTCTTCTTCGAAAATACCCAAAATTCCCTTAGGAAAGTGGGTTCCCTAAAAACAAGAACCAATCTATAATCCCCATTGTTATGGTTTGTCTTCCAAGTGTTTGTGAGCTGAAAATTTGGTCCCCAATGTAAGAGCTTTGAGAGGTGGTAGTGGGTTATTAGGTCATGAAATCATCCTGAGAATGGATTAGTGCCCTTCTCTAAGGGGAATGGGTTTAGTTTCTCAGGACTGGATTAGATACCTTAAGATCAAGTTCTTATAAAGTAAGGTCACCTCACATGTCTGATCCCCTCCACGTGTACTACTCACTGTTGTGCCAACTTCTTTTCTTTATAGATTTCCAGTCTCAGGCATTTTGTTATAGCAGTAGAAAAATGGATAAAGATACCTACTCAACAGAATTTCTTTCTGAAAAGATTGTGAAGAATGAAAATTGTTCCTACTGCTGAAGAAATCCTGTGACTACAATTTTTTTTTCCTTATCAGAGTGTTATGTTATTGCAGCCGGGTATACTTTGAATTACCTAAAGTATAGCTATTGTGGCTTAAGTCAAACACATTTGTCCCAGAGAGGGAGGGCCTCTGGTTTCCCCGACATGTCCTACCAGTTCATTAACGAAGAGGAAGAAGACTAGGTGGAGGTGCGTCTCTCTCTCTCTCTTTTTTAATATCATAAAAAGAGAAAGGGAGGGAAAATTCTTCAACTAATCCATGCTGTCAAGATAGATTTTCCAGATTCCTATTTTGCTTCTTTTCCTTTATTTCATTATATTTCCCCCTATTGCTTCCTGAACAGACTACCATAGTTTTCCTGATTCTTCCTGTGTTGTCATATGTAGTGCCTTGCATGCAGGTTTCCCGTTGCCTGGCTTCCCTCTTGGGTGTGTTACTCACCTCTCAAAGCTTGTCTTGTCATCTGTTAGATGAAGATAATAAAACCATTTCTTACAGAAGCCATTGTGAGGATTAACTAGGATAATCGATGAAAAGGTCTTAGCTCGGTCTCTGGCACATATGAACTGGATAATTGTTCTTGGCATTACTTTGTTCATCCTCTGTTTGACAAAATTATACTAATGCACAGTAACCATTTCATACGCACTTTCTGCTTAAATCTTTCCTTGTCTGTTCAGGGACACCATTGCTTTTCCTTTATGCCTCTGGATCATTCTGTACATACGTACATTATACTTAACTGAATGTGTGTCTTCCCCAGAGGATTGTAAACTTTTGTAGATGGGAGCCATGTCTTGGTCATTGTTTCCAGCGTCTAACAGAGTTTCTCTGCCAACAAAAACTTAATTAATATTTTTCAAATGAATTTTGAGAGAGCAGATGAGTGAGTTAATAAAGGAAAGAAAGTCTCCTAAAAAGGTGTGTAGTGGCAGGATAAACTGAGGTTCCTAGAAATACAATGGAGAGACGGTAAATTTGGACTAAGTAGTTGGCATTTCATTTGCTGAAGTAGTTCAAGTTTCTAGAAGCATTTCCTTTATGAGCAGTGGGAAATGGGAAGATGTAAACGGGGTGAGTTGAGTATTAATTGAAGTAAGTCCAATTTTTAGACAAAAAAATGGAAGAAAGAAACCAGAAAAATCCAAGCAGCTTTGATCACGGGGAAAAGATGAAAACCAGAGAAAGTGGCTAGAGAAAGGGAGATAATGAGGCCAGGTTAGTTTGGGAGGAGTGATTAGGACTGGTGTTGAAAAGAGAGGAGACTTAGGAGAAAGTAAGAATTGATTCAAAGAGAATTTTAAGAAACTTCAAGGCAATTCTCTTCACCACCTACCTAAAGAAGTCATCCTTAAACCAAATTCCAATTTATTGGTTCCCCAGATCAGACAATTCTCCCCATTCCCTCTTAATGGCATGGACACTTGCTGCTGGTGATTAGATTTTTTTCTGCTTTTTTTTTTATTGGGTTAGAAAGCTTGGTGTTCTCTTATTTGTTTCCTGTCTTCTTGGATTTGGTCTCTACTCGGACTTCCCTGCTTAATGACTGGGTTGTGATCACACCAGATGCCTCCATCCACAACTTCTTACAACAAATCTCAGATATCCTCAGAGAGAACCCCTTCCTACACAACCCAGGTCTGTGTGGAAATTCATCTTAACTATTTGCTCTCAAACCTAGTCCCTTCCTGAGAAGAGGAACCACCTCTGATTTTTCTGTGCTCCCTGTGATGGGTCTTATCCCACTTTGGTGCTCATGGAGGAAGCTGGGTAATTGGAGATTTGGTCTCTGTCTTCCTCAAAACATGAAAATGTTAATCAAACACTCTCATAAGGCAATAATGGAAACACTTCTTTGCTTTTACTCTGTTTTTGCTTCATGACATGAAAAAAAAAAGAGAGAGAGAGAGAGAAGGTTATTCTCTTCTTATGTACTATCCCATTATGATGAAAATAAGTGAGCTTTGGAGGAAACAACTAAAGTATGACATATCTGGTTAGAAACTGATTTTGCAAATTGATCATATAGCAGTAAACACAATAAAATGGGTGATTTCCCTCTGTGTAGTAGGAGAATCACTACAGAAATATAAAAGGACAGGAAATGTTATAGCATTGAGTTATAAGCTCTTTTGAGTGTATCAGAGCATGATTTTTTTTTTCAGAGTGGATGGGATTGCTGATTTAGTAGATCACTTAATAAAAGTACAAAACAGACTTGTATCATTCTGAGATGTTTATGAGCTGCTATTTATGGGCTAAAAGTAGAGTTTAGGGATGAGAATATGAAAATGAATTCATCATATCCTTTCCATACCAGTTATGTCTGATTTCCCAAAGAATGTCTGGACACATGGGATTTATTTTCACTAACACTGTTCACTAGGGAAAAAAAATTTGACGTGATGGTGGATTTTTCTTGGGGCCAGTTCCTGGCAGCATGGTGAATAGATGTTCCCTGTTCTAACTGGTATGATTCCAGGGAAATGGGAAGATTCCTCTTATGATACCTGTGCCTGAAGTACTAATCCTTCGGGAGTCAAGCATTGGCCACCTTATGTGGCTAATATAAAAACACCCCGTAACTCCTTAACCCCTTCTTTGATTTGTTATGAGATCTCTTTTTTTTTTCTAATACTAGGATCTAAGGCTTGATATGTATGGTTGTAGAGGTGACAGAAATCCCTTGAAAATGACAGAAAATTGAAAAAGTAAATTGCAGTTTTTAAAATAGAAAGCTATTTTCAACATTGACTTTTAAAAGTAAGATTTGGATCATTAGTCTGAAGTTTGTCTGATGAATTCAGTCTCAGAAAACTACTAGAGACAATATGGAATCAAAAGAAAAGCTTTATCCCACAATAAGATGGTACCAATGAGAAGGTCCTTCCTGAACTCCTTAATGCCTTTGTGCTCGTGGGCATGATACTTAACTCTAAATGAAAGTCTGAACTTTACCTGGAAATTGACGTTGGGTAGGAAAAGAAAGAGTTGGGTTTGGTGACTTTGGGTCAGGTAAAATGACAGCTTATTTCATACTGCTGTCTCCATGAGGCCGGCCTTTGACACTCAGTTGAAGGATCTGCAGAAACTATGAGGGAAACACACCCACATGCTCACTCAAAAGAGGACCGACCCTTCACATGTGGCTGTTGGAATAGTTAACCAAAGAGCTTAAAGGAAAGTCACAGGCCAAAAGTTCATTGCAAACACAGAATTGCAGATCTAACGAGATGTGGCAGCACAATAACGCATGATTTGTGTCAGTGTTAAATTAGCCCCATAAATAACAAATATAACATCTCACTCTTTCTTGTATTTTATAGTGAGGACTGCCCGCCCCCCCCAACTGTTCAGGGCAATCAGGCTATGGATGACAACATCCGTTTTGCAGATGGAAAAACCGAGATTTCATGAGGCTCACTCATTCTCAAGGTCATAGAGGAGAGTTAGGCTTATTTGCCAATGTCTGATCATAAATCCTGGATAACGACACTAATTTTTTAGAACCTTAATAAATATTGTTATGGTGGGTCACATTTTTGAAAGTGATTTTGGATAGCTATTCTATCAAAGCTCTTTTAGGAGAGGTTAAAATTGACTTAGTGGATCCAAGTTCTACCGGGGTAAATTTTAAAAATTAGCTAAATTTGCCTCCTCTGTATGTCTCTTCCACCAGTGTTATGAATGGGTGGGACTTGAGTGCCATCTGGAAGACTTCTACTATATGACTTCACAGTACATGACCATATGGGTCAGAACACCAGGCTCATCATCGAAGTAAATATTGTTCAATTGTTTCCATTGTGAGGGTTTGAGCTTTATTAGTTCTAGAGTGGAAAGCTTAGCTTAGTTAGCTTAGCTTGGTTAGCTTAGTGTTTATAGCTTACTACTGTTTTCCATTTTAGATTTGGTATGACAAATTTAGCAAACAACACTGAAACAGTTTTTATGCTTGAAAGATGCAATTGGATTGCACCCCAGTATGACAATATTACAGTTCAGTTCATCTTAAAAATTCTGGATGGGAGGACCCAAAAGACACAACTTGGAAAATAGAAGAAATGAATTCATCAAGGGTGCCAGGGACAGAGATCTCTTTATATTATTTTTTTTTTGTTTGTGCTTTTTAAAAGAGTTGCAAAGGGCTGAGGTAGAGTAACTTCTCTAACATGTTAGAGCACCAGCACAATGAATAAATACACAAAATAAAATAAGAGTTGCAAAGGTTGAAGAGTTTGAGGAAATTACAAGTGGATTTGTGAAGTCAGTTTTAAAAGGAAAGCCTCTGCTTCTTACAATATTTATGCTACAACTGGGCACAAAATTTAATATGCTGGAGGTCTACTGATTGCACAAGCAATGGGCCACTTGCATTTATAATTAACCACTCACACCCTTGTTTTTCCTCGCAACCCAAGAGGTTGATTATGTGATTGTAGGTATGATAATTAGCACACATGAAAAGAAAAACTCAGCAGAAGCCTCCAAAGAGTGTCCTTTTATTGAAAGCTTCAAATACGAGCTAATTAGGTTAGAAGGTACAGGAGATGGCCCCCAACATGTGCTATAGCAAAACACTTTGTCTGCAGTCCAGTTGCTCTTACTGGGTAATCGAAATCGCTGCCCCAACAGGCCTATGTGGGAACAGCTCTCTGCTCCAGTGGAGAAGGCGACAAGTTACACGTCTGGAATGGTGAACTTCTCCATTCTGATGCTCCTTTTCACTCTAGGCTGGTGCCACGGAACATCTGAAATACCCAGACAAAGGAAATCCCAGAAGAACTGACCAAAATGTCTACTCGGTTTCAGTTTTTCCCCCTTCCCTCTGTTTTCTTTCCTTCCTTCATCCTCCCTCCCTCCCTCCCTTCCTTCCTTCTCTCTCTCTCTCTCTCCCTCCTTCCTTCCTGTTACATATCTACTTTTGGAAATATGGATAATTGAAGAAAAAATTGAAAACACTTTTGGAACAACTATTTAGAAATGTTAGATAAAATATTTTAAAATATCATAAATAACTAGTCGAGTTCACAGGAAAGAAGTGGTGGTGCTCACATAATTATCAGTATTAATAATTATATGCAGTAATTTGGATGCTTGTGTTTGGTATTTGTAGGCAAAAAGTCAGCAGAGTTGCAACTAGAATGTGACAGAGACCTCAATACAGACAATTTTAATACATTAAAATAATTTTATTTGATATATCTGTGGCACCATTTAGGACAATTATAGAATTTTCAAACAAAGCAATTATCAGGTTTGATGGGCCTTGTGTTCATCGATCATTTATGAGGATCTAAGTATTTTTTATTTAAGAACGTACATTCTTCAGAAACACACAGAACTTTCATGAAAATTAGCCATTTACTAGGCCACAAAAATAAGAAGAAACATTTCATAGATCACCTTCAATAAAAGTAGAAATAGAGAGACCTAGAGAAAAGCAGTTATCTTTTCCATATATATTTGGAAATGAAAGTAAAATCACATAGAATATTAAACAAAAAGACTGAAAATTAATAATCCAATTCTAAATAAAGGAGTTAAGGGGAAAGCAAAAGCAGAATAAACTCAAAGAAAGTAGGATGAAAGGAACTATAAGTGCAGAAAATAATAAATTGGAATAAAAGAATTAAAAGGAATATCAATAAAATTCAAAACGGTTCTGATGAAAGAATAATAATAGATAAAAACAATAACATGGAAACATAGGACAGATATTGCAATAATAAATAATTATAAAAGTATGAATTCTGTTATAATTGCAGATTAAATTACGATATAATAATATAAAATGACTTTGTGATAATAAATTTGGTAATGTAGACCAAATGAACAATTTCTTAGAAGAATATGATTTATTATACCTGATTAAAGAAGCAATAGAAAGCTTAAATATATTAAATGGATAGAATAAAACTTCTAGACCCCAAGCCCATTAGACTCAGATGGTTTTCAGGTGATCTTTTTCAAAATGTCATGAAAAATAATAAACAGGCCCTTTTTTAGAAAAAGAAGGAAAAAAAAATCCTTCCAAAATGAATTTAAGAAGTTGTCTTAACTAATCCAGAACAACACAAGAAAGAAGAAATATAGACCAAATTTACTTGTAAATAGAAATGCAAAAATAATAAATCTGACATTGAATTCAGCAATGTATAGGAAAACTGAACTATCAAGATGAAGACAATTTTATCCAATTAAATATAAAAAGGTTTCAACTTCAAAGAAATCTATCATTCCAACACAATACAATCACATTTGAAGGAAAAAGAGTCATGATAATTCCAGTAAACTAACACAAATGGATTTGATAAAATTCAACCTGATTATAAGAAAATACTCTTAGTAAGTATGAGTTAAACTTCGTAACTTTCACCTTGACTGATAGATACAATGCAGTGTAGTAAGGTTAAAAGATAAAATAGATAAATATTGGAAACTAAGAAACAGAGCTTTTATTCTTAACTGATAATGTTTGTATAGGCAATCACAGAGGTTTTACAAATAATGAAAGCGTAAAATAAGGTTGTTAGATATAAGGTTAATATATAAAAATTAATGGCGTTTTATGTATGAACAATCAATAAGTGAAATGCAAATTTAAAAGAGGTTCCCGTGGACAGCAGTAAAATTAATGTGCCTATGAGTACATTTGAAAAAAGATAAAGAACATTATGAGCTTTAAGCTTCACATGTGAAAACATAAAACAAGACCTGAGTAAATGGAAAAAACACATCATGTTTCTTTAAAGATAGAATCAACCCTGTAAAATTATAAGTCCTTCCATTTTAGCTATAGTTACAATCAAACCCCAACCAAACTCACAGTAAACTTTATGAACTCCTCATAATTTTTTTTCAACAAAGAGCCAACTACCCATAATAATCTTAAGAAGAGCAAGAACAGATTTGAGTCGTTTAGCACAGAATTTACATTAAGCCTAGAATATAGATAGTATTAAATGATATGGAAATCAACCAGGAGCAGAAAAAGAGAACCCAGGTAGAATCGGGTGGAAGGGACGAGGCACGTGACACAGGTGGCATTACAGATCATGGAGGGAAAGATAGGCCACTCCAAAAATTATACAACCCATACGGAAAAGAACAAAGTTAAGCTCCCTTTAACATATAGACATAAATTCCAGATGGATTAAATACCAAAATGTGAAAAGAAAAACTGTTACATATTTAGAAGGAAACACAAGAAAGATTGTGATAATATTATGATAGGGAAGCTTTTGAAAGAAGATCCAAAAGGGATAAAGCATTAAAAAAATTACATTTAAACCCATGGTTATATAATAGCCAAAGTTAATTTTCTAGGTTATCACTTAATTTTCTGTATGCTTTACATGCTTTTCAAAGATTCATCCTTAAAAATTAAAAATAATGAAGATTTAAAAGTCCCTCAGTGAATGTGGAATAGAGAATAGGGCAGAAGGGCTGAAGAGGAGTTGACTTCCAGCCTTCCTCACCTCTCTCCCCCACCCTCCACTCAGCTGCAGTGTCTCTGCACTGTGTATATGCACTACCTCTCAGTGTCACCCCAGTTCGGTTCAGGACATGCTCACCCATGCTGAGCTTGGGACTGACAACAGACGGAATCATGACTAACAAGTACTTGTGCTTCAACTTCCTAGCGACATCTTTTCTCCTTAGTTACATGAAGTATTTTACTGGGCCTATGACAAAATCTCTCTTATGAGGTGGATGTTTTCCCATTTCCATAAGATGGCACCCCGTCACAGCATGCCAATTTGCTTATGCATGTTGAAAATACCCACTCAGTAGCCATTCAGCTTGTAAATTTGTACAGACAGTTCCCAGAACAGTTTGACTGGAACTCATGTGTGGCCTCACCCTGTTTTGCAACTGCCCAAAGCAGCCAGCCAAACATCCCCTCGGAGGATCAATAGGTAAGGACCACGTACTGCAGATTCATTTTCATTCTGAGGTCCCTTTGCTGGCACGGTTGATCTCATGTGGGGATTTGTTTTTCATAAACACCAAGTTTGAACTTTGCTGGGTCATTGAGCCCCTGATGTCAGGGGAAAAGTGTGTTTATGGGAAACACGCAAAGAATACCAAAGTGAACTCAGGCTTGATCTGAGCTCTTGTCACATGAGTGTCCATGGAGGCAGGAGAACAAAGCTCCTTGTTTACTCTTCTGTCACTTGGAGATATCTCCTAACTGCACAGTGAGGTACGACAGCAAGGTGACCTCAGGATGGAACTGGACAAATGCCGGCTTGATAAAGTGAAGGAGATCACAAGCAGATATATGTTAAAAAAAAAAAAGGAGCTGAACACTTTTTTTTTTCCTAGACTCTCTAGTTCACTGTGTGTTTGAGTCAAGGCAGAAGTTATTTAATGACTGCCTAAAGTCTATTTTCATAGTCTGATTTGGGAGGCATTGGGAAAGTCCAGATATTAAAAGAACTTTCAACTCAAGAAGCTGATTTCTTTTCTTTTCTTTTTCTGTTTTTTTTTTTTTAGAGAGAGAGAGAGAGAGAGAGAGAGAGAGAATTTTTTAAGATTTATTTTTTAGTTTTCGGTGGACACAGCATCTTTATTTTATTTTTATGTGGTGCTGAGGACTGAACCCAGCGCCCCTCACTATACCAGGTGAGTGCGTTACCGCTTGAGCCACATCCCCAGCCCCTCAAGAGGCTGATTTCTGATCAGTGATTTGATCATCACCAAAACACAATGACCCATTATCTAGAGTGGACACTGCCAGAGCTTGGTCCTCTCCTCCTCAGTTCACATTCACCATTTCTGCTTCTCTTCTTCTCTTCTGTGCCTCCAGTGGCACAAAGCCGAGTACCTCCCTAAGAAGTCCCAGAGATGAGGGAGACAGCTGAAGGGTCCCGAGCACGGGAGGTAGCTAAAATGGAGACAATGAGTGGAGGAGGTGCAAGAAGGGAAAGTCCTCAGTCTGGTCGTCCCAAGGAAAGATTGAGCCCCTTAGCAGCTTTGCCTCTGGACAGCTTCTCTCTTGGTTTGGATCATTTCCTCAGTTCTGTGGACTTAGTTTCCCTGTGAAAACCTTGTGGTGTTCCTTACTGGAAACTGTGCCCTTCCACTCTTCTCTCGTATCCCAGAATGATCTTCAGATGTGAGTTTAAATAATTACAAGTCTGCTGTTTTCCCCTGAGACAGACTTTACAATCCCTGGAAGGCTACTTAGAAACAGTGCTCAGATATCATCTGGTTTGAGGAAACATCCATGTTTTATAAGGACATAAACTCTCTACCAGTTAAGAATACAGTCATCCAAGGGGCACATTATGTCTGAGGCTCCCTTGAAGAATTCTGTCTTTGTTTATGGTACACGTACATTAAAACTTAAAAGCATGACTAGAAATGATGACCATCAAGTCAAGATGATGGTGTCTCCTTAGGAAGGAGGGAGGGGAATAGTCGTGGAGAAGGGACTCTGTTATGCTAATAACTGAACTATTAATATACTGTCTTCAGTTGACTGGTAGGAACAAAAATGATAAAATTAACACAAATCCATATTGCTAAAATATTATGTTAGCCAACTTTGAGGCTATAGAATTATACCTTTATTCCTGTGCTGCAGGTCCTTTGCTGCCCATTTAGATACGTGGGACATGATGCGCGAAACCCATTGTACCACAAGCCAATAAGTGAATGACAAATCTCAAATTAAATGTACATAGAATCATATATCACATTATATATATACTGTCTGCCATTTTGTGACTATGTGGCCTTTAGAAAGGTTATTTTATTCATCTGAGCCTTTTTTCTCCTAAACAATTAGATTCTCTTTCAGGGCTACGACAATTAAAGTGATAGTTTGTAAAGTGCTTCGGCTTGCCTAGCAAACCTCTGTATTTGGATGTCTAACAGGCATCTCAACAATGTGTTCCAATTTTATTCCTGATTTACTCAGCAAATACCCTTTCTTTGTAGTCTCCCCATCTGCATGAACAGAACTTCTTTGAGTCAGAATCTTCATCTCCCTTCTTTCTCTCATATCCTGCACTTCAACTGTAGCAAACAATATTGAGACAACCTTTGTGTTAGTCCATTTTGTGCTGCTATAACAGAGTATCTGAGATCAATTTTTAATAAACAAAGTATTGGCTAGTAATCCTGAAGATGAGAAGTACAGTGCCAAGGTGCCAGTATTTGGGCCTTCCTCGTGTGTTAAAACATGGTGGAAGGCGGAAGGGCCAAGAGAGAGAACTCACTCCTTAAATACATTTTAAAGGTATTAACCCCCACTCCCTGTAATCACCTCTAATAGGCCCCGCCTCCCAATAATATTACACAGGCAATTAAATTTCAGCATGAGTTTTGAAGGGGACAAACTTTGAATCATAGCAATCTTCAAATACCTCTCAAGCCCATCCACTTCTTATCTTAGCACTGTGATCACTGTGGTCTGTCTAAACTACCATCATCTCTGATCTGGCTTATTAGAGAGTCTCAGAACTGGTCTTTCTGCTTTCATTTAAATGCACTGTAATGTAATGTGGTTGACTTTTGTCTTAATTTTGGTTGCTTTAACATTATTGAAATGGAGATTCCTGAACTTTAACAGTATTATTTGGTGTGTGATGTATTCTCTTAGAAGACCCCTTTGTGACCATTTTCAAAAAATTTTCTTAAGGCTTTGTGACTTTTATGCCTTTTGGTGAGGTTACCATATGCCTGTGTTGAAACTACCTTCCTTTATGGGTTACTCACAGAGAACCAGACACAGAGCATACATTTTAAAAATAATGCTTAATATGATAATCTAGGTCAGTGGCATTCTATCCTGATTTTGCTGAGAAATCTTTAGAGAGCCCTTTCCAACACAAATTAGAAAGTTGCTTGATAATCTTTGGCCTGAAACATTCTGTTTCTTTCCAAAGATGAAAAGTCCATCTTTAACTTTGAGAGCCCTCTGTCAACAAGAGATTCTGAGCCCAAACTCAGTCTTGGTACATCAATCAAATTAAATCCTTATTCTCCTTTGGATTATGTGTATAAAGTATCTGGTAAGCATTTACTGATAACCAAATTTATTCAAGTGATGCTGAGCTAATTCAGAGAAAAATAAGGCATTGAACTTGTCCTTGTAAAGCTTATGTTCCAATGGCAAAGATAGAAATATATACACCTTATTTCAGCATACTGCATAAGGATATGATAAGGGTGTTTAGGTCATGTCAGAATACTAGGCAACTATTAATAGTCAAGCTATAGAAAATAATTGTCAAAATGATTTAAAATCAGAGTTCATTTACACTTTCATTTTGAAAGAGAATCATTTGCCAGTTTAACTAAAATGTTATGATTTGATAGCAGGTGTTGAAACAGAAAACTGTTAATAGTGCCTGCCATCAAAATTTAGAGGTTATGAAAATTCAAATTTAGTTTACATTTTCTCCATGGCACTAAAACATTGAAGGCAAGAAAATCCTTTCCCTTAAAACAACTAGACATTTGACTAAAGAAGTACCCTGCAAACAAGATCCTCATTCTACAATCATTTTCCCTGTGTGGGTTATGAATGGGGACATCTCTGTCCTGCTGGTTGACATCTTCTTTCCTCCCCTTATCCTTTTGGTCAGTGTAAGTTCCCTCATCAATCCCAGGTTTTATTTCTTCCTATTTGAGGAGTATTCTTTAGCTAGGTTAATATCCCCAGATATCCTGGTCTATTTCCCATGTCCCTCAACATGCACACTTCAGACCCTCACAGGCTTCTCCTCTTTATACCATTTCAGCCTAGAATTTTCCCCAAAATCTCTTGGATCTCAGCCCTTTCCTGAGATCAACGAGTATGTCATTTGCCTTTGGGATTTGTTGATCCATTGCTACCCAGCCCATAAAGGAATGCTGTATTAAAAATTGCTTTCAGTTGTATGAAAGGAGAATGCATTTCAATTAGTTGTTTCCAAAATGAGAGTGGATATAAATTCCTATATTATTTCATGCAATGAAGATGGTTCATAATAAGCCTGTCTCTGTGGAAGCCGTTCAGAGGAACTGTCAATACTTTCACTAATTTTATGGTTTGTTTGTCTCTGAACAAAGAGGCTTGCTGGAAAAATGTTAAAAAGGAATTTGAAAATAAAAATAACTCACAAAATCCAAGAGATGTAACCATTACAAAATAATTAATTTTTGTTAATGATATGTAACCTCACTTTATAGTTTCTTATAAATTACAACAATTTTATAGCATATTAAAGCTGGATTCATTAGACACAGAATATATGATAATGTGTAAAGAGATGGCATTGACTCCCAACACGATATATTCTACTGAAGGAAGAAATCAACTTTTAGACCTCTAACATGCAGATTAAAGGAAACATTGCCACAGGGACTCTGATGTTCACCCAATGTTAGATTGCTTTTTTGCAATTCCTAGCCTCTTTTGTAGTTGATGTAAGGTCATACATCTAATTCTGGCCAATTTCCTGGGAGTAAACGTGATTCTTTGTCACTGTAGATGGAAGGATGTGTGTGGATTTTGGAGGTTCTCTTCCCTTAATGCCACATCTTGAATATCAAGAGTGGACAGACACAGTGATATTACCAGACATTGGAGTGTCCTCAGCCTGGGGCACTAGGTGAATATACAGCAGAGCTCCTGCTGGTCTATGTTGGAGAACACATGTGAACACCATACTGATGTTTATGGCGTGGGGTCGCTGAGATTTGGGGTCTTTTTGTTAAGCCAGAATTAATTTTGCCTAATTCCAGTACCTTCTTCTGAAAAGCAATGCTTGTTTTCTGAATTCTCTTAATTTACCACTTAAAGTTAAATGTAGATGTTTAACATAGAACCAAGGTGCATTTCCTTTATGAGCTCTTACCTTACAAGTAACATCATTGTGGTACATGCTGTTCTTATTGCATAGCTTAATATGATAATGAAATTTATAAGGAAAAAACCTTTAAAAAGCCATATTGTGAACATAAAATACTTTCTACTCTTATTTTTCTTCCTTTCTAAATATACAGCACAGATGTAAAGGCACCTGGATGTCTCAGGAATCAAAATGGTGACCGTCTAATATAGAAATTCAGCATATTGACATGTAAAAATGCAGCAGGATCTGCTTCCCTGCAGCTGTTTCTGATGCACAGTTCATTGTCTGTCTCAATTAGAAACTCATCTTTTGCAATACCATTTCCTTCTCTGTGGTTGATTTGATCAAACATCTTATTGTTTAAGCCAAAAACATAGCTTTACCAAATCAGCCTTAGTATTGTTCAGAACTTGTCATTCATTACATCATTCTTCATCAATGCTTATGATTCTAATAACTGCAAGGAGAACGGAATCTCAAATGAAGCTTTTCAACTCCACTTGACTACAAGTAGTCTGTGAACAGAGTTTTCTTCCCTTTTTACTTTTTAAAAGGAAAGCAAACTGATTCAGTCTTGTATGGATCATGACAATACCAAACAGATGCAAATAAATATTAAAGTAATATATTTTCGTGTTGGATCACAGCCCAAATTCTTTGCCCCAGAAAATTACATAAATGCTTCAGTGCGCATGTGGTTTATATTTAAGGTGTAATGAGCTGTTCAAATAGAGAAGGGCAGGCAACCATATTAAAAATAAACATCAAATTTTAACAAAGACACATCCACTTAGTTTGCAAATAACCCTAATGGTTTCAGTTTACTGCAGCTACTTCAGTATATAGCATCTTTGGTTGAAACCCAATTTCTAATTTCAGTGTCTCCTAGTGAATCTGAAAAGGTTGCCATGTATAATTCTTTTATAGAATAATTGTTCAACTGTGATCATATTGCCAGAGTGAGCACAGTCTGTAATGAGAGGGTAGAAACAAAAGTAAAATAGAAAAGCAAATAGAATATGAATATTTGAGACTGTCTAACCAAGGCCACCAAATCAGAAGTCCATCACAATTTACATGTGACAGGCATTGTAACGGCCCTTCACTGACTGGTGCTGTGATACTCCCTCTGTATTCTGATGCTGTTATGTTACACTGCACCATTTAGAAAGCCTGAGGAGAAACTCTGCCCTGATTACTTTAGGTTTAAAGACACCTGCAAAGCATGTTTCAGATGCTTACTACCCTCTACCCCCCAATGAGCTTGTCTTTGCCATCTTCTCTGCCTGTAATCACAAATCTACTCTGCCTTTGCCTATGTAAGTGGGTCCTTGTAACCAGGGAGATGATCCAGATTCTCAAAGAAATGCTGGAGTGTTGTCTTTGTAAAAGATCAAGAAATGGGATCCATAGTTCCAATAAACTCCTATGTTCTAGTTTATAGTTTATAAACTATAAATTGTTAACTTTCCCAGGAGTCCTCCAGGTTTCGACCTATAAAGTGCCAACCAATCCCAAAACATCGAATCCCTGAGTTTCACATTGCCTAGCATTCAGACATTGGCAACACCACTTCTTTGCTTGCTAGAGACTAAAGGAGTAATTGTATCATCTGCTTGAACTCACTAATGGATAAGGGCCAGGGACCCTTTTGAGTGGCAGGTTTTTAATTTTGCAGAAATGATCTGAGAAACCTAAATCAAAAAAACTAGGTAGAATGATAATCTCCAGATTGTCTAATATCCGTCAGTGCATTAAGTAAATCTTCAAATTACTTACTGACTTCAATGTTTATTTCTGTTGAGATGGTCATTAAGGTGAGCCTGGGTACGCTATAATATCAAAAATGATTTCAAATCCCTTCTTAGGTTCCTATGTTTCTTGTGGATTTCTGTTTCTAAGACTCAGATGCTATTTTTCACCTACCTATTGAGTGAGACCTCATCAGCTATCTGAAACGTCTCTGGTTTCTATAGTGAAACACTCTGGAAAACAGATTGACAAAAAGATTTACCAGAAAGGACAAGATGGAAGAAATCTTGTCAGTTGCCTAACATTAATTTAACATCTGTGATTTGCTTGAACTCACTTTCCAAAGCTAGTCATAAAAGATTTTGCAGAGCAATAGACTTGGCCTGCCATCACCCTGGCTTGTTCCGTATCATACCTGACTTTCAGGTGTCCTGTAAGTTGTTGCATTGTCTCAGGCTGGAAATTCCTTTATTCAACCCCCAACAGGGAAGGCCCAGGACCCTCTGAGGATATTTGCATTTTATGAAAGATGAAAGTTGTAAGGGCTTTTATAATACACTGGCAGCCCACAGGGCAGGTTTGGCCCATTAGGTGAAGAGGGTGAACGAGAGCTAGGTAAAATTAAAAGCTTGTATATGGTTGGGGGAAAAAATCTGAAAGAAGTGAGTTTAAAGCAGAGGCAGGAAAACATACATATAAAAATATTTTAAAGGAAATTTGATAGGATTACTGCAAAAATCATTTACACTGGGAGGAATAGGGGAAAGCCACCTGGTTATTAGTGGGAAGTGAAAAAAATATTTCCACCCACTTATTATCTATTACAATGGTCTTAGTGCCTATGTCAAGTTTTCTACTTTTTTAATGACTCAATTGTATGTTCACTAAATTCCAGGGCTACATAAGTGTGTGGAGTTGGAAAAAGACATCGGTCCTCACTTTTCTGCTTTTCAGTTTTAATCTTCACTCTCTCTCATTTCAAGAACCATGGAAATAAAAGAAAGTATGGATCCTATAATCTACTACTCAAAGCAAGGTCCATGAACCAGCAGTATTGACGCCCTGGGAGCTTGGGATAACTGGAGCATTTCAGACCACATCCTGGACCTACTGACTCAGAGTCCACATTTTAATGAGAACCCCAATGATCCATATGCCTATTAAAGTTAAGAAATGCTATCCTCTGACATGGAAATCTCACTTGCTGAGATATATCATACAGAAATACTGACGTGTGTGTGTGTGTGTGTGTGTGTGTGTGTGTGTGTGTATGCACTTGTAATAGCAAAAAATTAGCAATGACCAAAATTTCTATTGGTGGGAAAAACCAAACCAATCATAATATGGCCACTAGTTGGAACACAGTGCAGAGAAATAAAAGAAAGTATGAATCCTATAATATAATATAGGATTCATATATTCAATAATAATATAATCACAGTGCAGAGAGACTCCTTTCTTTCATTCATACTCACTTATCATTCCTCTCATGCTCTGTGGCCTTGATTTTTATAACCAATAGGCCCACCAATTTGTTTTGCTAAATGGAAGCAAGAGTTGCCACAAAGATGTGATTTGAATCCTTTAGGTGTAGAAACGTCTAGGGCCAAGTTTTTCAATAACTTGTTTTTTCAGATTGAATATATTCTACAACTATACATGATAATTTTTAGATTATATAAAACAGCAATATATTGATAATATAGAATAAGTGATATACATAGTAATATATGGGATAAATCACAAAATGCTGAATAGTATCCCGCTTAGGTCCCTCACTTTTCTCTTTATCCTCAGTACCTGCAGATTGGTGGACCAAGCACCATGGAGGTTTACTCAGTTCAGTTCAAGTGGAGGCAGACCTACTCCTGATTCCAAGTGGAGAAATAGCCAGAGGAGTTCACTAAGGGTGTCCTGCTCTCTCCCTTCCTAGCTTCACTTGTTGCTATCTGTAGTCCTTGTTGAACCAGCTGGGTCCAAGCCATCTGCTCTACCTGTTCCATAATTGTAAGGCGGACACTACTGGGCCTGAACCTTGTCTGGGCCACAGAGACATTTGCAGAGCACCTAAGCCTACTCCCCATGTTATTCACTGCTCCATGGGTTCCACGGGTTATTCCTCCAAGGCTTAGTTGTTCCTGATTTACTATGTCAGCATGAGTTAGAAAGAGCTTCCAGCCTAACCACATACTGTTTTGTGGCTGTGTATTTGTATATCAAAGTTCTACAAAACAGAGCAACCACCAGAGAAATACTTCAGCTTGGGGATACTCTACTCTGCATTGTCCAGGGAGCTTTACCTAATGCTGCTACCCAGGCCCTGCCCCTGAGATCTGGGTCTAACTGGGCTACACTGGAAAATATCTCAAGGTGAATTCATTTAATCATAACAATAACCAGAGTGGAATATGATGGGGAACAAACACCCAGGGCCCCTGCTATAGGCCCAGTGGGGTCTCACTATTCAATCTCTTTTTTGCAACAAGGCTTGAAGTCAAGCACTAGGATGCTGCTGAGATCCGGTGTGAACTTGAGCACCGGGATGTGTCTGCTGGGGAATGGGACTCAAAAGTATGAGTGACAGACAGCATGCCTTATGAGCTGGACAGATCTGGATTCTCCATTCAGGGCAAAATCTGCGACTCATCAGACAGTCCTGCTGGGAAAGAGGAAAAAGACTGTAACCTTCAATATTTTTTTCTTAAATTGTAAAGTTAATGGAGCAAGCTGACTAATATAATGTATTTCTTTTGATCTATAACTTACTGGTTGATATGTTAGAATGAATTTTAAATTAGTTACAGTAAACAACAAAAAGAAATGTACTAAGATCATTCTAGGAAAGATTTTGGTTTTTTTTTATAACCAGGATAATTTTTCAACTTGATATAGAATTCAGATACCAGTAGAAGGAGCTATTGTTGGATGGTTCTGATGGATGAATGGATGCTTTTTGGACAGGGTCTGTGAGCCCTGGATGTGGATTACCAAGCCATTTTCGATTCATTACTGCATTGTAAGTATTCATATCCCTTCCATTTTTATCACATCTTGAGGCCAAGAATTTTTTTAAAAAGGTCATTTAGCTTTCAGAAAACTATGAATTATGGTGAAAGCATTGTTCTCTCTCTGACTTTAATGTGCTCATTTACAGAAAAGTTACAGGAAAATACTTTAGCTTAAGCTCTGAATCTGACCCTCCTACAATCCCTCACATAAAATACCTTGTCATTAGTGACTTCTTATATTCTGTGTGCTCATTGCTGATTACATAAATGTTTTTTTAACCTCCGATAGCATCCAGAGGAAAGGGATGCTTGTCATTTTTAGGATAATAAAACTGCAACTGTAAAAACTCAGACACTAACTCACCGGGACAATTTAAGGTTGCTGTGGAATTCTTGAATCAATCGGAGAGGGCAGGGAGAATTTCACCTGGCGAGTGTTAAGCGTAGAAATTGAAGCCATTTGGGCCTCATTGTAACATAAACGAAATAAACTGTTGACCTGTTGTATTATTGGGTGGCTCTGGAGAGCTCCCTAAAGTAAAGAGTAGCTAATGATCAATATAATTTAATGGGAATATGAGGAAAAATTTAGTTTAAAAATCTCTAAAGGATGTAAACACAAAACTTCTCTAAATAGCTGCTAAATATTTATTTTCCTTTTTTATTTCTGTGAAAAAAAAAAGGAAAGATGGGACTAAACTTTAACGTGGGAGAGGTTGAAACATGGGTTGACTTGATCAATATCCCATTGTATTTCAACATCTTGGAACAAACTCATTCCTAGTAGCCGTTATAGAATTACTTGGTTTCCATTAGATGTAACTCTAGAATTTCATCCTATGAATGTCATAATCATAATCGTATTAAAGAGAACATTAATAAAGAGAGGTTGATGGCATAATATTTATTGGAAATTTGGTCCAAACCAGGCATCTTCTGGAAAGATAGTTAGACAGGAATCGTAATCTGCCTTGTCTTTGGACTGTTAGTTTCATAAAATGAGTACCTAAGAACATTTCGCTCATGATAGCACTTCCATTGGAATATATACTATGGAAAACATGGGGGTTTTTTTTGCATAAATCAATAATGAAATCACCTAATTCTCATTAATCTGTGGCTAAATAGAAAGTGAGCCAGGCTGCAAACATGCACGTGGAAGAATCCTGAAGCTTCATGCTGTTCACAGACTGGCAATTCACACAGGAAAGACTCTGTGTGCAAGTTTTCTTCCTTTCCTATATCCCAGAAGTGTGAGATGAACTCAAAGGAAGCATATACACTTGTAATTTTTAAAGATCCAAGGTCAATCAAGTCAATAGATTATACTGAGAGAGAAGAGCAAATCTTTACTGAGTTCCTATTAATTAATAATGAAGAATGATTAATAAACTCTCAGGTGTCAGGCTTGTGAATATTTTTCAATTAAATTTATTTTTGGAGGGAGCACCAGTAGGAAAGTATAATTCCTTTGAATATTCTGTTAGTGACATTAAAGCAAATTAAAAACCAGTGAAGAAAAGTAACAGTAACTACAATCCTCTAGTCTAATTCAAAGAAGAAAGGGAACCTAATTGTGCTCCTGCATAAGAGTGCAACTGAACAAAAGAAACCATAAAAAGGATGGTTCCCCAAACCCATAGGTGGGCCCAATAACCTATTCTCCAAAAGTGACTTTGCAGGTTGATGGCTATCTTGTGGGGGTCAGAGCACAAGCTTTACCTCCAGGCAGAGGAGATCCTCGGTTTAAGTATGGTATCTCCCATATATTAGCTGTGTGACCTTAGGCAAGTCAATACTCTGAGTCTTTGTTTCTGCTCTTGAAAAATGGGGATGGTCAAAATAAAGTAGAGTTGATCTTCATGATTCATGTATTTCATATTTTCCAATTTGCACACTCATTAAAAAGTACCGCAACTCACAAACTAATACTCAGTGGAGTTCCGGTGATCATTCGTGGACATGTGATTGCACAAAGCTGCACAAAATGTCAGTCACCAGATGCCGTGTTCCCAGCTGAGACTGAACAAGGTGATGACAACATGCATGACGTCCTGCCTTCTTTCTTTCAGCTCTTAAACTGTAAACTTGTGACCTTTCTGAGGTAGTTTGTGCCATGTTTTTCTCATTTTTGTGATTTTTGTTGGTGATTTTCTGTTTAAAATAACCCATGAGTAAAGTGCTGAAGTGCTGTCTACGTGTCCCTGAGCACTGGAAGGCTTATGTGTGTGTTGCCTGAGCTTTGTCCAATTATGAGTTATGGAACTGCTGGCTGTGAGTTCAAGGTTAATGTATCAATAATATATTAAATAAGGTACTATTAAACATAAACACACCTAAAACAAGGTTATGTCTCGATTTGTTGATGAAAATGTTGTCACCAGAGACTTGCAGATACCTAACGCTGAATTTCTCCAAGGAACAGTTGTTTGGTATTTGCATCAACTTTATAAAACATAACTGTGAATGATGAGAATCAACTGTATATAAAGTGTCTGTACGCTTTGGATTTAAGCCTATTTTCAAAACTGCCACTCCTTACATCCAATTTGGAGCACCTAGAATATAACTGTAGGAACTTGGCTCTTCACAAGATCTTTCTCAACACAGAAAAAAAAGAAAAAAGGTCATACTTTAATAAAAAATTTAAAAGTGTATTTATTAAGTATAGAAAGTACACAAGCATTTTACTAAGGAATAGATGCTCAAAAGCTTCTTGAATTTTTTTTCAGGAAGATGGAGACATAATATCAATTCACAATTGAACGTGGCCAGCACTGCCATGAATTATGGACAAAATACAGTGGCAATAAGGAATGGATCAGCCAAGGGCCTTAGAAGGAGTGGGCAGGGGGGAGGGCTTAATACAAGATAATAATAGCATTTGACTTGGGCTTTAATGGACATGGTAGTGTTGGATCAAGCAAAGAGGTAAAAGCAAGTGAAGAGACCAAGTAGAGAGAATTTCATGTGCAAAGATACAAAGGAGTAAAAGAACATGTGGTCAGAATAGCTAGAGGGTGGAGCTAGAGGTGGTGGAAGGGGAGGAGGACCAAGAAGAGGGGCAGAGGGTGCCTTGAGATGAGGCTGGAAGGAGAAACAGAGGCCATACTGTAAGGATCACGTATTCAGAATAGAATAATAGAAACTTTTAGGCATTTAAATGCCTTTTTTTATCAACACAAAATAAACATATTTAGGTTGAACATTCCTTATCTAAAATCTGAAATGCTTCAAAATCTGAAACTTTTTAAGTGCCAACATGAGGCCACAGTGGAAATTCTATACCATGAATTTTGTTTAGTGCACAAAATTATTAAGACATTGAATAAAATTACCTTCACTCTGTGTATATAAAGTATATATGAAATGTAAATGAAAATGATAAATGAGTTCCATTTAGACTTGGGTCCCCATCCCCAACATATCTCATTATATATGTGTGTGTGTGTGTGTTTGTGTGTGTGTGTGTGTGTGCGTACACACAAATATTCCAAAATCCAAAAAATTCTTCTTATGTCCAAAATATGTCTAGTCCCAAGCCCAAGGATTTTGGGCAATGGATCCACAACCTACATATTAAAATATACAAGTTGTCAATGTATGCATTCAAACATTTGTTTAAACTGAATCCTTACATAGCTACCAGCAGGAAATAGATAATTCTCAGTCTTCTAGATTCTCACCTCTTCATGCTGCTTTCTCATCAAAACCACTCTTCCCCCATGATGGTAAACTCAGATACGAGTCTTAACATCATGATTTCTTCACTTCTTTATGTTTTTATCACCTGTGATAGGCAGAATAATAATTCTTCCAAATGTGCCCATGTCTTAGTTCCCAGGATCTGTGAACAGGTCACCTTCCATGGTTACTATGGCTTGAAAATGATTTATTCCCACCAAAACTCATGCTGAGGCTTAATTCTGAAATGCAACAGTGTTGGAGCAGGGCCTATTAAAAAGTGTCATGAGGCTGAAGCTCTTGTGGGACTGAATTAGTTAGTTATTAAGAGTAGGTTGTTATAAAGCACTGTTACTCTGTGTGTGTGTGTGTGTGTGTGTGTGTGTGTGTGTGTTTGTCTCTTCCCCATAGGTCTGCTTGGCCACTCTCACATACATTCTTGCAATGTGGTCCCATTTCTATATTATGATGCAGCATGAGACCCTTGTCAGATATGGTGGTCTAATCTTAAACTTCCTTGTCTCCAAAAAAACCATGAGCTTTTTTCATTGTAAATTGCTCAGTCTCCGGTATTCTGGTATGTCATTAGAAAATAAGATAAGGCGTTGGCCAAAAGGACTGCAGTTGTGAAAAAGGGCAGGAATCTTGCAGTATAGAGACTGTCCTGGACTATCTAGGCCAGGTCCAATGGAATCACAAGGTCCTCACAAATGAAAGAGAGAAGGGATGGGAAGCAGAGGTTGGAATGTTGTGATTGTTGGAAAGGGGTTATATGAAAAATATTCAGGAAGCTTCCAGAAACTGGAAAAGACAGAGAAAAGATTCTCCCCCAGAGCATCACGGTTCTGTGGGTCCCTTAACTTTAGCCTCATAAGACTCATTTCAGACTTCTCACCTCCAGAACTCCATGATAATAAATCTGTGTGTTTTTAAGTCACCGAATTCATGGAACTTTGGTACAACAGCAGCTGGTTAATGATCTACCACCTGAGTGTACATTCTTAACTCTACTTATAATTATTTTTTTTTTAACTTTCTATAAGTAGAACCCTTGAGAATGCCCCCTCGCTTTTTTTTTTTTTTTTTTTTTGGTCTGTCTTGTTCTTCTGAACTCTTTGTTGTACTTAGTCCATTTATTTTAAGGCAAAAAAGTGACATGACCAGATCGACCTTTCAACAAGTTTACCTGGACCTTAGTCAGTGCTCTGAAGGAGCCTGTGGTGCACAGGGATGGTAGGACCCGGGAAGAGGCAAAGGAAATGGGCCTGAAAGAAATGGCCAGAACCTGAAGACAGACAGTGGGACCCGAGAATGGGGATGAGGGCTTCTGACAGGTAGGAATTTAGAACACAGAACTGTGTGAACTGATGTTCAGAAAGATGCAAGGGATGAGAAGGGAGCCAAGATTAATTCCAGATATTCCACCTTGAGCCACTGTGTGGGTGGAGGGGTGTGGGCACAGGAAGAATAGCCAGGAAGAAAGATGACATCTTGAGTTCTGGATGTTCAAGCTCACAGTGGTGAGTGCTTCCAGATAACAAGAAGCCTCACCTGTGGATAACACTTTAGCAGCTGGGGTGACCTTCTTTTGAGGTCGGGCAGATGTAGAGGGAGCAACAGAAACTTGAATGAATGAATCCGGTCTTAAAATACAATGATGATGTCCTGCCTTCCCTCCAATAATGGATAATTACTTTGTTGTTCAATGGAAGTTAATTTCTACTCCCCCTTTTCCGCTCCTATCACATAATAGGTGCAATTACGTCTCACACTCAGGGTGATATAATTAAATATCAGCCTTTGTAGAGATGCATTTCCAGAGAGTCTTCTCAGGCAGCTGATTTAGGCACTTGTCAAGCTTATCACACAATAGATAAATGTTTTCTTCATGTAGCTTAATATAACAGGGTATCTGCCTCCGAATGGGAGTGTTTCCAGATAGTCCAGGCAAGCGGTCCGTTTATTGCATCTGACAGCTTTATTGCTTTATCAGTTATTTGCTCAGGGAGGATTTTATTATATGTAAAATACTGCCATAAATTATGGGGAAAAGAATTGATTTTTTTAACATAGGTTTGATTCATTTTTCATTGTTTGTATGTGCCAAGTTTGATATTATACATTTTCTCCTCGTGTATTTATTTAGTTTACAAGTTATTTCCCTGGTTTAACAGATACTGGTATTTGGTGTTCAATTTTGTTATTCCTATGACTGCTCATATTCTGAAAACAAGTCAAATATAAGTTAACAAAAATTGTTTTGTTAACATTTGTACATACAGATGCATATATATGAAATATATGGCCAAATAAAAGTTAATGAATTGATTCCAGCAGAGTTCTGGAGTTACTTCATAATTGAGAGAGATTTGATGCCAGTTTGTCTGCTGGCAGTCGGTTGCAGAAGCCGGACTAATATCTGGCTGGTAAAGTTGTCAAGACCATCAAGTTTAGGTTGATTCAGGGATCCCACCTAGCAAGGAGATTGGGAGCCATTCTCATGGGGACTGGCATGGGGAGGTCTGGGTTTGGAAGGCACAGCTGAGTCTCAAGACAAGGAGGGCTAGAAAGAGAGTTGGCAGAGAGCTTCACTAGACAGATAGATACTGAGCAAGAGAGTTGGCAACGGACTTCATGAATCCACTCACAGGAAGTTGTAGCAGCCGTTGTGACAGCCTGTCCAGACTCGGTCTTCTTTACCAGCTTTGTTGGCCCATGCTTTTCTGCTCTAAGCTTCACAGAATCATCCTTAGGTTCCCAGAGCTGCCTCGCCACAACAGAGAGCCTAAAATCCTCTGAAGTTGCACCCTCTGGGGGCAGTTCCCAGCACCCTCCCACTCCTTAGTGATGACAGATGGAGGGGTTCAAATGTTCAGCACCTTTGCCTTCAGATGAGACAGGTGCACTTTATACCTCACAGTTCCCTCTGAGACCAGGCTGAGGCCAGACTTCACCTGAAATCCCACCTTCCCTTGCCTTCTCCCCCTGTCTAATCCTTCTTCCCTGACTCTTCTTCTAGCATCTCCTAGGAGCAGTTTCAAGCAGGATACACTTGAACTTGTATCCTGACTCAGATTGTGCTTCTTGGAGAAATTGCCCTAAGACAGTAACCAGTAGACAAGGGAATAGAGTCAAAAGTACAAGGTCATGAATGATCAGAGTAATAATAACTCACCTCATACGAATTCTTACTATTTTTCAGACATATTGTCAATTTCCATTCATAGGGTTTTTATTGAATTATTTCAAGGGTCCAATGGGAAAAATGTTATCATCATCATTCCCATCTTACAGCTAAAAAAAAATGAGGCTTATGGATATTAAGCAAAATGGTCAAGATCTTATAGCTAAAAGGTAAGAAATAGGGCTTTGGAGAGGGGTCATTAGGACCAATAAGACATATTAAGCAATAAATGGTTGAGTTTTAGGGTTACTCAACTTTATAGGCTCCACCCCAGCCAGAGTACCTGGCTCTGAGCCTACACGTGGAGTGATGTAGATTCATCTGCTTGCTCTCAGGAGATGAAGCAAAGCCAAAGGTTGTAGCCAACAGTCTTGCAAATAAATAATTTGTGGTTATCATGAAGTTTAATCTGAGTTTGGAAGGCTTGGGACCAATCTAATGCTATTGCTGGAACAGAACATAATGGAAACATTGCTTGGTATCTGCGACTCATGTTAATTATACTGACTGATTGAATATTGAATGTGTGAATATGTTCAGGTGGTCTATACAGGTGAGGAAGATGCTGTATGTATATGAATCAGGGTCTGGGTCTTTTCAGGCCTTGGACTTTTTAACCAGGATTGAAAAGGTGGCCTGGTTGTCTGGGGGACGACAACATCCATTGCCTGAAACCTTTCATTATGCAAAAATGTCTACAATTTTGCATATGTGGTAGAAGAATCATATGTTGAGTTAAGATGCCTCAAGTATTTAATAGAGAACTTCAAGATGTTTCCTCTGTGGTCCAGGAACACCAGTATGAGTCATGGGGTTTAGAATTTCTAGTCTAACTTTTCCACCAAAGTGTTTTAAACTTGAGAAAAGCATTAAAAAAAAAATCTCCCCAGGAACTTGATTTCAGTGTTCCTCATCTGAAAAACCAAATTAACAGATGATTTTTGGAAAAGATACCTCTTTCTCTGGGATCTTCCTTCATGAAAATTATATGTGTTTTGATGTCAATGTATCTGGTCTAGAGCCATTGGTAAAAATCTCATAAATACATTTCACTATTTTCTATAAGTTCTTTCAAGTAATTGATTGAAATATGAGGTCATAGTGTTAGTTGAAAGTGCAAAAATCATAAGAACATAGCTCAGTGAATGTTTACCATGTAAACACATCCATACAACCAGCTCTAAGATCAAGAAACAGTCCTTGGCCAGAATCCTGGGACTGTTCCCATGCCCTTTCTAGTCACTAACCAAACCCCTCATCAAGGGTAACCACTAGCTTGACATCTATCTTCACAGTTGAGGAAATATCTGCCTTAATACCTGCTATAGATGGGAGCAAACTACATGTATTCTTTTGGGTCAGATTTCTTTCACTCAGAGAATCATCTGCATTGTCTGTAATTGTAGTTTGTTTATTCTCTTTGCTGTATAATAATCCCATGGTATGAACATGCCTCAACTTATCTTTTCTAGAGGAGGGAGCCTCTTGGCTTGTTAGTTTGTTGCCAGTTTTCTGGACATCACCAAGCATGCTACTGTGAACATCCTTTTTTGTAGTTTTGCTGAACAGTGCATGAGCATTTCTGATGGCTACACACCTAACTGTTGTGTCCTAACACATGCTAATACTCAGCTTTTGTCAACATTGCCAAATAGATTTCCAAAGTGGTTTGTATGGAGATATTGTACTTGAACATATAAAAGAAGGCATGGAAAGTCTCTGAGCATTTTAGAAAGTCTCTCACTAGGTGAAGCAGTGGGTGTGAACCAGGGTTATTAGTACATACTAGTATAAAGACAACAGAAGTAAGAAAATCATGCTTAGTAGTAAAAGAATCAGGAGCAAGTGGGTCTGCTGGGCTCTGGATAGAAAAGAGGTACAGCCTCCTATTGGTGATCAGAGGATGAAGCTGAACTTGAGGGGTTCTAGGAGAGCACCCAGGAATCTGGAGCTTCGCGTTACCTGACCAGGGGCCCTGCACTCCTTAGAGAAAGGGAATTGGCCAGACTGGCTAACAAGACTGTCAAAATCAAGTCCAGGCAGGGGAGACAGGTGATTTAGGCTCAGGATTGCACAGTAAGAATCTAGGCTTGGCCATAAACCATTTGGTCTGAGAATCAGAAATGTGGTTAAGACATAATTTGTAACAAGGAGCAGATAAAACCACTGTGGTTCTAATTGTTAGAGAATGTTCCTTATACTTCACTCTCTCCATAATTGCCTTTACTTATCATCTTTAAACACAAAGATAGTTTTTTCTGTGGTTTTTGCAGTGTAGAATGTGAAGTGGGTAATTTGCAGACAAAACCAAGACAATCACTAGGGAGACAGTGGTCACAAAGTCTTGGTATATTTTCCTTAATCCTTCAGATCTAGAATTTTGAAGGGAAGAGAAACTGGGTAGAGAGCAACTTTCAGGGAGAAAACATTAGCAATTAGTTCAAACTGGATAGGGAGAAAGGTGGGATCCTGAATAACACTTGTAAGGTTCTCTTCTGCCCATACTTCTGATTGCTTCTGCATTTTCAATTTCCAGAGTGTATAATTACATGTATGTAATGGACTCAATCTAATATCAATGAATTCCCACTGATTGATCATTAATAGAACATTATTTTTGATGATTTCTATGTATTGTATACATCTAAATATAAGAAGTTCAAAGAGAGGAAGGGGCTGCTATGGAGAGGGGGCTAATGAGCTGGGGAAGAATATGAGTTATTTCAGGGTGGCAGTACTGAAACTGGGGAGCATGCGGATGGTCATTTTATTCCTTTGTCCTGGGCCTGCCTCCCACTTGGACAGAAGGATTCTCCTGCCTAGGTTCCCAGTACTGGGCTCAGAGCTCAAGTCAAACTCTATAGTTATAAAGATTGTACATTTCTCTGATCTTGTCCTCTGTGCATAAAAAATTCTTTTAGGACCTTCAGCTGGGAAAAGGAGATTAGTGAAGGACAAGATTTCCCATTCTGGCTTCCTGCCATCTCCCATTTGCTCAATGCAAATGATTCCCTCTTAAATCACTTAAAAATTACTTCTTCTTTAGAACACTTTTAGATTTACAGCAAAGCTGAGTACTAAGTGCATGGAATTCCCATGAGCTAGGGAATGTATGCACAATCTCCCCAGCTATCAACAGGTGCACTCCTCATAATTGACAAGTCTCCATTGACACATCATTGTTGCCCATGCATTGGGATTTGCTCTTTGTGTTGTATACATTCTGAGGGTTTTGATAAATGTATTGTGACACGTTATCTATCATTGTGGTATCTTACAGAATATTCTCACTGCCCTGAAAATTCTCCATGTTCCCTTATCTTTACCTTAACCCTGGCAACCACTGAATTTTTTATTGTGTTCATAGCTTCGCCTATTTCAAAATGCCATCTAGTTGGAATCTCACAGAATGTAGCCTTTTCAGATTGACTGCTTTTCCTTAGAAATATGCATTTAAGGTCCCTCCGTGGTCTCTCATGACTTGATAGCTCATTTCTCTCTAGCATGGAATAACATTTCATTGTCTGACTGTACCACAGTTTGTTTATCCATTCACCTTCTGAAGGACATCTTGGTTGTTTCCAAATTTTGGCAATTATGAATAATGCTGCTATAAAAATCCATATGCTGTAGGTTTTGTAAGAAACTGTTTTCCAAACTGGCTGTACCAATTTGCATTCCTGCCATCAATGAATGGAAAGCTCACTCCACATCTTTTCTAGCCAGCATTTGGTAGTGTGAGGTTTTAGATTTTGGCCATTTTCATAGGTGTTCGGTGGTATCTATTATTTTCATTTGTATTTCTTTGATAACATGTGATATGGGCTTATTTCCATGCTTACTTGCCATTATTATATCTCCTTTGATGAGGTGTCTATTGAGATCGCTTGGTCATTTTTAATTGCATTGGTTGTCTTCTTATTGGTGAGTTTTAAGAGTTATGTCAGATGTATCTTTTGCAGATATTTTCTCTCAGCTTGTCTTATTCTCTTGACTAGTAAGGACAATTAAGGGATTTCATACCTGACTGTTTCATGCCACAATAAACCAGCCCCTTCCCCAAGTTTCTTAAAAGAGGGATCTTTTTAATTGCCTGATTGCCCAGAATAGAGGCTTCAGTAAAATGTTGAATAGAAACAATAAAAGCAGACATTCTGTTTCCTGATCTAGGGAGAAAATATTCAGCCTTTTGCCATTAGTATGATATTTGTTGGAGGTTTTTTTTTTTTGGTGTGTGTGTATGTGTGTGTGTGTGTGTGTGTGTGTGTGTGTGTGTGTAATGTGTTCTACTAAGTTGAAGAAGTTCCCTTCTACTTATAGATGTTGGAGCCAGGAGCAATGGTGAATACCTGTAATTCCAGTGACTCAGGAGGCTGAGGCAGGAGCTTCACAAGTTCAAGGCAGCCTGAGCAATTCAGTGAGGTCCTGTCTCAGAGTAAAATAAAAGGGGATGAAGGTATAGCTCAGAGGTAGAGCCCTTCTGATTTCAATCTCCATTACTACCAAAAGTAAATATATAAATAAATAGAAAAATGTTGCATATTTTTTATTGGGAATAAATATTGAATTTTTAAATGTTCTTTGTGCATCTATAGGAAAAACAAGACATTTTGTTTGTTTTTAGCTTGTCAATATGGTGAACCAAATTAACCTATTTTAAAATGTCAAACAAACCTTTTGTTTTGGGGATACATTCCCATCGGTGGTCATGTATTATTCATTTTTGGAATAAGTTTCTTTAATTTTGCTCAGAGTTTTTGCATGATGATTAAGAATATTAGTCATTTTTTCTTCTTCTTCTTCTTTACAATCTTTGTCTAACTTTAGTATCAAGGTAATGTCCTTGGAAAGAGTTGAAAGCCTTTCTACAATTGCATGGAAGTGCTGGTGTAGAATTGCTATTATTTTCTCATAAAGGTTTAGTAGAATTCACTAGTGAGTACCTGTGGGCCTACAGTTTTACACAGGAAAAGGTTTTAAACTCTATGTTCAATTTCAAAAAATTGTTAGAGTCAATACACTGATGATTGCTTATGTGAGCTTCTGTCACTTGTGAGTTTCAAGGAATTAGTTTAGTGTTTCTAAGCATAAAATACTGTCATCAAGTTTTCCCCAATAGTCCACTATTATCCTTTTAATATCAATAGAATCTCTATTGATGGTCACATCCCTTATTTCTGATTTAATATTTGTGCGTGTTGTGACGAGTTTGGGTAGATATTCATCAAATTTGCTGGTACTCTCAAAGAACTAGCTTTAGGTTTCCTTGATTTTCTCTGCTGGTTTGCTCTTCTCTGTTTCATTCATTGCCTTTCAGATCATTATAACTTTTAATTTGACCCCCCTATACAATTTCTGATGGTGGAAGCAGAAAGTTTTTAGCTGATTTGAGACTTTTCTTTTTTTCTACCTTAGGCGTCCACCACCATAGATTTCCCCTCATACACTACTTCAATACAAACCCACAAAGTTTGATAGGTTGTGTTTTCTTTTCATTCAATTCAAAAATCCTTCTCCTTTGAGTCTTATTTTCCCTCTAGGCTATTAGAAATGTGTTATTTTGTTTCTAAATATTTGGGGATTTTCCCGAAATCTTTACATTACTGATTTCTATCTTAATTTCATCACCATTCATTGACATATATATATTTTTTATGGCTTGAATCCTTATAAGTTTACTGAGCCTTGCTTATGGCCTAGAATATAGCACATCTTGGTGAATATTTTCTGCACCCTTGAAAAGATTCTGGATTCTGCTGTTGCTGGGTAGGAAGCTCTGTGTGTCCATTGGTTCAAGTTGGCTGTGTGTGGGAGGCTAACCTTATGGGTGACTGAGTTACACTCCCCAGCTGGGTGCTGAGGCGCTCAGTCACAGAAATGGGTGTGTCTTGCTGCAGCCCCATGGGTGAAGCTATGCTCACCTGTTCCTCTGTAATATAACCCCTTGTCTTGAATAGGATAGAATCTTCCATGGAAGCGCCTTGTGTGTGTCCCCTCCTCTTACTGTGCCCTTGGGTGTTGCCTACCCAGGTGTCAGTCCACCTGCTGACAGTGGACATCATGAAGATAGACTCAGCCCCTGAAACCTGACCCCTTGCCTCATTTGAATAGCTTCTCCTCAATAAAAGGGGAGAGCGGCGTTTGTGTGCTCTCTCTCTCTCTCTCTCTTTCTGTGGACCCATAAGGTCAGAGGAGCCATCACAGCAACCCCAAAGAAAAAGGTATTTGTGTCTCGTGTGGTTATTTTGTGCAGCCCAGTTAGCCCAGTTTAACTAGAGTGACCCCTGAGCCTTTTAGTCGAGAGAACAGAAACCCGGCAGCTGTGCTCCTATCTGGGTCTGCAGGGTCCCTGCAGTAGCAGTGTGCTTACCATCGACAGCATGGTGTGGAGAGCATCTCTTGCACTTGTGGTACACTTTCTCATTTCAGATCTCTCAGTTATTGCCTCATCTATTTCAAAGTTTCCTTATGAGTGGTGTAAACTTTTGGAATTATGTCCTCCTGGAGAATTGATTTCTTTATATATGATCGATGACTTTCTTTATCCTTGATCATATATTTTGTTCTGAAACCTCCATTGTCCAATATTAATAAAGATGCTCAGTTTTATTTGATGCAAGTTAACATGACATCGCCTTTGCTTTTAACCTATTTATAAGTTTATATTTCATGTGTGTTTCTGATAGCAGTTTTTAGTCTGGACTTGCTTTTTCATTCAATGTGTCCATCTCTTCTTTTAATTATGCATTTAGACAATCGGTACTTAATGTGATTATTGATATGATGAGGGTTAAGTCTCTTTTTTTGTTGTCCACTTATATAGCCTCTCCTTTGTTCCTCTCTTCTCTTTTACTACCTTATTTTGCATTGTTGAGACTTAAATTCTGTTTATTTTCTTGTTCACTGATTGGTATAATTGTTGCTTTATTAATTTGCTGGTTCCATCAGGTTTTTAGAGTATAGCAAGTCATGCTTTGTCTTCAAGTGATATTTATGCTACTATGAGGTAGTATATGAACCTTGGAAAACTATAATTTTATTGTCATCTTCTTAGTCTTTATGCTTTAATTGTCATAAATATTTATGTTCATAGTAGGCTATATATTTATAATTTTTGTGGGATCATCAAATATCTTCTAAGGAGTTTTATATTATAAGATCGAGCAACTTCAAAATTTATTTAGCCAAGTAGTTACCATTTTAATTGTTCTTTCTTTGCCTAGATCCATATTTCTATCTGGAATAATTTTCCTTTACCTTGAATAGTTCCTGTATTAAAGTTCTGCCATAGGTGAACTCTCTTAGCCTCTCTACAACCTTTATTTTTGAAAGATGCTATTGCCAGATACAGAACTCCTGGTTGTCTTTTTTTCTTTTTGTTCTTTAAAGATGCTGCTCCACTGTGTTCTTGCTTGCAGTGGACTTAATGAGAAATCTACTGGCAGCCTTATCTCTGTTCCTCTGTATGTTTCTTTTTTCTCCAGTTGCTTTTATCACCAGTTGGGTAATTTAAGTTTTATGGTAGAGTTTTCTTCTCTTCCTTCTTCTCTTTCTTCAGTACTTCAAGTTCATGGAGTTTCTTGGATCCTTGAATTTGGGTTCTTTACCACATTTGGAAACATTTTGGCCATTACTTCTCATGGGTGTCCCCCATGAGCAACAGAAATGGGGTTCCCCTCCTTGGCTGGCTGAGAAATAAAACCTAGGAAAAAGGGAATGATGGAAAAACCACAGGACACAGAAAATATTTTCAGAAAGCGGGGGCAGGACAGGGTCACCGATCATGCAGATCAGATGGAGTTTCTATATTCTGGCAAAACGGAGCCTGTGCTTGCTTTATTTATATTGGGGACATCAAAGGTGGGGATAAGGTTTCAAGGGCAAAGCCTGCTTCCTGGTGTCTCATGGTCAGCAGGTTGACTGGCAGGTCACACCTATCTCAGGTGCTGTGTGGGCCATGGCAGAGCAGAAAAGAGATTCACATTGTCCCTGGGCAGTTAACCAGAGGAAATATCCACTGGCCATTCCCAGACACCAGATGTCTCTATCCACAAGGCTTCCATGTGCGGTGACCCACATGCTTCCAGGTGGACAGCTGTGACAATTATTGATTCAATCTTTTTTTTCTGTCCCAGTATTTCTCCATTTCCTCAATGAGTACAATTATATATCTGTTAAATGGCATGAAATTGATTCTCTCCATATTTTTGAATTTTATGTGGTGCTGAGGATTGAATCCAGGGCCCTGCACATGTGAGGCACATGCTCCACCGCTGAGCCACAACCCCAGCCCTTTTCTGTTTTGTTTTGAATTTCTTCCTTTTGTGACTGTCTTTAAATTCACTGATCTCTTGTGCTGTGATGTCTATCTGCCAGTGGCCTCATCCAGTGTATTTATCATCTTGAATACTGTAGTTTTTAACCACTAAAATTTCAGTTTGGGTTCTTTAAAAAGTACTTTCCTTTTTTCTACTTACTTTTTGGAACATTGGCATACCATTATAGACAGCTGTTTTAATATCTTTATCAGTTAATTCTAACGTCCAGGTCAGTTTTGGGTTTGACTGATTTTTCTCCTCATTGTGTATCTTATTTTTCTGCTTTTTTTTAAATGTCTGATCTTATTTTACTAGATGACAGATATTGTAAATTTTGCCTCATTTAGGAATGGGCTATTTCTGTATTCCTATAAATATGTTTGAGTTTTGTTATGGGAAACATTTATGTTACTTGGAAACAGCTTGATTCTTTCAAATCTCACTATTTAGATCTGTTAGGTGGGACCCGTGTATTATTTAGTCTAGGTCTAATTATTCCTCACCATAGTGGCAAGGCAGTTCTGAGTAGTCTACCCAGTGTTTTGTGAATTATGAGATTTCCAGACTGTCTGGTGGGACCAGGCTCTGTTCCCAGCCTTTTATGAGAACTAGGCACTGTATGGAGAGGTCCTCTCCTAGCTGTGGGCAGTGACCTCACATGTGTGCACTGATTAACCGTTCTGCACACTCAGAGAGACTCTGTTCACTGCCCCCCCCCTTACCCTATGCATCTCCTCCCTCTGCAGTGCTTGGCACGTGAGCTCTGGACACCTTGGTCTCCCCAGATTTTCAGCTATTTCCTTAACTAAAAGAGCAAATTGGACTCTGCCTGGGTTCCCCTTCTTTATATCTCAGCCTGGAATCTCTCTCAAGACCCTGAGCTGGGACCATCACCTTAGTTGTTCCCCATTTCTCTGGGATCGCTATTAATTTTGCCTAATACTCAATGCCTTCAAACTCATTGTTGCATATGTCTTGCCTCATTTTTTTTTTCTGGTTGTTTCAGGTGGGAATATAAATGTCATCTGTTATTTCATTTTGTCCAGAAGCAGAAGATCTCTACACACTTTTATTTAACCACAAGCATGAGTCCACCTAATGTTTTAATGCTTGAGAGAGTTTTCCAGCTGTCTGCCACTGCCTTTAAAGATCTGCTTGGATCAGTCCTTCTTTCTTGTTATCCTGACCTGGTCCCACTTGACTTTTGTGGTGGAAGATGTACTATTGTTTGGGCATGTCCCCAAAGGTGTGTGTGTTAAAGGCTTGGTCCCCAGTGCAATACTGTTTACAGGTGGGGCTTTTGTACGAAATAGGATCAGGAGGGCTCTGACTTCATCAATAAGTTCATAACTGAATGGCCCATTGGGAGGTGGTGGAAAGTGTGAGAGGTGAGGATTGGTTGGGGGAGGTGGGTCGCTGGGACATGCCTACAAGGGTATATGTCATTTCCAACCCCTCCCTGCTCTTGCTCTGTTTTTGGCCACCATGAGGTGAGCAGCTTTGTTCTGTCACACCCTCCCTACCGTGACATTCTGTCCCACTGCAAACCCATAGTGATGGAACCAAGCAACTATAGATTGAACCCTCTTAAACCGTGAGCCCAAATAAATATTTCCTCCTTAAAGTTGCTTATGTCAGGTGTTTTGTCTCGGTGACCCAAAGCTATCTAACACACCTAAATTAAAGTGAAATCAAGCAAAAAATGTATTTTTTTTCTATTTTAGCCATCAGAGAGAATAGAGACTGTTTCTTAGGAAAATAAGAACAATTACCCCTTTGCTTTGCATAAGAGTTTTTCATTCTAGGAAATGCCTGGTTGTGTGTCCTCCACATGACCTTGAGGAATACCAGAATTTATTCTAGAATTAAAACTGAAAGATATTGGGGTAGGAAGGAATAGTCCAGGATTCCAACATGATTCCTCTGGCTGTACTTCATCCCTATGAGAACAGGAGTGTTAGAAATGATGGTCCCTTCTCTCGAGAGGCTATATCAAAAGCTACAAGAAAATGGTCTTGAATCGATTATCCACATACACTTATGTGATAGAAATATAAAATGATTTCTTGATATTCTGAACATGTTTTAGAAAGGGATTTGTATAGCCAAATCATGGTAAAGTAGATGAAATAAATATGCCATGAGCATATATTGAAAAGTAGTTTTTTTTCCCTACAGAGCACAATTCTTATCTCCACAGTCAATATTTGATGGACACTCATTTACTGTTTCCTCATATTCAGTCAAGTAGGAAGGAAGTGGCTTCATCTCTGAATGATTGATCAGCACAGCTTTACTCTGTAGCATTCGGAGAAAGATGAATTGTGGGAGAATGTGCACTTTGGACAGTCGTTCTGATTAGTTGGAGGCCTCCTAATGAAGTCAGAAGGCTCAGAGAGTTGAGTTGATAGAAGCACTATTGTTTCTTTGGAGTTTTGAGTGATTGATACACTTTGTAAGAAGTAAAAACTCTCCTAGTTACTCTAAAAGACTAAGTAGAGAACAAAAGGTAGCATACTGTTTGCCTTTTTAAAAGGAGCCCAATTAAAAAGTCACTATTGGTTTCATAAGGGGTGTTGAATGACTGAATTGGCATGGTTTACAATAAGTGGAGAGACTGAGATGAAAATAGATCATGATTAATGGTAAGGGAAGAAAAATCAAGTGCTTTGGGAGAAATAAGACTGGGAGGAGGTTTCTACCAGAGTTGCAGCAGTTTCTCACATGGAGTCCTCTCTTGATCAATATTCACATGACAAGTGCTAAGCTAGAAGTTGTCCAAAGACACATGAAACCTCCTGGCTGTGAAGACTCCACTTGATTTGTAGATATTGGACACAACCCTAAACATATGAGAAATTGCAAATGGGACCTGAGGTATTCTGGGAAGGTATGTCTGAAGAGCTGATTCTAGAAGAAAGAATAGCATTTGCATTAGGAGATATTCTAATAGCTGGCAATAGAGCAGTTAGGAAAACAGAGATACTGCTCTTGTGAATTTTAATTCTAGTGGGATCAATTAAATTACACATGTTGAAGGCAAAACGGAGCAGAGTAAAGTTTTAAAATACACAAACAGATGACAGTTCAAATTCTTCCTTCTTCAAGAAAACATTCTTATAGATACAAGATTAACAAAGTGACTCAACACATTTAGCATTTTATATACAGGGGACTTCATGCACATCATGTCCTCCTCCTGAAACACACCCCTTCCTGTCACTTGCAAATGAGAAAGCAGAGTTTTAGTCAAATTATGCTGTTCCTCTAAGATGGAGATGCTTGGAATCGTATCCAGGCCTAATAGACATCAGTGTCTATGTTCTTCTCAGGACACGATACTTCTTCTCTAACTGGGACCCTCACTTTAATAAGTGTCATTTTCCAAGGGCATTTCAGCCGGTTCACTTTAAGCCGTCACTGTCAGAGTCCTTGTACTCTGACTCCTTTGAAAAGGTGTCAGGATCTTAAAGACTGCAGTCTCTTTGCTTTACAGGTCACAAGAGAGAAAAGAAGAGATGGAGGGCTACTGAAGCACAGTTTGGCGTCATCAGCAAAGCATCTCTTCCTCTTCCATGGTGGAACTGATTGCAGCTGCTGAGAGTCAGGAGAACTTGGCCTTGCCTCCCTTGGCCTGCAAAGCCCTCCAGGGTGGGTTTGGATGATTCATCAGGAAATGAAACTCCCTCCCTCCAGTAGTTTGCTGAGCAGTGGGGGACGATTTGGAACCCTGCCGATCGATCACTTCCAGAATTGAAGTTACTGTGCTTATATTAAAAACTGAAATGTAGGGCACAGGCCAGGGAATATTTTGAGCTTGCTCTTTGTCCAGAGTGCTGTAGATTAAGGACTTAATTTAATTGCTCTCATGCCTGCTTAAGATATATTTGAATGTGCATAAAACTTTCATAAGGATTGTTGTTTTCCTGAAAAATGATCAAATTTTTTCTGTGCAAGTATCGACTTGGGAGAGAGGAGAGGAAGGGAGCAGAGACTTTGTGGTGAAATACTGGAGGTCCTTTATTTCTAAATGGCTCTTCTCTACATATTCAAGCTCCATTCGAGGAGGACTGCGGGGCAGCTTGCAAGAAACTGGGCTTCAAAGCACCCAAGAGTCTCCTCAAACTGAAAGGAGTCCCATGACCAGTAGGACTCCCTTTAAGAAACTCTAAATGTGTGACCTTGAGAAAAGGTGCACTTGCATGAAGAGAAAAATCCCCCACAGTAGCAGGCAGAATATGGAAGTCAGAGGACTCTAACAGTGGCACCAAGCTGCGCTGTAAATCCTAGACATTTGCAAGCCCCCGGCTGCAGAATCTCTCCCAAGTTTGGCTTTGTTTTCTATCAATGGTGTTAACAGCTCTGCCAATGTTCAGCAATTGTGCACGGAGGACAATACTCAGAGAGAAAAATCAGTACAGTATTGTTTTATTTTCAAGCCATATCCAGACAGATCTTATCTTTTCTTTGTAATACATTTGTCATTTTAGTCTGAATAAATGCAAGGCTATGAGAAAATGCTGATACCAGTTGTCAGGGAAAACTATTTACAATTGTCCCTCCTTTCTTTCGTTAGGCATTTTCATTATAATCTTTTCAGCTTCACAGAAAGATGAACAAAACTCGTGCCCCGAGTATAAAGCAGAGAATGACTGAACTGCGTTGATTTTGACCTTCACTGTGAAGGTTAACTGTGGGGGAAATATCGTTGACTTAAATAGTTTGGATAATGTTTTCTGGGAGAGGAGGTATTTTTTTCCTTGCCACTTATTATATTTCATGGGTCTTGTATAAAGTCAAGCTCATTCATTCATTCATTAATCCCTCCCTCATTGTTTACAAAGGCTGGCTGTGGTCAAGACACTAGATGGTTTCTGGAGATAAAGACAGTGAACATGACCCCTGAGGCCTTTCTTTAGCCTAGCACAGAAGATATTCCATAAGGAAAGAGGAAAGCCTACTATCAGAATCAGGGCTTTCCAGACAAAATAAGAGAAATCTTTCAGACTTCAGTTTTCCCTATGAGACATTCTTCCATATCCCTCCCCCAAGTGTCCTATGAGTTGACAATAAATTTCTCACATTTTTGCAGGAGGACACCAGGGATTGAACTCAGGGCCACTCAACCTCTGAGC
This sequence comes from Ictidomys tridecemlineatus, assembly GCF_052094955.1. NCBI lineage: Eukaryota > Metazoa > Chordata > Mammalia > Rodentia > Sciuridae > Ictidomys > Ictidomys tridecemlineatus. The sequence goes on from NC_135483.1 coordinate 182,188,074, forward strand.
CACATCCCCAGCCCTATTTTGTATTTTACTTAGAGTCAGGGTCTCACAGAGTTGATTAGTGCCTCACTTTTTTTTTTTTTTTTTTTTTTTTTTGCTGAGGCTGGCTTTAAACTCTCAATCCTCCTGCCTCAGACTCCTGGAGTTGCTGGGATTACAGGTGTGTGCCACCCACCGTGCCTGGCCCCAACCCTTCTTTTTTTATATTTCATTTAGAGACAGGGTCTTGATAAGTTGTGTAGGACCTCACTAAGTTGTTGAGGCTGGCTTTGAACCTGTGATCCTCCTGGCTCAGCCTTTCAGGCTGCTGGGATTATAGGAGTGTGCCACTTCTTTGAGCTTGAATCTCTCCTTTTTGATTTTTCCATTTTCAGACAAAATACTCTTGTTTTTATATGTTTCAGTATAAGCCACTTTATAATACATCTCATGAGATGCCAGGAATCAAATATTGTTAACTCCCTTTTCATTTGATTTTGTTAAATACCTTTGTTTGTTTTTAGGATAAAGGAAATTGATGGACTTAATTAGTATTGGGTGTTAACAGACACCGTAAGAATAGCTCTTGAAACATCAGGTAATTTTTTTTCCTGGGGTTAATACTGATTTTAGTTTAGTATCTGTTTTTCTTTCTTTTTTTCCCCCTGATATCTTTATCACTGCATGAAGGACTTACCTCTGTCCTCTGTGTGATTTTTGACACACATCCTCACAAATAGTTAGGTTTATACTAAACCAGATTATTCCAAACTTCAGTCACTTGTGTAAAACCTTAACATTTTTTTTTCCACGTACTCATACCAGGGCTTTTCTTCAATTATTCTGTTATAATGCTATCACATGGACTATTACAAATATAAAATTTTATTTAAATTTACTTATGGGTTTTTTTTTTAACTTGAACTAATTTATTTTTAAAAGAAACTTTCTGTGACTGCCATGGAGGGAATATCGGTTTTGCTTACAGTAAATAGAAAGTAATAGCAATGAAAATAAAATGTGAGCTGACATTTCTAAGTTGTATCCAGGTATTGCCAGAAAGTTTAGTCTTCTCTCTTTAGGTTAAACCAGAAGGCTTAGCCTATGATGAATGATGTTAAAGAAATACTCAGAAACATTGTGAGATATGGGGACAGGGGCTGGAAAGAGAAAGATGTGATTCAGGGTATTTAATCCTATATGTGGTGTTATCCAAGGTTATCTCCCCAACCCCCTGGGGGATTCCAAAGGTCTACGAGATGATCAAATTCTAGGCTTTGGGTAAGAGGGGGTCTTCAGGCTGTGAGGGCTGCCTTCCCCATTGCCAAGGGCTTTTTGTAGTAAACAAGACTTAGCTTATTTCCAACAACTGTTTCTCTCCCCCAAGATCTACAATGATCAGTTTCACTCAACCATTTGGAGATCAGGGATAATTTAAGATTATCATAATTCAAGGTAATTTAACCCATGCACTTCTGCAATGGGTCGTAACACCTGCGGCCTGTAGGACCTGTCATCACCTTTCTGTCCATGCTTCCTGTATTAATTATTCTTCTCTTTAATTAACAGTTTGATTCTTGAAAATAAACATTACGGTATGTGGATATGAGTGATGGTTTCCAGCCAGCATCGCGCTCGGAAGGCAGTAACACTGGATCATGACTGAACTCCTTCCAATAATACACTACCCGGCAATAATGACAACAGGAAGTCATTCATCAGGCCCAGGTTTGTCCATTTCATCTAGAAATATAAATATCTTATTTTTAATAGAGAGAAAGATGAGCTGAGAAGATGATGATGGATCAAGTGGATGACACTGTGGGCCAGCCAAAGCTTTTCAACATGACATTTTTCAAACCATGGGTGAAGAGAAGAGCAGAGGGAGGAAGAGGAGAGAATTAAAAAACTGCATTTTTTGAAAAGCAGGCCAGATAGCAGCGATCACACAGCACATTCTTCCCGGAGCCCAAGAGCCAACCTGAAGTTGCTTCAGGTCCATTCATTCTCACGATATTGTCACACTGCAGTGAAATGGACTCAGAGTCAGAAATGATTGTTTGTTGACAGTGACAGGAAATAGTCAATTCCTTACTACAAATTCATCATGTGCCATCTTTACAGAGGAGCTTTTGGATTCAGGGAAATAATAAGCACAGAGATAGAAATTGCTAAGGATGACCCAGATCGAGAGAGAGAAAGACTATCCAGGTATGTGCTAGTAAAATATGGGGGTGGATTCTGAACAGAATATTTCAGGCTTTCAGAGATGATGGAGTGCGGATGATTTTCAGAAAATGTGCGCATAGCAGTAAGCTGGCGGTTTGGATCATAGTTTGAAAAATAAAATAGGGACATTTATTAAATATATTTTCCTAAAGAAAGAGAACTTCAAAAAGATCTGAACACAGAAGAAAAAATCTTGGAGCTGGGCTAGCATTTACAGTAGCACAGTAACATTTTATTTCCCCTTACAGAGTAAGTATTCCTATGGATAGAACAATATCTTCCTAAGTGTCCTGGCTGTCTTTTTTATTTTCCAGGAATCTTGTACTTAAAACATAAAAGCAAACAAGCAAACAAAAGATGAAAAATTACTATGGGAACTCCTGAGAGTAATCAAAGGAGAGAGTTCTAAGAATTGATCTCATTCCATCATTTTCAGTATTGTTGTTTTCCTAGTTTGCAAATAACAAAATCATTGTAGAAGCTAATATTTAACAGTTCTACATGGCTTGCAGACTAACAGAGCTGTAAAGGATAAAGGATGATGGATAATCAGTTATAGGAAAGCTTCATTTAGGAAGGAGTGGATTACTGCTAAATTGTCTACTGATTTTTTTTTTTATGCAAAGCTTTTGGTCAGAAAAACAGCCTCTAGCAAGCAATGCATTTTTACATAAAGGAAACTTCCCTAGAAAGGACGGTTATGAATTTAATTACAAGCTCTTCTCTTTGCATAAATTTGGTTTAGTCTAAATAAGACTTGAAACATGGAACAATGTCCATGGAGTACAATTCACCAATTGTTACTTTTAATTATGTTCACATGCATAATTCATAGATACACTGCATGGACAAGAAGAGAGAAGAGATAAGAAGGAACAAAAGAGATGAATTTTCCATCAAACAATTACTATATAAATAGACAACATATTTAATACATTAGTTAGCAAAGTGATTCTTTGTTCTTGCCAGTCTGGGGCTTAAGAATGTTAAAGAATCCCCAAACATAACATCGTAACGTTTTGCCAATGTCTCTCTCTCAAATGAAATAGGGATTATCAATTTTATAGGGAAAAAGGTCTGAAAAGATGTTTCCCCTCAAAATGTGGAGATTTAGGTATGGTTGACATATCATTGTAAAACATATTGAAACAGATTCGAGTGCTACTTTTTAACATGGAAACATTTAAGAATGGTATTATTTCCTCATTAGTAGATATAGTCACTTTCCTTTTTCTTCTTTTACCCCCTTTTTAGTAGTAGATATCGTCATTTCATGTTGTATAAAGTATGTGTCCTGTAAAGCCTAGTTAACAGTATGTGCTTCATTTTTGTAGGGGGCAGTGAGGAGTGGTAAAAACAGGTACAGAAGGCATTACTAAAAAATCCAAACTGTTTCTTTAGTGATATAACTAACTGTTATTAAAGAAATTGATTTAATAGATTTGATGACAGTCTCATTCTCAGTTGCAAAGATTAAATAAAATATTGGTTAACAAAATCACGTATTAAATACTGAATATTGATATATAAATAGCAATATTTTGCTATAAAGTATTTTTATTGCAAATTCTTATTTTGTGAGGAAAAAAAAAACCTTTTGGTTCATGGTGCAGTGTTTAGAGAGCCCCATAAATAGCACCATTCATTCAGGACCAATTTCAGAACCTCTGAGTGCTAGACAAGGAGTCAGGCACATCATCACCAAAACGTCAGTTTCATTTCTGGTAGGGCTGTTTGATCTTGAGATAGCTAAGTGGCACTAGGGTGCTCCTTAGTGCTGAATGTTAGGATGCCCAGCCTTGAGCAGTGGTCCAGCTGTGGACTCTCTGTTAGCTCTTCAGCAGGGTCCTTCTGCTAAACGTAGATGCTCAGGGAACTGAGCAAAATGTGCACAGCTTGCAGACACCAGCCTATAAAAATTAAAATAAGGGATCAAGTCACACCTGCTCAGATCCTTCTCCTGAGCCTTCCAGTCAGATGTTTTACTGTGAGAGGGAGGAGACAGAGCCACGGTGTATGTGGAACTGACAGTCAAGTATTTATACTTAAAGGCCAATGTCTTTGCCTTACAAGTAGTTAAATTTTTACCTGTCATGGCTGTTTTTCTATGTAAGGAAACAATGTAAATATGGGATAAGTGTTTCAGCAGAGAAAGAGATATTTAACCCCAATTACCTTATGAGAATCTGAATTTATTTAAAATACAAAGCAGTCTGCAGGCCACAGCCCTGAAAGGAAACTCTCTGCACAGAAAATTCTTTGGTCTCTTATGATCAGCATTTGGTGCCTAATATTCTTCTAAGAAACATTGAAAATAGTGTGTATCTCAAAAACTTGTGTCAAGGAATAAGCAGGGTGATGCATGTCTATACTTTAAAGAGTGTCTATATCAGGAAATGCTAACAGTGATCAATGATGTCATCATCACCATCGTCATCATCATCATTATTTTGTAGCTCACATTAAGACCTGTGGATGAGGATTCCATGACAGAAGCATGATCTATTAGAAGAATTGCCTTTAATTTGACCGATGATACACCTTGTATTGCTGTGTACCTGCAGTGCAACTCACAGTCAGTATAAACTGTAACACATATTTGTTTGAAGTTTACAATGGACACAGTTGGATAAGTAACTCAACCAGTGAGCTGGCAGAGTTCAGGAAAGAGGGTTTTACATGGGCCCAAGGATCAGGGCAGCAGGCTTCCTATCTGACGATTCAAGTCAAACAAGATGCGTCCTGGAAAGATCAGTATAAGCAAAGGTATTTAGAGGCTCATGGGCGAACTGCACTGCTTGGGCTGTGTTGCCCTTATCTCATGAAGAGCATCCGGAGGATGTGAGAGGGAAGAAGTTCGCTTCATCCTTCTCTTCCCACTGAGGCCCCTTCAGCTCAGCCAGCCTCTCGTGGCTCTGTCTCACCATTTATGTCTGTGTGTGGGGTCTAGCCTGAGCCCACCTGATTCTTTTCTGCTCTGATACTTCATTCCTTTGTCATAATCCACCTGGGCTGTTATTAAAATAATACTATAAATGGGGTGGCTTATAAACAACAGGAATTTCTTTCTTTCAGTTCTGGAGGCTGGAAAGCCTAGTATCAAGGCCCTGGAAGACTCAATGTCTGGTCCAGGCCATTTTCTCTTGTAACTTCACATGATGGAAAAGGGACAAGGATGCTGTCATGCACCTAACCCCAAACAGGAGGGTGCTCTAATCTCCCCCCAAAGGCCCCGCCTCATTGGTGATTAGGTTTTCCACATGACAGTTTTGGAAGGGGAACATAAGCATTCAGTTCACAGCATCATTTGTTAAGGTCTGTTTTGTTTTTTTTTTTTAACATTTTCTTGCTCGTCCTTTCTTTTTTTGAAATATGCAGATTCAGTAAAACTTTTTGAGCCTACTTTGTTATGAATCATTTTCCCTCTTTATTGGTGGTGAGGAACATAAATATCTGAGTTCTGAGCCAGACTAACTGACATCGGAGTGACCATAGGTTAGCTGCTTCATCCCTGTGGGCCTCAGTTTCCACAACTGTACAATGATGAGCTTCAACAGGATGGGCACTAGGGACCCAGCCAACTCTGGATCTTTGTCTTAAGATTTTATCTGTTAGCTTTTGTGTGTTGATATTATTCATTTTCTTACAATAAATCTGTCTGATTTTTCCCATGGGATTTTAAGTTCATTGACAGCAGGGACTTAGGGACCAGTGCAACACCTATCCCAGTGACTTGTGATTATAATCACCGTCAACCTCCCTGAAAAAACTCACGGCTACCCATTCTTACCACCTGTAAGTGTGCACCTCATCTCTCTGCCTATGCCACTTTTGATCTCTGTGTAATACAGACAGCAAGTATTTCATGTTGACTTTTAGTGAGCATTGGTGTTTGCAGTTTATCATGGAGACTCCACTGGATACAACAGGCAAGCACCCAGAATTCCTGCCAAGGTGAGCGTCATTTACCCTCATTCAACAAGTAGAACAGCTCTGTGAAGCATGATGCAAGAAAAATAAAACTCCCCAGACCTAACTAAGACCTCCAAAGGTGGCCTTCTATCACATGCTGCTCTGTCTGTTTCTAGTATTTTCACTCAGGGAACTGCCTTACCCTTTGGGCATTAAGCACTGTCAGAATTTCAGAGAGTTTTGTTTTTAATGCCATATCCTTTTTATGCCAATTAGAGATAATCTCCTTGGGCTCTTAAGTAATTTGTCTATGTAATCTCAGGCACACTGAAAAGAGTCACAAATCCTTCACCGATTGGAAGATATAGTGGAAACTCCTCGGGCACAGTTAAAAGTCAGTCAAAACTTTTAAGTCAAGGTGATGTCTCTTTTTTCCCCTTCCTTTGCCAAATAAAGAGGTTTCCTACACAGATTTATGCACAAATTAATTTAAAACCAGGTTGATGGGGATTTTTCCTTGAGTTTATAAAACATACATGGATACGCATGCCCAATACCCTCAGCTGGTGAACCTAGGAATTCGTGATTTTTTTTTTTCAAGGAAACAAAATGCTGAGGTTGGATTTTTTGAGAGCTTTTTTCTTTCTCATGGTTCTTTTCCATCCCAAGTATTTAGAAAGATTAACAGCCTAGAGTTTATTAGGAGCTCTCTTCACTACAATGAGCTGCCAGCCACAATAGAGGGAGCTGGACCCAGTGGCTTAATGAATTCCTGATTGATTTGAATAATCGTGTTTCTCATCCTACCTCTACTTACTATTTTTAAACACCTGAAAATGATCCTATCACCAGTTAAAGAGTAAACTTCACATGGAGGAATATAACTTTTTGGTCTGGAATGATTAGTTTTAGTAGTCTTAAGAAGGCCACTGTATATACTCCATGTGTGTATGATATGTCAGAGTACACTCTACTGTCAGGCAGATCTAAAAAGAACAAATAAAAGGGATTAAAAAAAAGAGGCCACTGTGACTAGCCTACCCAGGAGAGGAGGGCTGGGATCTCAAGACCCTCACCACACGCTCCACAGCTGCTGAGGTCTATTTCTAGTAACCACAGGGCCCAGAACATACATTTTTGGCAGCTTTGTTTAAGTTCAACTCCCTGACTCAAAAGTGTGAATTCGTCTTGCTTTTGAGTCTTGAATTGATGTATATAACACTATTTAAAATCCAAAGTCTGTCAACTGTAACAGATGGAGTTCATGGATTAAGGTCCCAGTTTGATCCACTGAGCCTTTATTTGCCTTTTGTGGGGTACACTCACCCTCACTACTCCTTTATAAATACAACGCTCATGTTTTCCTGCATGCAATATGGCTATTATTTCTCATTTATTCAAATTATGCTTTGTGATCTATGTTTATTTCTTTAGCAAACATTATTCGAGAATTTATTATATGCCATATACTCCCAATATAAATAGGCATCCAAAGACATGTAGAAACAGATGGTCAAAAATGTTATTCAACTTTTCCTTTTCCTTTTTTTTTTTTTTTTAAATCTACACAAACACACACTCAGCCAGGGAAACTCCAGACATCTCCAGCATGATAGTCCCCTCGCTTCTGTGTTCTCTTGTTTTTGTTTTTTGTTTTGGTGTCCACAAGAGATCTTTGTTTTTCTCTTGCCAAAAAAAAAAAAAAAAAAAAAAAATGCGGGTTCCCCTAAAGAACTATCAGGATTAATTGGAGTTTTGTAAGAAATAAATATCTGAAATATAATTTTCAATACACTAGCCATAACTCATTTAGAAAATAGGAAGATCAGATGCCATTCACAAGAGGAAAAAAATGTTTACATGTTTACAAATATTTTTAAAAGATGGACTTTAGACTTCTAAAGTATTTAGTAAGTTATGAAATTTTACCAGGGATTCCAATCAGACAAATAAGCATAGAGTGTAGTTCTGGGTATAAAGACTGAATATTTATGCAAAATGCCCATGAATATAATTGTGAAATTGCTGCCAACCCCATTAATTGCTTAGGGTTATTTTTGATTGGTATAATGACCTTACAAAGTGATGTATCTATGCATATTTCTTAGAACAGACATGAAGCAAGTACACCCACATCTTACAATCATACTCTCTAAAGACTTTAAGTTTCAAATTTCCTGAAGTAAACATGTTTGCCTATCATTTGCTATTTTCTGATTGCAAGACCATTTTTTGCAAGGAATTCAGTGAAAGATCCCTGTATCTTTCCAGAGTTTAAATTCCTGTGACAGCACATGATATAAAGAAGGTCTCCTGTGTCCCAGCTGGCATTATAGAGGGAATATTGGACATAAGGCCTTCAAGAAGTATGCAGAATGATTGGGAGACTATGCTTACAGAAAAATACTATTTTCAACTCAACATAGGAAGGAATGCAAATCAGCAGAGGACAAAAGAAGTCAATAAGGGCAGAGGAGAGACATAAATCATGAAAAACTTCTCTAGGAGATACGCAGTGACATTAACAGGGAGGTGGAGGTCATGATTTTTTTCCCAGTCTAATTTGCATAGGTTATTATCCTCTGCACAACCATCATGAAATAGGAGCCAAATAGCAGAGGGATGGCAGGTCATCTTCGACACCAACTGCTCCTGCCAGGAGGGGATGAGTTGAGTTGTAGAGAGAGTGGGCTGTGTAGGGTGGTGAGGGAAACGACATGGGAATTCAGATGTTATTTTACCTTGAGGTCTTTTAACCATGACACCATATTCAGGCAGACCTTTTTAAAAATAATCGGTCCTGTTACTGTTTATAACTTGTACAGACAGTGCTGTGATTATTTTCAAGCTCAAATGTCATTAAAAAATAAAGAGAGCTTATCTAAGTGATAAGAAATTCAGCAGCAATTAATTGAGAGAAGAAAAATGGTCTGTTCTGAGATGTTCCACTCAAGAAAGCATATCACTGATATTATACTACAAACAAAAGAAAAACATGTGCATCAATTTTGCTTTCCAAACAAACTAAACAAAAACAATTTCACCCATGAGTTGAGATGCTCCCTGCATAGAGGTAAACCACACTCACAATGATGTCACTTCTGAGAACTGAGGCTTCACACAGAAACACTCCTGGAGCTTCACATGTCTCCAGCCCATGTCTCCTCTAATATTTCATGGATGGATTTGCAGACCATCTGAAAGGAGAAGAAACTGTTCATTTCTTTCTCTTTGGGTTCTTGGAAGACCATTTAGTTTTATGTAATGCAAGAGGGGTGCAGTTTGGGGTGGGTAGTCTTCACAGCTCCCACAGGCTGCCTCTGTGGGATTTGTAGCACTGTTTTAGATTTCGGCTTCCTGCCTCACATTTCTGCTTTGGTTTCCTGATGTTTCAGCATCACACCAAATGGCTTTTCAGAACAGAGTTCTGTTTAAGCACTTTCTTTTATTAAATGTAGTGCGTTTAGTAGGGCTGGGTTATATTACATAAAACTATGTTGGCAAATTAATTACTAAGCATCATCTTGTCATGGCAACTTATATGTGCATATGTACAAATGCAATAAATCATTCGTGTGGAGTAATGAGTTGCCATAAAATATGTATTGCTATAGTCAAAGGAGTTGTAATTACTTCGTCATCATAGAGCTCTCAGGTCTACCCAACAGCACTACAGCTGTCTAGATGACCCCAAAATGCAGACAACCAGACAGCTGTGCTGATACACACAAAACAAAACATCGGATCGAATTAGTCTCCACCCACCCTCCCAAACCCATGAAGTCCCCTTATTGCCATATAGACTTTATAGAGTTTGAGCTTCTACATTCTCTTTGCATTAAGTTTTCCTGGGAGGAATGTATCTATTTTTTTTTCTTTAGATCATAATTTTCCTAATTTCTAATCACCTCTCAAATGGGGTCATGAGTTTGTCTGCTTATTTTATAATACTTTGTTTCCCATGATTTCCAGAGACTAGAGATAATTATACAAATTTTGTAAATTACACACTAACGATAATTACTTTTTAATATGTTTATAATAGCAACTCAAACTGTACACATGGCTAAGTAGCACCGGTTAGCTAGAATCACTTCACAAAGTTAAGTGAGACAATAGGAATTCCTGAGCATGTTTACTCTATCCAGTATGTCCAATGGCATCTCCATCAGTAGAATTTTGTTAGATGAGTAGAATGAGACACAGGAAGACAGGAAGTTACCTGGGCCACCCAGCTGGAGAGCAGCGGAGTCAGCCTTAGAGACTACGATCCAAGGACCTTGCTTTTAACTAGTGTGTTGGGCTTTGGCAGGTCTCTGCTTCTCCCTGGTGGGACAGCCTGCATATGCCATTCATTGTTTACTCAATCTCCTTCTAGAGTGCGGAATGTGGAGAAAGGGGCATACTTTTACCCATTTGCTGCTATATAATCTAGCCCCTGGAACTGGGCCAGGAAAACATTTGACATCTATCAAGTGAAGAAATGAACGGATGATGAAAGTGTTGCGTGTCTCATTCAAATTGTTTTCAGATTGCTCCTCATCAGGGGTCTCTGACCGAGGCCTGCAAAGAGAAAGATGTGGGCAAAGTGAGGGGACTGGAGAAGGAGGCAGGGCTGTGCTCTCTGGAGCTCCTTAGTGTAAGTAAGCCCTGTTGATACCAAGGTGGGGAGAGAGTCCAGAGAGCACATCCATCCTCTTGATTGTGGTCCCCATGATACTGATGACTTTGGCACCAGAGGGACTCAGAATTCCAATGCTGATGCCAACAGCAAGGGCAACAAGAAGATGTCCCCATCTGAGGGATGTTCCCTGCCTATCAGATTAAGCCCCAGCATTCCTGTTCAAATGGTGGCAAGTGGCATGGCCTGGCTTTCACACTGTGGCCCTTCCCTTCCCAGGGGGCACTTTCATTGTGGTCTCTAGGCCTGGGAACTTTGTTGTTGGATATTAGTACAGCAGGGTGGAACCGGTGGAGAGAGAGAGAAAAAAAAAAGTAGATTCCATATTCTGGTAGAATTGGCTGAATTTGGGATCACATTTAATGCATTTTCTAAGAACTAGAAAAATGTGGAAGGATGAAGAGTTTGGAGACCTGTTTTAATAGGTCAAGGCAGAGTAAGGTGAATACTGATTTTATTTTTACACTCAAACTGGTATGGCCTGAGGATATAGAGATTTCACTTAATCAGGTTTACAGGCAAATGACCTTGGGACCCGTGGACCTAGCAATTTATGAGGTTTGGGTAGGAAGTATGTGTTGGGGGGCGTGGCTGAGCCACTAAATAAAAAAAATGGACCCCACCTGAAGCCCCAAGAGACGTGGGTCTTGAAAACACAGGTCTGCATTGGATATCTGTCTGTGTTCTGTTGGGAATGTGTTGTCAGAGGAAGGGATGCTCAAATTATGTGACTCTTTGACCATGCAAATAACTAGCTTGCAATAAATGAGAATTTTATCGACACAACTATAGTCTGGGAAACACATCAAGTCACTTGGTTAAAATGTCTGTATCTTTTAATAAAAGTTGAAAACATTCCATTTAATTAAAGTGAGTAGGGGGAGAGTCTCTAGGAAATGAAACAGAAGTGATAGATCATGAGTTGGGGAGGTGAATACTAGAGGTTGTCAGGATCACAGTTTTCCCTGGCCCGATCGGTTTATTAAAAACCAAACGCACCTTACTGCGTCGTCGCCAAAAGCTGTTTGGACACCTCTCTCTGCAAATGTGTTCCTCAGATTTGAGTCTAATCAGGAGTTGAGAACTTTCTCTAGTGGCAACTGTGCTTGTGGAGGGCAGCAGTGAGCAATGTTTTTGTTCAAGCACAAAGGAACAGAGTCAAGAAAGATGATAAAGATTTCAAAAATGCCATGCTTCAGAGTCAAGAGTATTCTGAAGGTCACTCTGACCTTCAAGGAAAGGGCAGGGGACAACCCTCCCAACTTTTGTACTCTGATTCTGTGTGATGTGGCTTTCTGCACAGTTACCATCTGCATCCCTGGAGTTGGACTTGTCCCTGCAGGAGGCCTCCTTAATTAGGTAGCTACACAAATCCCCTTTCTTCTCTCTGGCTACTGCTTTGGCTATTCTCTGTTTCTAATCTCTATTGCTGGCACCCTGCAGGGCTTCTACAAACTTCCTTGTGTCCTCCCTTCCCCACTTCTTTCCTGCAGGTCCATAAAGATCTAGAGAAGTGTCTGGGGAGGCAAAACTGGGTTGAGGTATGGGATGAGGGGACTGTCCCCTTGTGTCACTATTGTAGCCTCACTATCCTAATCAGCTTCCCCATTCTCCATCCACCAACTCAACCCTTCTGCTAGTATTGCAGGACCCCATCCACACCCAGGCCAGCAGCTGGCCTTGACTTCTGTAACTAGATACCTTGAACAGCCTTGTCCAAGACTGTATTTTTCTCATAAATCAAGGTAAATTGGGGTGAGGATATATCTTAGTGGCAGAACACTTTCTCAATGTGTGTGAGACCCTGAGTTTGATCCCCAGCATGATGAATAAACACAGAAAAATCTCTTTGGCATACTCTACCCAAAGACCTCTGTGCATAGGAAAGATAGAAAAGAGCCTTTCTATTCCAATACTTTTATTTTTTGTTTTGTTTATTTAATTGTTTGTTTGTTTGTTTTTGGTGACAGAGATTGAATCCAGGGTGCTTAACCTCTAAGCCGCATCCCCAGCCCTTTTTATTTTGAGACAGGTTCTAGCTAGGTTGCTAAGCCTGACTTTGACCTTTTGATCCTCCTGCCTCAGCCTCCTGAACCACTGGGGTTACAGGCATGTGCCACTGTGCTCAACTTCCAAAACATTTTTTTTTTTTACTTGTAGAGGTAGGTACCAGCATTACCACATTTGAAAATAGCAAAGTTCTATTATGCTGGGAACAGGAGGAAAAGAAAGGCTGTGGTGATATGTCTTGTCCTCCACTGGCCAGAGAGGGAGTAGAGCCCAGACTGAAAGTAGTAAATGATGGAAGCAGAAAGAGACAGACCACGTTCTGGGACTTTCTTAAGGAAGAGAAAAGCACCTGGTTTGAGCTGGGACCAGGAACATTCCTAGTGAGGATTAGGAATGCCCTCTGCCTGGTTGGTTTTCTTCCTTTCCTTCTTTCTTCCTGTAGCAGGAGTGGGGGGGGTGGGGGGGTGGGGGGGGTGGGGGGTGGGGTGAGGGGGGTTTGTTGCTGTCATTGACTATCAGCTGGAAGGCTGTAATCCTGCCTGTATGGTGACTGGGGTCTGGGAGGTCATTGGAGATTGGGGCGTCCCACATCTTTAGAAATACTCTGGATATCTCAGAGTACAGTAATTCTCATACAATGTGATATTAAAAGGGGTTAATACAGGTTTAATGTTCTAATTATTATAGAATACATGCTATAGAATAAAAAAATTTTGAGGACTTCCCTGAGATGCTGATTTTGTAACAGGAAGGCTGCTGTGAGTTCCACATGGCTGCCTTTCCAGAGAGGGTCATTTCTAAATCACCCCTGCCTAGGATAGGCAAAACAGTGCCTTTAAAAACATGCTATTTTATTTTCTAAATAAATATTCACTTTCATACCTAATTTTGTTTTCTCAACTTGATATTCTTTTCCTTAAAGTGTTATATTCCAAATAGGTAAGATTCACCTTCCTCAAAACCTAGATGCAGCCACATGGAAATCCTCTCTGGGGATCTACCCACATTGAAAACTTCTCTGGGAAGCCATCTATTTGGAACCTGGAATAGTCCACCTGTTACATAATATCAAACTAGACATTTTTATATTAAAGGACAGATGGTGAAGGTTCATATGAACAAACAGAATTACAACTAAATAATTCTTTGAAATGTGCTGACATCATGGAGCACGAATATGTAAATATTTCTTGAAGCAAGTTTCTATCATGTAAGAATATTTTATGGCACACAGTGGAGCAGAATATATTCTTCTTTATGATAATTCACCAACTGAGGCCTAATTTCAAAATTCTCCCTAATCAAATGCAAATCAAAACTACACTGAGATTTCATCTTACTTCAGTTAGAAAGGCAGCCATCAAGAATATAAACAATAATAAATGCTGGAGAGGATGAAGAGAAAAAGGAATATTTTGACATTGCTGGTGGAATTGTGAATTAATACAACCACTAATGGAAATAAGTAGGGAGGGTCCTCAAAAGACTAGGAATAAAACCACCATATGACCCAGCTATACCACTCCTCAGTATTTATCCTAATAAATCAAAGGCATCATAGTATAGTGATAACATAGTACCCATGTTTATAGCAGCACAACTCACAATAGCTAAACTATGGAACCAGCCTAGGTGTCCATCAAGAGATGAATGGATAAACAAAATGTGGTGTGTATGTGTGTACACACACACACACACACACACACACACATACACACAATGGAGTTTTATTCAGTCACAAATAAAAGTTAAATTATGTTATTTGCAGGAAAATGAATGAAACTTGAGACCATTATTTTAAGTAAAACAAGTCCAACTTTGAAAGTCAACAGTTGTGTTTTCTGTCATATGTGGAAGCTAGAGAGGAAAAAAAAGAAAAGAAAGGTGGGAGTATATCATGAAAATCCAAGGGATTTGCATGGAAGAGTGGAAAGGGTCTTGGGAGAGGAATGAGGGGAGAGGAAGAGGAAACACTGGGAAATGATATTGATCAAATTATATTGTGTCCATGCCCAGGAATCCCACCATTATGTATAATTAATATTCTCCAATAAAATATATGGAAAGAGAAAAAGGAAATTCTCTCTAATCCACTCCATAGCCATTCAATCTTTAAGCTGGACCACAATTGCTTCATTATGGTGAAAAGGTCAAACACCTAGTTTATACTTAAATTTTCTTATTAACTTTTTGCTACTCAAAGTGGGGTTCATCAATCAGTTGCATCAGCATATCCCACAGTCTCGTTAGAAATTCAGAATTTTTCAGTCTGAGATCACTTGAACCAGAATCTGTGCTTTTAACAACATTTCCAGGCATTTCAAAAAACAAAAAACAAAAACCAGAAATCTTACTCTTGTAACACCGCATAAAATCTCTTCAGAAGTCTGGACCTGTTATGTTCACCATAACAAATTGAGTGCTTGGTGACCTTCGCTGTTATTCTTAGAGTTCTGAAAATTTTCCTTTCTGTCCAGTTTTCTACATGAAAGGGAGGTCTTGTGGTGTTAGTCTCTCAAAGTCGCTTATTCACAGGTGAATCAGAAACTAATGCATTGGAAGGAGGGTGCTGTGTCTGACAGTGGTTTTCATGGTCCCTCTAGAGTCATGGCCTCTCTGTGTAACTCCTTCTTCTTTACTCTCTAAATGGACAGGAGAACTTTTTAAAGTCAACATTTTTGGATCATAGAGAAGTCTGCAGCTAGTTCATGGCTGCGAGCAAATGTGACAACTGATTCATCCAGAAACACCCAGCCCTGGTCCTCTGTGCTCCCATACCATTGACCATTCCTCTATTAGTAGGACTCATTTCATTCGGTCTTCTCTTATATTTGCTATATGCCTCCCTCTCCAACTGGACTATGAGCTCTTTGGAGGAAAAATAATCCACATTCATTTTTATTCCCTCTACTTGCATCTGTATTTAGTACAAACCTTTACATATACCACACGTTTTGGAAATTCACATGTCAGAAATTTACTACACACCGATATGCAGGTTGTCAACTCCCTCTTTTTGAAATTAAACTTGTTGTCGTAGAGGCAAAAATGATTATGACATGTAGATTAGAAAGAGAAATTGAATAGTAAGCCTTGGCCACTGACTAGCAGAACGCTGAAGTTGTATTTCCACAGTCCTCGTTATCACAGATGGACTATAGCACTCTAAAATTTGATCTAGTAACATTCATTAAAATCTGTGAATGAACCAGATGGTAAAGAGCATGCTGGGGAGATTGAGCTTAGATGTGATAGAGTAATAATTTTCTTTTCAAATGTTATGACCTTTGCAGGAGTGCCTTCCATGCCTCACTTCACTATTTTACATCATCCATAAACAAAGATTCAGGTAGCCTGGGCTTGAATCCAGCCTCTATCACTTACTAACCCTGAAACTTGTCTGTATTTTGAGTCCTTTTTGTAGATGTAAAGATATTTAGAAAATAATGATTAACCGAGACATTGAAAGGTGTCTGACACATAGGTGAAACATACATGCTTGATGCTATTATTATCCTTCAATGAAAAGAATAAAAATAAGAAGCTCCTAGTTCAGCTCAGAAATGCAAAAAAAACCTACATCTTTTGCATGCTCACTGGGTTTTGAGGATATACACTCTCAGATAATCCCCATTTAATTGTCAAACATTCAGCTAATGGCCCGAGTGCTGATCCTCATAGTTCTGAAGCTTCTCCATGAGGCTGTGAGATCTACCGGGGTTGTCTGATGATCTCTGTTCTTGTTCTTGAAGTCCTGTCTTTGGCTTATGTTGTCGGCAGACCCTGAGGTGACATCTAGTAAGTCCTCTCTTCCTGGCATCTGTATCCTGTGCACCACCTGTGAGTTGCTTTCAACCCATAGAATGCAGCACAGGAGATGGAATGCCACACCTGTGGTGATTTCATTAGGCCACATGGCTCCTTTTTAGCAGATGTAGGCAGATGCTCCCAGCTGGCTTACGGAACTGAGCAGCGACACTGAAAAGCCAACAAGGCACAGAACTGTGGGCCTCCAACCTTGAAGACCCGAGGGTGGCCTCCAGCCAACACTCAGAAAAATGCCAACCACCACAAGGAGACAAATTCTGCCAACAACCTGAGTGAGCTTGGAAACAAGGTCTTTCCCTGTCAAGCCTCCAGATGAAAGGCAGCCCAGCCAACATCTTGATTGTAGTTTGTGGGACTCTGTGCAGGAGAGCTGTCTAAGCCATGCCCAGACTCCTGACCCACAAAAATGTGACATAATAAATGTGTGCAGCTTTAAGTCACTCAGTGGTTAATTTGTCACAGTCATAGAAAACTACTACGGTACAGTTTCCAGCATGTAAATCAGGCTCACATGTGGCAATGGGTCCAGAAGCGTAAGATCTTCTACTCTGTGTCTTCTCGGCTATTTGGTGGCAGTTGGGGGTTTTTGAGGGGGGTTTGCATGAACTGGTCAAACTATTTTTAAACCCAAATCTACTTCATAATAAGGAGTCAGTTTGGAGTTGTGCTAGAACTAGTTGTTGTTTTAAATCCGATCGCACTTTTCAGTTTCTTTGACTTTAAAAAATATGAATGTATTTTACTTTCGGAATAGTTCACATTTACAGAAGAAATGAGCAGATAATATGGACAACCCCTATAATCCCCATTATCCCCTGTTATTAAAATATAAATGTACCACATTAATGTGAAACATTTGATATGATTTATTAGTCAATATTGATTCATTACTATTTATTAACTAAAGCATAATATTATGTATCCAGCATGACAGGTTCCCACAGAATTTTTACTACCCTAAAAATGGTGCTGTGCTCTGTGCTCTGCCTGTTTATTCATCCTCCCCTCTAGTCCATAGGAACCACTGATTTTTACTCTCCATAGTTTTGCCTTTTCTGTATTGCCATAGAGTGGAAATCATGCAATACATAACTTTTTCAGCGTGACATCCAGCAATATGCATTTAAAGATTCTTCCATGGTTTTTTTTTTTTCTGGCTTAAGTGCTCATTTATTTTTATTGCTGAATAATAGTTTATTGTCAAGTTATACCACAGTTTGTTAATTTATTTACCTATGTTGGACCCCTCCAGATTTGGGCAGTTATTATAAAAAAATGCCGTAATCATCTGTGTGCAGGTTTTTGTAAGGACACGAGTTCTCAACATATTTGGGTAATTACCTAATGTGATTGTTGGGTCATACAGTAAGAGTATGTCCAAAGTTCTTGTACTATTTTGTGCTGCCACAGCTAGTGAGTGAGTTTCTGTTGCTCCACATCTGTACTGGGCAGGATTTTGTGTTGTTGGTGTTTTGTTTAGTTGTTCTAATAGGTGTTTAGTGGTATCTCATTATTTTAAATTTGCATTCCCCTGATGACGTATGATATGGACATCTTTTCACATGCTTACTTGCTATCTGTATATATTCTTTGGTAAGCTATTTGTTCAGATTGCTTGCTCATTTTAAGATTGTGTTGTTTATTTTCTTATTGAGTTTTAAATGTTCTTTGTATATTTTAGGTAGAAGTTCTTTATCAGTTACATCTTTAGCAAATAGTTCTACTTGTCTGTTTTCATTATCTTAACAGTGTCTTTTGTAGAGCAGAAGTTTTACATTTTGATTAGAAATGATTTGTTTTGCAGAGTCATGATAGGTTCAGATGATCTTTAAGTAGAAGTAGCTCCTGGTCTTAAAGACTTTGAGAAAGGAGTGGCTATGAGTTGCTACCTACATTTGTTTTTGTTGTTTAGTTGCTGAAACTTCTATGATATATTTAAGTATATGGAAGAACAGAAAGTTTAGCCAAAGCTTATAGTTTTGAAGCTCAGCATGACACCAAATCCCCAAATGGCAAATATAGAAGTGGAGGTTCATTTTGATGTCCACACTAGTAGTTTTTTCTTAATAATTCAGCTTTAATATGATCATATGAAATAAAACCACAGATAATTTAATATTTGTTCTCTAAAATTGAATCACTTTGACTTTTAAAGTAGCTATTAAAGAGGAACTAAGTAGTTTGCTACTTAGTCTTTTCTTATAGAACAATTATAAAAAAATGAGTAAACTTAGGATTTGGGAGTTTTTTATTTGAGAGTTAGTCTTTATATGTTTATTGTTGTTATTGTTTGTTTTTAACTACAGGAGATTCTCAATTGTTCAAGTTCACCATATTTACCCTGTGTACAACTTATTTATTTATTTATTTATTTTGGCAAAACAAGCTCTTCTATTTTATTATAACTTTTCTTTCCAGCATTATTGACTTCATTTCTACTCTCTCCACATATTTTTTGGTGGTACTCAAAAGTTCTCAGCTAAACTTTGGACCTCTGTTTTCACTGCCTGAAATGCCTTTTTCATCCCACCTTTGCTTTCTTAAAAATTCCATTTGTCCATCAAGGTCCATTCCAATGATCACTTCAGACTAAAGTAGGCACCTGCCCCCAGAACTTAATTCTACACTGTTATAGCTGCGATCATTTTATGGTACATTTTATGGTAATTGTTGACCTGTCAAACCTTCCCCCAAGGGAGGAGGTTTCTGAAAAAAGGGACATTACTATTTTTTCTTTTCACTTTTTCCCTACTAGCATCTAATATGGTGTTTGACTCCTAGAAGCTGCTCGAGGACTGTTTACTACAGTATTCCAAAGAGTAGAGCTATCTCTGGCAATCCCTACCTATTGCTGGGGAAGCATCTGGTTATGTTACTGTTCAGGAGGCTTTCATGAATGCCACTCACAGCAGAAACAAGATCTCTTCCAATGATTACTGATTTTATGTAATTGAAGAAAAGAGGATGGATTATTTTTCTCTCTCTGCCAGTTGTTTAACAGATGTGAGCCAAGTTTGCACATGTCAAGTTACATGCAAAACATACCAGTTGTTTAATGTTGGATAATCTTTAAAGCCCAAAAAAGAAAATGCAAATGATGACCTTTCTCTAGGGATCATTGCATTTCTTGGTGACATGTTGCTATGCAATACAAAAATAAATAAATATATTTTCTTCTGGAACTGTAAGTAGAGGAAAAAATTCCTTATTGATGAATCTTTTCATTGTTCAATGTTCTTCAAAGCACATTACCCACATTTTAGAGTGATATTGTAAAGATACATGTCAGCTGTGACTATCTCATATATATTTGTCCATCAATCATATAGATATTTACTGTCTAATAGGCATTTGTTGAATAAAAAAAATCATATAAGTACTCAATGATATTGGCTCAGATTGATTCATATAGATATGTATTGACTCAATAGGAACTTATTGGATGAACAAAGACACAAATTAAATGGATTAATGAATGTCGGAGAGCTCTTTGCTCTCTACTTTCTATCTAAAGGAGTGTGGCAAAACCATTTTTAGTTTCTCTATTCTTTTAAGGTTTCCTGTGAAGTCCGATAAGGTTAGGTAAGAAGGAATGATGAATAGTCTTTCATATTCAGCCGAGTATTGGGGGCTAACTTTCATGCTATGGTTAGATCTGGAACTTCCCCCCAAAGGTTCATGTGCTGAAAGCATGGTCCCCAATACAGCAAGGTTCAGAGGTGGAGCTTTTAGGTAATGATTGGATCATGAGAGCTCTAAGCTCATCCATAGATTAATACAACGGATAGTGGGACCTAGTTGGAGGAAGTATGTCACTGGGGTGTGACATGGAATGGCCTATCTTTTCCCTGGTCCTGTCCTCAATCTCTGCTTCCCAGTTGCCATGAGGTGAGCAGTTTAATTCTGCCACGCTCTTCCACCATGATGTTCTGCCTCACCTCAGGCCCAAAGGAATGGAGCCCGCCAACCATGGATTAAATCCTCTGAAACCAGGAGCCAAAATAAACTTTTCCTCCTTTAAGTTATTCTTGTTAGGAATTTTGGCCACAGTGGCAAAAACAAACAAACGAACAACCACCACCACCACAAAACAACCACCTAACACATGTGCCTTGTAATGAGGGTTTGTCAGCAAGAGCCCCTGAGCTGACTGTACCTATCCATGGACTGTGTGTTAAGTTTTATATCTTCTCTCAGTTTTACAGATGATTCAGATGGTTGGCTCATGGTCACTTCTCCTAGGAATAATCATTTGGCCACAGGGAAAATCAAATAACCTATGAAACAGGCAGAAAAACCATGACAGGAATGAGCTGGAGGTGGGAAGTAGGGAAGTAGTCTGATTGGCACTCTCCCAATCCTTCGCGTTGTTCATCTGACCCGAGTTCATGGCTGGTCATTTGTCCTCTTGTTTATTTATTCATTCACTTCTTCATTCATTCTATAAACATGTATTGACCACTACTTTACAAACTATCATCTTGCTGGATACAAGAAATATAGCAATGAGTAAAAACAGATGACATCCCTGATAGTAAGTAAATCAATGAATATAAAATCACCATTTTCATAAGAGAGGCAGCAACAGGCCAAAGACGATGGATATTCATCTTGACCCTCAGTGTCTTGAATGCTGCCTGGTGCTGGCTAAGTCCTTATTGGCCTTAGGGAGTGATCAGAAGAAGCTATGATTCAGCACAAAATTCCATTTATTTTGCCCTGAATCTACCCACTCATGTTCTTTGAATACTTGTTCACTATCCTGATTTGTCAATTGATAACTCTGTAATTTTTTCTGTAAGAATTTTTAATTAATTATGAGGGCATCATTTCA
The DNA here is from genome assembly GCF_052094955.1 of Ictidomys tridecemlineatus. Classification (NCBI taxonomy): domain Eukaryota; kingdom Metazoa; phylum Chordata; class Mammalia; order Rodentia; family Sciuridae; genus Ictidomys; species Ictidomys tridecemlineatus. Next base: position 182,209,544 of record NC_135483.1, read on the forward strand.
AGTCGAGTCAAAACCATTTAGGTTTGCCTGGCATTAGATTTTGTCTCAAATCTTCATTTCTGGCTTCTTGTGCATTTCAACTTTCCGTAAAACCATGACACTTTAGTGTCAAGGTGTTGTAGAGGGAAGTGTGTGGAGTTTATAGTTTGGCCTGGATGTCTTAATTCTGAGACTTTAAATAACAATAGGTACCTATCACTTAGCATGATGAGTTGTTTGAGACTATGTTATGCAAACATAGATGTGTAATAATTACATTAAACATTGATGGGGTGTGCCCTGCAGGGGTTTATCTTTTCCCTGAGCACATAACAACAAATGGAGAGGGGAAAGATGAACTAGGCATTTCTAAAATAACATTCTTAGCAAAAGAATTGATTTGTATTCATTTTAATATTATAAATTGTATGTGCAAATAGTTTATAGTCAAATAGTTCTTCAATATTTGTTATGGAAAGTAGCATGTATCTCTACTTCTTCTCATTTTTCCCACCTCAGAGGAAAACACTTCCAACTTCTCTAGATGATGATTCTGATACTCTATTTCCTTTCCTGCCTCAAATAACAGCCTTGAACGGATAGTTTTTAAAGATTTTATTCATTTTATACTTACTTCCAACTTGGAAAAATTAATTAAAAAACAAAAGCCTTCCTTGTCTTTCTCACCCAGGCATATACTTCTTATTCTTCCACTTCACAAATAGAGTTGTGCTTTTCCTTTCCTTCCTTCCTTTCTTCTTAGATAAAGACTAGATATTTCTTTAGCTCACAGTTCTGGAGGTCAGGAAGTCCAAGAGCATGGTGCCAACATCTGTTAAGAGCCTTCTTGGTGCATGCAAGCTGTGTGTGTGTGTGTGTGTGTGTGTGTGTGTGTGTGTGTGTGTTTTAGCTCAATATGTAGGGTTTATATATTTATGAGTGAGTAAATACTTCTTTTATCAGAGCACCATAGCAAATTATAGCTCTTGTTTTACCCCTTTCTAGTAGTTAAGAGTCATCTTGCTTTATATATGTTGATTTTTTTATGTATTAGTTAGAAATTTAATCTAATTTTTTTTTTTTGCCAATTGTTTAACTCTTGTCAGGAATTTAGACTCATGAACTGTTATTTCAATTTTGCCTTCCTCAAGATGTATGTCCTTGTAGTTTCTCCCATGTAAACAGAGTAGTCTGTGCTGATTCCTAACTATCATCTTGGGATATTCTCTATCACCCTGGTAATTTAAGTCGACTCTTTTCTAGGACCAATGTTTTTTTTCCTCTGTCTTGTATCAGTCTAGCATCAAAATATGAGTAGCTTCACTTGATAAAAGTTGTTTATCACTTGCACAAAGGTTCACTAAAAGTCTGGATTCCCCTGGATGACTCTTCACCAGCTTTATTGGACCAGGTGATTTTCATAGTGTGGTACCAGCACATACATATGAATTTCTATAATTGCAGGGATAAGGGATGAAGCAATGAGAGTTGTATAACCACTTTTAAAGTTTCAGCTTAGAAGTAGCTACATCTAATCATTGTCTAAACAAAATCCTATGGTTATACCTATCCATAAGGGTTCAGATAAAAGTGTGCTTGGGAAGGGAGGACAGCAGAAAATAATAATCAAGCAGCTAAATGTTACCACAACCCTCTTGCAACACTTCAGATTTTTTCAAATCTTCCTCTTCCTTAATCCAGACACAATGTGACCATCAGTTCTGTGAGCAGCTTCATTGGGGAGCAACCTGGATGCATATTAACTTGAGCCTATGCTGCATACTTCTCATTTTTTTGTCTGCCCGTATCTGATATCTTGGTAGCTGATGCTACTGGAACTTCACTTGGTGATCCCTGGTAGGGCAGGAGAATTGGCTTTGGAAAAGGCTTTGACCAACATTGGACAGGCATTAAGTATAAATGCTTGATTGTTTCTTCCTCTGGATGGATATTCTGAAAAATGCCTTCTTTTTCCATGAGTTGCTCTCCTATCAATCTTGCTTCCTGCACCACACTTCACAGCAACACTACCTGTCTCATTCTCTGCTTTTTAGACATCATGGCCATTGGTTTTTCTACCTCTTTTATCAGAGAATAGGAGCTTCCTAAGTTTGGGTGCAAGATGAGGAGCTAAGATTTTTGCAAATTTGATGTTTGAAAATACTATTTTGGTCTAATAATTGATGAGAATTTGGCTTTCAATGGGATTCAAAGTTGGAAATAATTTTTCTTCAGAATCCTTTCTAGCTTCCAGTTGTCAGGAGATCTAAAAACCATTTCAGATCCACTTTTGTATCTTGATTTTTATGTTTACCTTCTCTGAAGCCTTTTGGGATCATCCCTCTTTCTTCATCTGAAATGCATAACTCTAAGTTTTGGTGGATTTATCATCATTGTGATAGACATTTAATTTTCTTGGATTAGTCTTTAGTTTTATGTTTCTTTGCTGTTTTCTGGGTTCTCTCTCTCTCTCAATTATGTCACTCAGATATCTTCTAAACTTGCCCTCTAATTACTTGTTGTTGTTGTTTCATGCCTTCTTTCTTTGTACATATGCTAGAAGATCTCTACAACTTTAATCATTCATTTGTTGAATTTTTCATTTCTGCTCTCAAATTTTAAATTTCTCAGAATGCTTTTTATCTTTCTTCTTGAGTAGAAAAAAGAAAAAGAAATAAACCATGTCCCTGTTTTTGTTTATTGTTTGCTGTATTCTTTCTTCTCTTGCCAGAATTGCAGGAGTTAAGTGACACCCAGGTTATGGAGTTGCAGGTGGGTTCCCAGAATAGACTTTTCCCCTTAACCTTTCTCTTCTGTTCTCACAATGGTGTATCCCTGATCATGGCCTGGTGTGTCCTACCCCAGGGCATCTGACTCTCTCACCACTTCTTTGCTAGACTTTCAAACCATCCTCTATATTTTCACTAGCTTTAACCATCCTTCTGGAGGATTTTTTTTTTAAACCAATTTCTTCGATTTGAGAGAATTCTTCAATAGAAAATCTGGTTAATTGTCTGCTTTTCCCATTGTTGCCTTAGGATTCAGTTCCTTAGGTTTGGTATGATTTACCTATGGCTCATTTGCTTTTTAGTTTCCAGAGTGTTGCTGTAATAACTTCAACCATCATTGCCATTCTTGTAGGTCTTCAGAAATATCTCTTCACTGTCATTTTAGTTGGCTTTTGAGAGTGTGCAAAAATGGGGGATTATGTTTGATCAGTCATCTTTACATAGATATCTTCAGGTGGTCTATATTATAGATCATAGTTTCATGATGCATTAACACCAAAGCTGGCAAATTTACTTTTTTGGAAGAAGCAAATATTTTGAGAATTCTAGTTGGTATTATACTTACTGATGTAATAACATATTAAAAGTGCCAAATATTTAGCCAGTACCACAGCTAAGGATGTATATTTCATGAAGTTGAACAATGGAACTATACAAGCTTCATCATATTGGGGATTTGGGATGGCAAAGCCTGCCAGCCTTAGCATTATTGAAACTTTAGGCTGAATAATTTAGACTGGATAATTTGCTTGAGTGGATGCCCTGTGCATCTTTAGATGTTTAACAATTGTCTGACCCCTTCCTGCTAGTATGCTAGTGGTATTGCCAAATTGAAACAAAAAACAAAGTGTCTCTAGATATTGCCAAATGTCTTCTGGGGAGAAAAACTGCTCCTGAGTGAGTTCCCTGTGGTATGGTAAAGAGCAAGAGTCAGAAAAATCTTTTCCATAAAGGGCCATATCATAAATATTTTGAATTTTCTGGGTGATATGGCCCCTGTTGTGATGGCCTAACTCTGCTACTGAAACATGAGAGCAACCATAGACAGAATCTGGACTGATGACTTTGTTTCAATGAAACTCTATTCACAAATACAAGAAGCAGACAAGATTTGGCTCTTGGGTTGTAGTTTGCCAACCCCTGGTAGTATACAAAGGTCAGAGATTTTGGAGAGAGCTGGGTATAAACCATTTACAAGCTACAAGAACTCAGATAAACCTTTTTAAAAGAATAATGACTATTTCATGTAGTTGTAGTGGGAATCAGATAGAAACATTAAATGTGAACATTTCTAATATGCAGTAACACTATTTACCTTTTCTGGTTTGTAACTTAAACAGTTACTAATGTGTATCAGAAACCCCTTGTGATATAACCAAATATGTCTTTCTTCTTCACCAGATGGTGAGCTTCTGGAAGTGAGCAAATGAATCATGGTCATCATTTTATGATTTTTGTCTAATGCCTAGAAGTGTTGTTTTTATTAAGTGTTTAATTGAGGAACAAATGACTCAGTATATTCTGTTGCATTCAATATAAATTATCTCATATTAGTATTGCTACTTAAGAAGAAACAAATTTTATAAGATTTTTTAAAAATTGCTTCTAACACTAATAGAAGTTATTTTGCCTGACAATTTATAAGTGATTTCATATCTAAAGAAATATTTTTTACCTTGTCACAGCCTCCAAAGGACTGGAATGAAGCATTTTCCCATTCTGTAGTGCTATTAGAAGCACAAAAACATAATGATATATTTTTTGCAATATTAGAACAGATCATCTTTAGCATATTAAGACAAATTCATGTCTTCTTCTTGTTATTCCATAAATTAAAAAACACTGACCCTTCTTTTAGAGTCTAACAAACTACTGCAAGTATTTGTGGTACTTTTTTCCTCTTAATAAAATAGATTTTAAGGTTCTAATTCTTCAGAATAACTGAGATTTTTCTTGAGGCAAATTTAACATTCTGCTTACTGCAGGGATATTTAATGAGTCAAAATGATTGAACTGGGATAAGGAATAAAATATTTTAGGATTCCAGAACCATTCTTAGATGATAATTTTAATATATTCTCTTATGTCCAATGAAAGAGAGGGATGCAAAGAACAGATACTCTTAATACCATGAATAAGTGAATGACTTTACCTTGAAACAACTTTTGAAAAAGTTTCAGGGGGATCATGTTAATTCTAAGATATAGTAAAGGGACAAAGGAAAAAATGTTGGGTGCTTTAAACAACTATAATATCACTAAATTCCAAAAAGTGGGGGAAGAAAGTATGATACTGAGCACTCTAGACATTTTTTTTTGATGTCTGAAGAAAAAGATAAGAGTTAACGACACCAGGTATGAGAAATAAAATACACAAGAAGCCAAAATCATAGAGAAACCACCTACCTGAATAAGGAAGATCTGAATAATCTGGATTACATGGTAAATCAGGCAGCTGCTCAATGCATTGATCTTCTAGACACAGGTCTTAGTCAATGTTCTGCTTCTATAACACAATACTTCAGATTGGGTAATTTATAAAGAAACTGATTTCTCAAAGTTCTGGAGGGAGGCTGGAAGTCCAAGATTATATCTAGTGAGGGTTTTTATGCTGTATCATCTCATGGTGGAAAGCAGAAGGGTAAGCAAAAATACAAAACAGAAGAAAGAGTTTGAACTCCATCCTTTTACCAGGATCCCACTCCTATAATAAGTAATCCATTCCCTCTTTGACAGTATTAATCCACTGACAAGGGTGTAGCCCTCATGGCTTGGTTACCCCTTAAATATCCTACCTCTTACTACTGATACATTAGCATTTAAATTTCAATAATTTCAATTCAAGTTGTGGAAGGGACATTCAACCATAAAAGCATACTAAAGTACAGATGCTCCTCATCTTACAAAGGGGTTAAGTTCCAATAAACCATTGTAAGTCAAAACGAATTTAAAACACCTACGTTAATGACCAGCCTAGAGTAACTTAAAGGTTCTCAAAACACTTACATTACATATAGCTGAGCAAAATTATCTAGCACAGTGCCTATTTTATAATAAAGTTTTGATATCTCACATAATTTATTGAATATCTGTAAACACTAGTAACACAGTCCCTGTGAGAATCTGTTGTTTCTGGTAACTGTGTGGCTGACTGGGTGCTGTGGTTTATGTTGTTGTCTTTCATCCAGAAAGACAATCTATACCAGCATGTCACTAGCATGGGAAAAGATCAAAAGTCTAAATTTGAAGTATGGTTTCTACTTTTGCACCATCATAATGTGGAAAATAATCATAAATTAAGCCATCAAAAAATTAGGGATCATTTATATTATTGGGAAAAAATCAGAAATATGGTTCCATATTTCCCCAAGATGATCTGAACAGAGACAATAGTCTAACACACTGAAAATTTCTCTCTGTTTACCTTTACTCCCGGCTTCCCTTTCTTCCTTTTTCTTTCTTTCTACTGAGTTTATTTATTTATTGATTTCTTCAGTAGCAAGACTCTACTGACCATATTTGGAAGCTGAAGTCTGGCAGTTTGACTCCTTTGGTAGGAGTAAAAATTATTTCCTTTTCTGTTCTAAGTAGAATGCATAGGACTTTGTGAGCCTAATGCCAGGGACCATCAATTACTTCCCAAGAAGTATAATGCTCTATTATGGGAAAATAGAATGAAACTGGAGAGTAGATTAACTTTGGAATTAATTCTTTCATTGGACGTGAAATAAGAAAATTGGTTTGGCCCATAATGTAGACCAAGAGATACAATGATGTGCCACCAAGGCACCACTAGAGCTGTCACCCAACTCCCAGGGCCAAAGCTGCTGATAGATATTACAGTTGATTGACATTCTAGAATTGCCCTTGACTAAACAAGCTGCCTCTTCCAAGGTTAAACTTTTCTTTGGGGCAGCCTATATCCAAAGTCTGGATGGAACATGAATACCAAGTTCTGGCTCTTTTTTTCTCAATTAGGACAACTCTTTAGTTCCAGAAGCCTTTGTTGCAGCCTATAACAGATCAGCTTCTACCTCTGCCCAGCTGTCTTTCTGCATTCTTCATAGATGTTATTCCCAAGAGAATGTTTTGATAAACCTCCTTAATGCAAATCTCAGGATTTTGTAATCTTTTTCATTTTTACTATTTCTTTACCTATGGGAGCTTTTGGAGCTTGGTCACCCACAAGCAGGAGTGATTGCGTTTGCAAGGTGTAGAGTAAATAGTAGTTACAGGGACTATGGTATGGTATGACTGCTGCTGGAGGCCACTGATGCATTGAAGGACAGTAAAAGGCTAAAAATGGTTAATCAAAAATGGTCACTTGAAAGGTTTTGATTAGAACGAAACTTCTTGCTAGTGGCATATACTTTTTTTTTGATAGGAATAGACTGATGTTCTGGGTAAGGGCTTGCTTTTCTCACCCATAGGACTTCAGTCAGCACCTTTGAGGGCTTGGACAGTTGGATCCATAATATTGCATCAGACTCAAGGACTCATAATAAAGGAGATGCAGCAGTAGCCGCATGGTCGTGGAGTCTACTGGTCCTATTACAAACCATAAAAACTGATGTCCTGGTAGAACGACAGGATGATTTTTGAAGAGACGAGGTACCAGATTAGAGATGAGATCCTACAGGGAAGGTTTTAACATTTTATGGTGCTGGGCCCCAGAGGTGAGGAATACTTGGTTTAGGAGCCAATGAGTAGGAATAAGGACAACTCTGCTACCATCATACCTAGTGATCTGATCCCTTCAGGAATTTGTTGCTTCCATAAATCTAGGCTGTGTAGGTTGTTAAAATTCCTGAGTCATAAAGAGCAAGGGACATGGTGAATATACCATTAAATTTTATACCTCAGTTACCAGCCAATCAATTTGAGATCCTTGTGTCAAAAAAAAAAAAAAAAAAAAAAAAACCAGCAGGGAAGGAACAGTCACCATTCTGGCAGAGATCATTAACTCTAACCATCCACAGAAGGGGCTACTGTTACACAATGAGGGCAGAAAAGGATTTGCTTGGTTCCAGATGATTCACCAGGGCAAGTCTGGGCACAACTGGCTCATTTTGATGATCCTTAGAATAAAGCCCTGGTAGGAGAAGAGCTTGTGAACCAGGATCTCAGACTTTTCAAGGATGAGAGTCCCGGTTTCTCCAGTAAGTAAGTTATAAAGAACAAAAGAGGAACTAATAAAAAATGAGAGGAATCTAGAGTGGGTAGTGAAGGAGGAAGAAGAGGAGTACAAGTTTCAGTTTAAGAACCAGCTAAAGAAAGTGGAGGCTACAATTTGCCCAATTAACCTTCTTGTTGTAAGCTTCTCTAGGAAAAGAAGCCAACCAAAATCTTGGAGCAGCCATATTCTCCCCGTGATGGTTTTTCATACCCACCAACTGTTTAATGAGAAGGTACAAAGTTCTGGACCTTGAATTAGCTGGGCTAATTCTGAAAGGCATTCTGGCTCCAGAACTCTTGATAGCATTGGCTAAGGTCCCCCTTGAAACTGGAGAGCAGAGTATCGTTGACTTCTGCTTGGCCTTCTCTCCCTCAGCCCTTGCCAGTATTATTTCTGAGTCAGTTTCCTGATAAACTTTTTGCATGTAAATCTTGAGGTCTGTTTCCTAGGGAGCCTAGGTTAGGACCAGTAAAAGGAATTTTATGTATATTTCAAAGAAGCCTTTGGAAGTACTCACATCTCAGTTACCTCTATCCTAAGTCATAGAGTCACCAATGTCGTCTAGCTGAGGAAAAAAAAAACTAATATGAAATGTAGATCCCAAATACAGTTAAGATGTCATGTTATTCTCAAGAAAATCTCTTCACTTGATCATAAATAAAGATGACTATAATTTTTAGGAATGGAAATCCAGCTCTCTCCCTAAAAATTAAAAGTTAGATATTAGAAGAGCACAAAAATGAGCTTACCTAGGTCACCCACATGTCCCACTTTGATCACTGGAGTAGTTTATGAACTCAGGAGTGAAGTATAGAGAAGGGGGACCCATGGAGCTTTGATGGTAGATTGTGGAGTCCCTAAGTACCCAGAGATTGATCAACAGCTGTTCCCTTTTCAACATACCTCGTTTTCCCTGTGGCTAATAACTCCTCTGCCACTGGACACTTGTTCTAGGAAGGAGAGGGATTCTTAGCATCTCCTTCCGAGTGCTGTTCCCAGCATTAGGTGCCATCTCTCTCTTTTCCCACTCACGGAAGGTAGGATGCACATGCCCATCTAAGCTTCACCGAACTGCTACGTCTGGGCTACTGAGGATGTAGGGTGCACCTTGAGGCAAGCTGGTAGCAGGAAGTCAGATTGCCATTAATGAAGATGCTGAAAAGGTCAATTGTGCTGGTGGTAACTGTGTCCAAGTGATGCTGCTTGGTCTACCTTATTTCCTGCCAACTCTGCGGGAGCCTAGTGCTCAGACTCGCATTATTTCTATGAGATTCCAGCGGGCTTCAAAAGCTAAAGAATGCATTTCGCTTAAAATGACCAGCGTTGGTTTCAGTGGCTTATGATTAATTACATTGACCTATTTATTCACTTGCCTACCAACTTTGCCACTCCCTAAAAGGGCGAATGACCTTGAAAAAAGACACAGGCTTGTTAATGATTCTTTTCCTTGGCTTCTTCTAGAACTTGACTCTCAAAATAAGTAGGAGAGGAGAAAATATATCTCTTTGGCAAACAGTGTGACCCAGAGAGAGTAGCAAATGCATTTTGGAAGTTGGGGTTTATCTATGTTTACGTATGTGAACCTGATTTGTTTTACGCATATTGAATCTAAGGTCTAGAAGAACCTGAGGACGTAGACTCATAATGAAACTCAGATTTCTCAGAAGTCGGGGCCCAACTGCTATTGAGCCTTGGGTGCTTTCTGGACCTTGAATCCATCCCTGATGACAGCTTGTTTACTTAGCATTTGTCTCTTTCTCAAAAAACAAGTGCAAAATGTGCAAAAACGCTTTTAGTTTCTGTTTGTGTAATTGTTTGCAAGCTAGCTAAATGGTAATTTACTGTATTTTATTTTCTGTTGGGAGATGCTCCGGTTTCTTTAAAACATTTTTCTGCATTTTTCTTCATTTTTTATCTAATACTGGGAAATAGTGCACATTCTCAAGCTTGCATTTTCCTTGCAGTAGAGACCACTGGAAGAGTCTGTTTCCTAAAGAAGCCAGCAGGATGGGGAGTAGGCGGAATGTGCCGAGAACCACGTTCCAGAGTGTTTCACCCACACAAATGAGAGGAAAAGGAAAGCTGTCGACCTCACAAGCAGCTAGCTCCGTCTTGCTCTACTCCACCTCCTTGCTTGGAGTTTCACAACTGAGAAAATAAGGTGTAGTCTTTTTAATATGGATTTTTGTAGAGTCTGTTTATTTTCGCATTCGGTGAGAACATCTCCAGGGATCCTAGAGAATATTATCGAAGGACTTCCTTCTTTCTTTGATTTCTCTATTCAATATTCATCTTAAGTAAGTTGGGGATAAATATAGCAAAAATATGATCTAGGTAATTCCCACATAGCTGCCCCTGGGTGTGTGAGCAGAGCTTTGCCTTTCTATGTATCAGGGGCAATGATGAACTCACAGGACCTCTACCAGGATTATTTTCAAAAACTGACAATAAGGAGACATCTCTGCCGTCTTGAGTGTAGCTTAAGCCGTGTGATGACTGGAATCTTTTGCTGCCCAGTATAATTCAGTTTGGATACTAGATGCTTTTATTATTCTGTATGGTTAATTGTATCTATCCTTAGCTAAGAAAATAAGTACCTCTACAGTTGGAATCAGTCTTCACAGGGGAGCAGAAATGACACACATGTAAAGACTGTCCAAGAATTTCCATTATGTCCCTCTTAGCTTTGAGAAGACTGGTTCTCCAGTAAAATCACTTGTACAACCAGGGCAGGATAATGACAACCAATGGGGTGAGGGGGAGAAGGGGGGGGGAGAGAGAGAGAGAGAGAGAGAGAGAGAGAGAGAGAGAGAGAGAGAGAGAGAGAGAAGAGAGAGAGAGGGAGGAAATGTTTTCCTGTTATTCTCTATGAATTTTCTTCAACCTGCCAAGTAGGATAATCTAGGTGTAATCTTCATAATATTTACAAGTGAAGTACAACTAATCCCAATGTATAAGTATGGCATGGGCCTTCCAGGGTAAATGCTAGCAAGGTATGCTCGGAGCCTTACATTTCAACTCCTCCTCTTCCCAGGTAGTTTCTTCAGCTGCTATTCAAGATTTTTGAGCACTGTATTGCAGAACCCTGTTTGAAAAAAAGTCTGTCCTAATTAAGCAATAATATCATATGTTTGTAGTTCTAATAGCTTCATTTGGTGAAAATTTTAGACAGAGGGAGCCTCTTGGGTAGTAGACTTGAGAAGAGCCAACCATTTTCTGCCTCTTGAGCCTTGCTAAGCACCTTCCTTCTTTACCCATTTATCATTTCATATTGGAATTACTTCTTTACTATTACTATTATGGGTCCCTATGGGAAAAACAAAAGCAAACTTTATCTGAAAGGATTACCACATTCCAATGGAATCTTCCAGTAAATGCTGAGTGGGAACGTTTCCACAATGAAACAGAAGGGAGCTAAACCCGTTCCACCAGCAGAGCTGAGTGTGGGTGAGAGTCCTCTATAGATTATGCCTCTGTGAGGTCAGATATCAGACAGAGAGAGATATCGATGAGCCAGCAGAGGCAGGAAGAAGTAGCTTCAACTGAAGACATGTCCACTACAGCATATTTTGCAGGTATGAGGAGCCATCCTGTGCAAGCAAATTGCACAGGGAAGATGTGGGTATTTCTACTAGTGAATAAATGCAAGACAACTACTGGAAAGAAAGGAAGGAGAGAGAGAGAGAGAGAGAGAGAGAGAGAGAGAGAGAGAGAGAGAGAGAGTGTCTGAAGAAAAAAAGACAGAAAGAAAATGGTGGCTTATAGATTATATTCTAACTGTTCTATGATTTTGTACAGGACTGGCTGGCTGTCACATCAAGTGCTGAATGGAATTGATGGACACTAGTGAAGGGATTTGTCTCTGATGCTTAAATAGTATGGTATTTTGTGTGTCATGTGGGCAAACATGAATGAGAAGAAACTCTCCTAAAAATGCAGAAGGATTTTATATGCCATGCCCAGATAGTTAATCACAAATTTCAAGCCGCAACTTTATTAGATTTTGGGCAGGGGCACTTCTTTTGAATCCTGTTTTAATATTCTCTCTTTATTCCTTAATAACAGTTATCAAATTTGTTTCCTTGTGTCTGCCTTTATTGATTACAAATGTTCCCAAATGTCAAGACCATAGAAAATGGCAACAAACTATCAATTCCTCATGTTAACAAGCACCATATTTATTCCAAAAGATCACGAAGACTAGGGAGGAAAAAAAAAAGAGTCACCACACAGATGATTTAAATCATATAGTTTATAAAGATATAGAGAAACAGGCTTTGGTTATGGTGCAAGCTGCTTGGATTTGAATTTAATTTAAAGATGGACAGTTTTTCTTTAGAGTAGGCATTTTGTCTTCCTGAAGCCAGAATAGATTCCATCCAGATGCTTCATGTTTTTGCCCTGAGAGAAAACATTACATGGGAACTGAGCAGAGGAACTGAACAAAGCAACCTTGTAAATTCTAAATTTGGGTGATTGCATCATCTAAGTCCTAAACATACTAAGAGTCAAATCCAGCTTTTATTTTTATTGAGCATTTGCAACTAATTCCCACTGATCAAAGACAATTTGGTCTCTTTTTTCTATTTTTCTCTTTGGCAAATAAATAGTATTCTGGAAGGATGACATGGGAGCCCTCCTCTCTCCAACAGCCATACAAATCTGTTTTTGCAAGGGAATGTGGAATCGGGGAAAGCAGTGCATTTCGGGAATTCATTAAGTGGCTGAATTCATTAAAGGCTAGAAGGAGATAATTTAGACCTTTTTTGTTAACACAATAATTTGCAACTGTATAATTATCAGGGTTTGCTTTAGTCTGGGACAAAATCTGATATTTATACTTAAATGAAAATTATCTACCACTTATACTGACACAAATATGAGCTACTTAGTTGTGGTTCTTGGCAAGATGAAGGGTTACAGAATCTCCACTTTGCTTTTTCCTAATTGGGTCTTACGGTCCAGGGTTGGGGCTGTCGGAGCAGAACCATGTGGCCTAGGGTGGAGATGGTCCTGTTTGAACCATGTGGCCTAAATCGAATCTAAAGCTTGAGGCTGGGCAGAGAAGCTCAAATCTTATGCATGTTCATCTTGGGTCTTTCATTTCATTAACTGGAAAATGATGAAGACTGTCACTGTGGTGAACTCAGGATCAGTATATGTATCTTGGAGTCCAGAACTCATTCCAATGGGGAGGTTGTCTTTAAGAAAAAGAATACAAATGGTATGTGTTCTAAGTTGGGAATAGGGTATTGGAAAGAATCAATGAAAGTTCTGAAGCTTAAGCTTAAATAAAGATAAGTCTGCCTCCCCGGTGCCAATATGGTTGGGAGGAGGAAAGAGAATTCTACCGGTTGCCCCACCAAGCCGTAAAAGAGCTGTCATTTGTGCGGATGGGGCTGACATTCAGAGGGCAGTGGAACTGACTTCTCTAGCACCATGGCAGGTGGAGACAGATGCCTACTGACAAGAGAAGATTGTTCATAGGAACTGCAAGGTGCTGTCCCAGCCTGAGCCTCCACTGATAAGGTGTCCTCTGTTTTGGAAACATGATTACTCCTGGGCACAAGGTGCCTAGGTGGGAACCATTGTGTATTTTGGACTTCTGAGGTGCAGATAGTCCCAGGTTATATCACTCAGTTCTCACAGGAGCTCTGTGAGGTGGAGTATTCTCAACTTCCTTTTACAGAAGTGCAAACTAAGGTAGAAAGAGGTTAAAGTGACTAGATCAGTGTCACAGGGCCAGCGCCAGACTGTTGAGTTCAGCTTGCATCTGTCTAGCCCTGAAGACCATGTTCTGCTCACTCCACCCTGGATGAAGAGTTCTTAGGGGCTGCAGCCCGCAGAGTTTCTGTAGGTGTGTGGGCTTTCTGAGTGATCTTGCTGAAAGCCATTCAGTTAGCCAAGCTGACTCACCTCTTGGACTAATGACCTGGACACAATGATAGCATGAAGGACTCTTCCTTCCCCTCTGGATTGAAAACTGGTCACTAGGAGAAAAGTATTTACTCTGCTTGGGGCTTAAGGAAGTTCTGATTTGTGAAGATGCTAACAAGAAATAGTTCTGCATTTCTTGAGGGTGGTAAATAACTATGAAATGGTTATAATAGCTTTTTCATAGGGTTACATTCTAGAATATACTTTCAGCTTGATACTGTTTATAATGAGCCAATTTTGTGGATTTATGAATAAGTGGGATTCCCTGAGAAATCATGATCAGTGCCGGGCCACACCAGACATGGGTACTGGATGGGAAGAAAGAGAAGTACTGTTAGAGAAAAGAGAAATCAAAGATTCTGGCCCAAAATAGGAGCATTTCTTTAAAAAAAAAAATAGAGCCTTGTTTCCTACAGTTTCTCATAGTCATTTGACCTTCTCTCTCTCTCTCTCTCTCTCTCTCTCTCTCACACACACACACACACACACACACACACACACACACACACACACACTTATAGTTAGTAGCAAAAGGTTAACTAGGATCCAATACCATTTAGATGTTTGAGTTTCTTAAAAGCCTGCTCAACCCCTGGGTGGGATGGAGTCCTCTTTCTCACAAATTAATCTCCATAAATTTCACATTTAGAAATGTGATCTGCTCCGATGGAGACCAGCATGGAACAGTTATTCTCTGAGTCCACGGTGACTGAATACACATTTCTTGTTGAAACCTTTCAGAACCACGGCCAAGGTTATTCCCCCACAAGAGCTGTCGGTGGGGTTGGGGGGCAGGGGACGACTTCTAAAGGCCTGACAGTGGAGCCTTTGGAGGTGAAGCTAGGGGAATGGCTCTGGCTCCTTCTAGGCTTCCCAGCCTGGATATCAAGCAGAACTCACTCCCATTCCTGTGACTGCATAGATGCTTGGAAACAATAACCGTGCCGGCCAGCTTGGAAGACATTGAAATAGGCCTGTCAAGTGTCAGTTTATACAGGAGGCGATGGAGTGTACGCTGACATCATGTAATCAAAAGGAAAAAAAATTACAATGTGTGTCTAGCCTGGGAAAAATAGAGTGTAAGTTAGCAAGCTGTATTTCATGCTCCCTGAACAGGGCTACAAGGCCTTCCTTTATTTACTCACAGAGCACCTATTTAACTACATGGTGGTGGTTTACAAATAATCAAAGTGCAGAGCTGTTTTCTGTGTTTTAAAGACACGGACTCTGGTGGATCAGATAAAAATCCAACCCATCTCAGCAGGTACTAACTTGTTTAAGAAAACCAGCTGTCAACAGAAAAGAAACTCAGAAGGCTCACCAACTTAATCAATCCTTTGGCAGTCCCTGAGAAATTTACTGCCGGATTTTTGTTTTTCTTTTTTAGTGAAATGTTAGGCAAATGTAGAAAGTCAGCTGCTTTTCATCAATTGGGAATCAATTACGAGGCTGATAGGAGTGTTTGTTTTTAAATGATGCTAACAGATGGAGATGCATGGAATGGTGGAAGGTTTAAGGTCTTGGCTAAAGGACACACAGAGTAGGGATGAGGGAGAGCAGGGCCCTGAGCAGGCTAATGGACCTCCCTTCTCCCTTCCTGATAGGTCTCCCTAAAGATCCTCACCCCCCAGTGCCTGCCACTGAGTTTTTGCCCAGGGAGTCACTGGGCAGGGTAATGGGCAAAGCTATTATAGAAATTCACTCTTTGCCTTTGCCCTGTCCTTGGTCTTCCAGTGTCTCCTAGAAAAACCTCTCCCAAGTCACTGTTATATTTAGGTGTGCAAGGAAAACCCCAAATGTGTCGCCCATGCTGATATTGTTTCTAAACCTATTTTCCAGCCCCCTTGGAGTTCACAGGCCTTGCTCTGTCAGCCTCTGCGATCATCAGCTTGGTGTTAGATTGCTAAGAGTCAGCATTTTCCTGGATGGGATTTTGAAAGCAAACCTCCCCCTACCCTTTCCACCCTTGGCTAGCACGAAGAGGTATTTTTGTACTGGAGATACATTTTATAAACTTGGCTTAATTGTGAAACATAACATGCCTACCAAGAATTGGATAAGACACAGCCATATGTATTTTCTTATATAACTCAAGAAGGTTTCTGATAGAAAGATTAAATGGAAATGTAATAAGCATACCATCTTGTTTTTTGTCAGTGGAGGAGGAAGTAGGGTGGGGAAAAGGAATGAGATATAACTTTAATTCTGATGATTTACTCTGCGGGTGAAAATCAGGCCCTTCTCACGTAGGGTATTTCTCAGTTTCAGAGGATACTTAGTAAATCAGGGTGACAGGATTTTCATCTCCTCGCCAAATCACAGCCAAATCCAAGCAGCCAGATAGGGCACTTCCTCTCTGCATAGTCCTCATGAATAAAATCAGCTTATATAGAAGTTTATTAGGTCAAAGGGGAGTTACAGAAAACTGAAGGTCAAGGTGCAAATCTTAACCTCCAGAAAGTGCATTAAAATAGGCTCAATAGCAGCAACTAATGGGAAGTGGTAGTGTGGTGTTTAAGAACCTGTATTCTGGATCACAGTATTTGATTTAGAGTCTAAGTTCTACCACTTTCTAGCTGCATGACACTGGGTGATTTGTTTATTATCTAAGCTGTCTGAGCTGTCAAATGGGGACTTAGGACTGCTCTGTGCAGGTAGTTCACGTAAAATGTTAACACAGAGACCGCCCATCGTAAGCACTCAATAAATGTAAGCTGCTGCTATTGCTGAGGCTTTCTGTGTGCTGAATGCTATGCGTTTGTGGGAGAGACATGTACAGTTCAGCCTGTCCAGAACTTAACCTCTAAACCATTTCTATAGGTCTTCTGACTGGATCCATAGGTTCTGTCATACTTTTTGGGAAATATTATGACTGACATATCTGCAGGAGATCCAGGCTCATATTCAACATTCGATGGAGGAAGCTGTCTCACTTCTCTCCACTTAACTCTAACTATTCACTCTTCTTAGTTCAACTCTAGTCCCTTCTGTAAGAGCCAACACTGCCCGGGCCAGCCAGCACTAGGTTTCTTTCCCTCAATTCAGTTGGCTATGTCACTTTCATTGTAATGTCACTTGGACTCTTTGTCTTGGTGTCATCTCTGTTTTGATGGCTCTCTTGTCATGCTGAACTTGACTGCTTTGATTTTATTTACATAGTGGTCCTTAGCCTAACAAACCATGAAGGACTATTATCAGACAAGACCGAATAGAGTATAGTTCAGTCAGCATTTGAAGCCTGGAATTAAATCTTGATTTCCTGTGCAGGTGTGTCCGAGGCTTACAATGCCCCCCCCCCCAACCTCAAGAGCTAGTGCAGCAGGTCTTTAGAACCTTCATATAAGTTACTCTTCTCTTATCTAGATCTTTGTTAAAGAGGCTACTCTACTGCACCCTGGATTTAATGAGGATAACTGTATTTCTCTTTTCATTAATCTTCTCTCTGAAGTCAATATTTCATTGTTTCTTGGTAATATGCTTTTGTGTCTCTTTATCATTTTTATTCTTTTTAAAAATTTCAAGACACATAACAATTAAGTATATTTATTGGGTAAAAAGTGAGATTCTAATACACGTATACATTGTGTAAAATAGTCAACTCAGGGTAATTAGCACATTCATCACCTCAAACATTTATCATTTCTTTTTGATGAGAACATTTCCATTCATTCTTCTAGCTATTTGATATATATATAATACATTTTTAAACTATAGTTACTCTACTATGGAATAAAACACCAAAGCTTATTTTTCTTCTTGTAACTCTCTGCCCTTCATTAAACCTCCCATTCCTCAGAACCCCATCCCCCCACACACACACCCTGCCATAAACACTCTCCTCCCAGTCTGTAGTAACCACTTTTCTTTTTTTATATTATGTAGTGAGGCTTTGATTTAGCAACATTTTATAGAGCATTATTTGATCTATTGTGCCTAAAAATAGTGCCTGTTGGTAGAAAATTGATCACAAAAAAAAAATAGATGTGATGCAATTTGTTGAAGAGATTCAGAGCATGGGCTCTGGATTTTGGTAATTTCCTTTGATCTTCCTTATTTGCCAGCTATGTGACCTTGGGCACATTGCTTTATTATGGTGTGGATATGAGATGTCCCCCAGAAGCTCACATGTGAGGCAATGCAAGAATGTTCATAGGCGAAATGATCAGATTATGAGAGACATAACCTAATCAGTAGATTAATCCACTGATATGGGTTAACTGAGTGGTAACTGTAGACAGGTAGGGTATGGCTGGAAGAAGTAGGTTACTGGAGGCGGGACTTTGGGGGTTATATTTTGCCCCTGCTAAGTAGAGAGATTCTGTCTTTGCTTCCTAGATCTCCTCCACATCCTTCCACCATGATGTTCTGCCTTACTTCAGGCCCAAACCTATGGAGTCAGCCAACAGTGGACTGAACCTCTGAAACCATGAGCCAAAATAAACTTTGCCTCCCCAAAGTTGTTCTTACCAAGTCTTTTGGTTACAGTGATACAAAGATGACTAAAACATACTGAAGTTTGTCTACTGCAGTTTTCCCTTGAAGAATGTGATGCCTCAGATAGTTCATGTTAATATCAAATAAGATAAAGAAATATATCTTTTAGCAATTGCTTTGCATCCAATAAAGCTCATAGACATTGTCCATAATTAAGACATATTTTCTGCTTTTTTGAATCTCAACATCTGGAGAAAAAGCAGAGGGAGCTTTTTGAAAAGCAGCATTTGAACAGGAAGTGGCAGGATATACAGGGGAAGTTTGGAAAGGAAGGTTCCACTGGGGCACAGTAGGGGATGAGGTTGGCACCATAGATGGGAGCCCTGAGTGGAGGGTTTTGAATCCTAAATTAGGGAATTCTCTAGGTAGCAGGAAGTCACTGAAAAATTTAAAACATGTTAGGAATATGTACAATTTTGTATTTCTAGAAGCTAACTTTGGGAATAGTGAGGTGGAGGAATTGGAGCAGAGAGACAATAGAAGCAGAGACACCAATTAAGAGATTAAATTCCACCATTCATTCTTTTTTCTGTTTCTATTTCCCCTAGTTCTTTTTTCATAATAGGAGGTTTTCATGCCACTTACATTGGTCATCATGGGTGAGACTCTCCTTGGACTTTTTAATCTTCCTCTATCAGACTAGATCTATTTGGTTCACCTGACCCCCAGGAATAAATTCAGAAACAAAATAGATCATACATTTCATGTTTTATTTATAAGCCTCAACTCCCATAGCTGCTGACCACTACTATAATGTTGCTTCAGGGAATTACTCTCTCTCTTTGCTCCCAGTTTGTGTTAAGTGTTCTCAGGTTAGGGCCTAATTCCAATGATGATATTTATACTCAAAAGAAAAAAAAAATAAAAAGAGAGATTTAGATAACTATCAGCTTCCCATGCATAACCTTGGGGAAATAGAGCCAGCCTCTGTTCTAGAACCCTCTGAAACAAAATACCAGATGTAGTTGTGTGATGCAAACTTTGAATTCAGTTAGATGCCCAGCACTGTCTACTGATGACCTTTCAACTGCATGTCAGCTCCTTCCTGTTAAGCTCTCATTCAGCTTAAAATAGAGCACCAATACCTCTGGGTACCTCATTTTTGAAAAACAAACTGAATCATCAAATAAGACCTTGGGGACTTGGGCTCTATCTAATGCTCTGCTCTTTTTTTTTTTTTTTTAAAACCGATTCACTTTTCTGCCAACCCAATATGTCCATGAAATAGCCTCTCTCCTGCTACAAGAACAATTATTATTCCGCCTGAGGTAATCCGTATGGTCTCAAGGCCCTGCAAACATCCATTTATACTGAGATGGACTGGAGATAAAGCAGACATGAGTTGGCACTTCAGGCAGACAAGGATGGTCAGACATGCCACGATGTGACAGCTGGAGCACTGCCCCACAGCCTGATGGGAGAACACGCTTGTGAGTTTCCCACAGACCAGTATGCATGGGAACATGCTCAGCTTTGCCCAAAGACAAACACCATAAAAGGCCTTCGAGTCCAAGTTGTCCAAATTTCCAATCCAACAGACCTGAAATCTGTAAGCAAACATGGAAGTCCCCGTGGAAACTCCAATTCACTTGTGCTATATCTTTCCCTGTAATCTAACGCCAAGATGCAATTAGACATAATTTGAGATATACATAATTGCAACTCATTCAGAAGAGATTATTTTTTGAGAGGTTCAAAATGAGAAAATGTGCACATTTCTTTATAGGTTTCATGGGAGCAAGTTGATTTAAATAAAACCACGTGTATATACTCTGCATTGATTGATGTATCCAAAACAATAGGTACTGTTGCCTTTTATAGAAATGTGCATACTAAAATATTCCAAACTAATATTAATCTCATTAGCAGTGTCATTAAGAGAAATTATAAATATCATTTCAGTAGTCATTTTGCAATTCATGTATAAAATCCCAGTCAATATTTGGCCTTACAATGCAAACTAAGTGTTTGTAAGTATTAACTGGATGTATTTATATTGCAGATTTGCAATTGAGTTCCAAATAATCTGCAAAGTCATCTTGGGTAAAGGTGACAGGCCCCTGAGGGACCTCATAATACCCTGAGGGACCTCATAATACATTTCGTAGCAGGGCAGTAAGTATTACCATCTGAAGCTGTAAAAACAAGGATGTCTGCATTTTCAAGGAAAAAATAAAAACAGTAAATTTTAATTATAAGATGATCTGCAAGAAAATTATATTCCATTCCTTTCCAGGGTCACTGTAGAATACATGAGATAACTGGATTAACCATTTAAGATGTTAAAGACAAAGTGAACATTGTTCAGTTAAAATATTTGTTTTGTTTATCAAATGGATCACCTTGATGGAATAAGAAGTCTTCAATGTTTGAATTGAATCCCAGCTCAGTCAGAATTATCAATCATACATTCTTGTATTTTTATATAGCAATCATAAAAGTGAAGAATTGTGTTTTGCACAGAGGGGTTCAGCGACACAAGATAAAAACAAAATTTCATCAAGTTCAATTTTGACTTTGATTTCTGTGAGGCATACAAATCCCCTGATGTCACAAATGGAGAATCACAAGTCAGTTTATCACAGGTCAATGATTTCAGGGCAGCAAGCACTCATTCTTCCCAAACCTCTCAATTCCTCCATCATTTGAAGTCTTGACATTGCCACTGAATATCTACCTGGGTCTTGAGAGATGGGTTGGCCCCTGACCAAAATGAAAAAATAAATGAAGTCAATCCATTCAGATTCGGGCCTTTCTGGAAAAAAATCAAAGTTCTCCTGTGGCACTTGGGGAATTCCCAGTCTTTTCTAGGTCTGAGACTTCCAAGTGTCTCAGCAACATCTGGTGACCGGGTAAGGGCCATGGGAACCTACAGCCAAGTGCTACTGGGAAGTAGCCCAGAAAGGCCCAGTGTTTGTTTATATCAATTAAACTTCAGTGAGCTCCCCTCTACTTCTGAACAATGAAATCTAAGTTAGAGTTTTATTATTAGCCATAAAAACCATATTTTTATTACATGGTGAATTTTCAGCTTCTGCCAAAAATTAGATACTGAATTGGAATGAACTTCTCCCTTGCTCCAGTTCTTAGTCACTTTGAAGGGCTTAAGTAACATTTATTTCTCAAACTTCTGGGGCGGGAGGTCTGAAATCTGGGTGGTGTCAGCACGTTGGGTTCTGGTGAGGACTCTCCTCCTGGTCTACAGGTGACTGCTTTCTCATTTGTGTCCATCGAGAGAACAATCTCATGAAAGATTCATGATCTCTTATTCTCTTCTAGGAGACGGCATTAATCTCATCATCAGGGCTCCACTCTCATGACCTAATTGACTCCCAAAGGTCTCACAAACCAATATCATCATATTGGAGGTTAAAATGTCAACCCACGAAGTTGGGAAGGACACAAACATTCAGTTCATAACACCCAGGATCCAAGAGCACTTTATTTCTATAATTTATAGACTGTTAGTTGCAGTCTGTCTTTATTAGTTGCAGCCTGTCTAAAAACAGAGATAATGACATATAATTCTTTGTCAGACCCTCGGTACTTCTCAGTCTGGTATTTAACACACTCCCTCATTGTCCTCATTCTGTATCTTTACTCTCTCTCTCTCTCTTCACTATTTCTAGCATTCTTTTTTTTTTTTTTTTTTTTTTTTTTTTAGCCATATCAGGCTCTTGGCCATTTCCCACCTTGACATCATGTTCCTCCTTGGCTTGCATTGTTCCCTTTGTCCTCTGCTATTGTTCATCTTGTGACAGATGCTCGTCTTCCAGGGTTCATCACAGATGTTAGCCATTCCTGTACTTGCTTTCCCAACCCCCACAGACAGGACTGAGGGGACCCGTTCACTTGGTTTCTTTTGTACCTTATACTTCCTCCACCATGAGGCTTGCCACGTTTCAACTGGTGAGACAGAGGAGCTCATGGTTTCCTGGGCTACAGCTTGTATTTTCTGAAGTCTGAAAACCTATGCTAGGTAAAAGAGCTGGGATCTGAGAGGCCAGGGGGTTTGGTGATTTCTCCATGTTCGTGATGAGTCATGAAAATAATGAGGGATGGAGGAAGGCTACGGGCTGGTGACCAAAGCCTTCTGTGAATGAGGAGAGTGGCCAGGAGGTTGATACACAACCATGAGGATTAGAGGACAAGGGTGGTGCATTTGTATGATGTGAGCCTCAGAGACAGTGGTTTTGGCAGGAGGTAGGGGGCAGTGCTGGACCACAAGTGGTGATAAGAATCAGGGAGGTTGTCCTGACACATGATGGGAAAATTCAAAACCTCTTCTCTGTGAGCAGACTTCAAAGCTGTACCTGAAGGACAAGTGAGATTTAGTTTTAGTTAAGTTTTAGTTAAGACAGGAAGTGAGCACAAGTTTCTGCAAAAATGCGGAGGTCATAGAGAAGTTTGCAGTTGGCTAAGAAAAAATTCTAGGGACGATGGGAGGGTTGAGGAGGGAGGGGAAGGAAGGATGGTGGGTCAGACAAATAATACAGAGCAAGATAAAGATGGCGCACGGGGGATTGGACTTTTACTGCCAGGAAAAAGGATAGTGTGTGAAGCATCATGTGATGGTCTCTGCTGTGTGACTGGACAACTGAAGCCAATATCATGGTCAAATGCTTTCCTCTTGGGTGATATCCCATAGGACCTGAACTCCTGGAGTCCTCTTGGGATGTTGGTGACTCACTGGACTTGGACTTAATCCTGGCTCTGTGTCCTAGGAGTACACAAAGGGAGCCAACAGGCTGACCTCCCTCGACCTCCATTTCCCTGAAGAGAACAAAGAAAGATTAGATTCAATGCTCCTGGAGATTGATTCTAGCTGTTATTCTATTAATAATAATAAAAAAGCTCTGTTTACCTTTTCAGGGAATTTAGGCAATTCGTATTTCTTGAGTTATTTTACCTAAGGAGGGCTATTTCCTAAAGACTAAAAAAAAGGTAATTTTTAAAATACTTTTATTGAGCACCTGTTCTGTGTCCTATGTTGATAGGTTAATAGAAGAAATGAATGAGTTTTGTGCTTTCTAAGTCCTTTCAAACTATCAGGAAAAGTGACATGTGTTCAGGAACAAATGGCCCCTCTGGTTTGCCACATGCCACAGGCCACTAATTGGACTTCCCCATCAGATGGGAAAATGCTGCCAGTGGATAGTTTCTGTTGAAGTCATGTACCGTCGCAAAACTTCAAAACGAGAACCTTCTCTCCACACACCCTTGATCTCTCACTGCTATGATCAATGTCTTTAACATACACAATTTTTGTTGGGCCCCCCACATCTTCCAGTTTCTGTACCTCTGACTCTAGTGTTTTAATATTCCAGGCTAGAGACAGTTTTAAAGCATCTTGGCCTCAAGATAATGCAATTTCAGCAGTGCCAGGGATGGAGCTGGTAAAATATTTGTATAGCTCCCTCTTCCCCTTGACTTTGACTATTTTATTTTCTCCTGAGAAACATCAGAGGTAAAAAGTGAGATTTTTCTTGGTCCCTGTTCACAACAAGGGAAAGATATTCATGTAGCTTCCGGCCAACTGATCTTAAAAATGGTTGCTTAGGTAACAAGACATCTTAATATGAAGTCAGAGCAGAGAATCTTTAGATAGGGGCCAGAAGACTTTTGTTTTTTAAGTTTGGTTCAAACATTCATTCTTTGCATGATCTACAACAAGTTACTTTTGTTACTGGGCCTTCCTCCTTTGGAAAATGAGAGGTTTGGATCAGGAGGTCTAAATTCCCTTACAATGGGAGTATCTGTGATTCTAAAAGTCCTTCTCTGAAGTGCCATGTAGGAAACTGATTATTAGGTGTTTGAACAATTTGTGTTCTGAGCACTACTCAATATATTGGGTCATTCTATTCAAATGGAAATCTGCATTTTCAAAGTGCGAAAACTTTTTTTCAGATATTTTTCAGTTTTGCTTCTATGCCCAGACATGTGTGTCTAGAAGTGAAGAGGGGTGAGAAAAGGGGCAAGATACAGAATTCAACAATGCCAGTGATTTGTGTGTAAGGTTGTTTTGTTGAAAGTACACACACCTGAGTCCCTGGAAACCCAAACAGGAAAGTACTAAATGTGTTTCAGAAGTGGCTGAAGATAAATTCAGGCCAGTCGGGCTACAAGGAGGCATGTGTCAGCATTTGTTATGTTGAAGTGTCCTGTGCTGAGAGTGTCCTTGATCACTTCAGCTGTGCCACATCCTGCAGGCCACCAATCGGTCACTCTGTCTAACAGAAAAATACTGCCGGGGATGAGGCTGCCTATTTTGGTCACAAAAGGAAGTGTTTGTGCCACAATCTGGCAATTTCTAACAAATATCTATTTTTATTTGTTTATTTTGCAGTTTCAGGTGTTTTTATGCCATTCATCCGAACTGTTTCTGCTCAATATCATGGAAGTTATTCAATTGTTCAGAGCCTTTGCTTCTTTGTCAAGTATGTTTCATTGACTTTTGGGCTGTAGTGAGACTTCTGAGAGATAATGTTCATGAAAGCATATTTTAAACTATTAAATACAACACACATGTTGGTTATCATGTCCAGTCAAACAAGGAATGGCCAATAAAGTTATTTTTCTTTCCCAGATCCCTAAAGACAGTAATTTTCCATACATTAGTTTCTTTTTGTCTTTTGGTCATGGTCTTGTGAAGAATAATCTACTCCGTCTACTTCTAGTGAATTTGCCAATTTGGTAGCTGTGGATCAGATTGGCCAAATTTTCCGTAAATTCATTCTGAGCAATCCATTTGTTATTGTTGGAACTCCAGGCCATTAATTGGTCTTTTCGGCTGCCAAGACTTTACCACGATTGAAGAAATAACCATGGAAATCAATCTGAATTCCTTTGCATTTTTTCATTTGAATTTGATCCTCGAAGTATTTGTTTTACTCATTATGCTGCCTAATTTGCCTAAAATAAATCAGGAATCAGTCAGCACTCAATCCTGGGGTAATTGGAGTTTCTGGTGTCAGCAATGGCATTAACATCTATTCCATCATGAGTTTTTGCAACTTTTTTGCAAGCATTAAAAAATTCAGAACTAAGAGAGTTCTTCTCTTTGCCTGCAATTACAAGTAATATTTGAGGGTATTTTTAGTTCATCTATAAATGGATATAAAATGGTGCTGTCTGCTAGAGACAAAGGCTGTTTGTTTTTATGTCTGTCTTAGCTGGAGAAAATAAGGTGGAAAATGGGTTGGATGGATATCTTTCAACTTATTACCATAGAAGTATGTACGGTACCTTTCCAAAATCAACATGTGATTTTTAATGCAACAAGCTTAGGGGACAAGTAAGCATGGGATACAACCCTTAAATAGATAAATTAATGTCTATTCTGATTTCAACAATTAAATTGATTCTAAAAAAGAGCAATTAAAGGTACATAATCCACAGGATGGGTGTGATAGAATTGAACTGTTAGTTAGCTACGGCACCTGTATAGATCTGTGCAGTACTTTGTTCTGGGTGACGGTAGGAAAGCAAAATAAGAGGTAGGAATTCAGGCAAGTGAGACTTTCATTTACCCAGTGGAGTGGGTAAAGGTTTTAGTAGTCAGGGATCCCTCATCCTTAGGGTACTGATCAGAGGGGGATTTACCCACAGGCAAGGGAAATCCATTCACTCTGTGCCTGATGTATACTTCAGAAGTGAGGTCTGTAATGATAGCTTCTCCTACCTCACCCCTTGATCACCTATGAAGATTATGGGACAGCAGAGAAAGTAGGAGGCCAGACTGTGCCACTGGGCTCATCCCGAGTGGGCAGGAAGCAGAGGACAGGGGCTGGGTGGAGCCTGGAACACCAGTGAGGTGGCTCAGCGGTAGATGGGTCAACATAGAAGAATAGCTCCTCTTTCTTTGGGAGCTACAGGAAGGAGTGAAGAACCAGGAACTGGGTGGAAGCTCGAACCGATGCCCACTGTGAGGACGGGTGGGAGGCAGTTTCTCCAATCAATACCCAGGACAGAGAGCTGGGGAAGAAGCAAAAAAGCTCAACAAAGAGGCCTGCTTTCGAAGAGCAAACAGAACTTTGAAAGAAAACTCCACATGTTGACTTTACGTAGAATAAAAAAATGGTACAGATTCCAAAAAATCCAAGAAAGGAGTCATTTTGATCGAACTCCTGAAGAGGGATTAGAGAATATTTTGAGTGGACAAAGTTGAAATTTGGGAAGCAATCTGAATATGTTTTGCTGAGGTCTGTTCTTCTCCACTTTGACTCTATTTTACTTGATAAGTGTTATGAGTTTAGATGTGAGGTGTCCCCCAGAAGCTCATGTATGAGACAGTGCAAGAAAGCTCAAAGGTGAACTGATTGGGTTATGAGAGTCAAAACATAATCATTGCATTACTCTCCTGAAAAGAATTAGCTGGGTGGTAACTGTAGGCACACAGGGTGTGGCTGGAGGAGGTGGGTCATTGGGGGCGTGTCTTTTGGGTAAGAATATTGTTTCTGAGGATCGGAGCTCTCTTTCTGTGCTTTCTGATCATCATGTCCTGAGCTGCTTTCCTCCACCACATCCTTTTGCCATGATGTTCTGTCTATATGATGTTCGAGCCCTGAGGAACGGAGTTCACCATCTATGACTGAGACCTCTGAAACTGAGTGACAAATAAATTTTCCCTCTTCTAATGTCATTCTTGTCAGATCTTTTGGTCATAGCAATGAAAAAACTATGACTAAAAGATAGTTTTAACAATAACAATTTCTCTGATAAAATAGATTTGTTCTTATAATTGGTTGCACTATTTGAAAAAAAGGGCTGAACTAGAGGCCAAATGTTTGACCTTTATTTCCCATGGGCTAAACACATGACCTGCAGCAGCCAAACCAACTGCCCTTGCCCAGATGTTATCTCCAGTTATTTGGTGCAACTAGTTAATGTAGAGAATTGCTTCCCTGCTAATTAGAAATGGAATGGCCACCTCGAATAGAGGTCTTTAGTGATACCCAACTTAGGTCACACAGCATAAGCTATTTAAAAACAGGTAATTATATATGGTTATATACGGAGAATATCCACAAGATTGATTGAATCCCTTGGATTTTGCCCAAATATCTGGTTATCATATTGATACTGGGTGCAATGTAATTCAACAAGAGTTGCCAAACCAGGAAGGTCTATTAAAATGTCTGTTGTTTAGAGTTTTACCTTAGAGTTTCTTAGATTATTTGAAGTCTTGGCATTGTCACTAGAGATACACTGGGGTCTTGAGAGACAGGTTGACCTCTCACCACACAATGTTTCTGCAAATGTGCAATGCTTTAAGATCAGACAGAAGAGGAAGGAGCTCTTCAGGGCAAAGGAATTCAATTTCTGTCTCTGCCATGTGTCCACCACCCCTAGCTTTTCACCCTGGGTAGGAAATGCTGAATCTCCAGAGCTCTATGGCAAGTGATAGACACCCTGAGAGGATTCAGTGAAGAATGCTGCAGCCCCACACACCTGCAAGGAACAGGAACTACTGAAGGAAAATAAAAGGCTCTGCAGAAAGCCACTGAGGCAGAATTCTCCCGCAAAGACTGGTTTAAAACATTGTGACATATACTTTCCCAAGGAAAAAGCATCCAGAACATGAGGCAAAACACCCGCTCTGGAGAGCAGGTGGGACCAGAAAAGAAGAGCTAGGGATGGTGTCCTCCAAAACTAATGAGGAGCTGGAGATTGCTATCAATACACTGTACACTCATCAAGTAATAAATACAAATATTTATTTCCTATTGGTGTGGATTTTGCCATTATCAGCAAACATCTGGTATCTTCATAAAGAAGTCCAAGTAGAAGAAGCCCTTCTAGTATTAGAAGGACTATCTTCTCCAACAGCTCATCCTTTAGAGTCAAGAGCTTTGTGTGTAGATTTGGCAAAGTTGCATAAGCCACAGACATGACCTGAAGCAGCTCTAACTCCCCTTAGAGAATTCTGTCTTAATGAGGCTTGCAGAAATGTGGATACAACTGAGGTCAGCAAACTAGGGCTAATGGGCCAAATCTGTCTTAAAACTTTATGGGAATATAGCCCTACTCATCTTTGTGTATTGACTTTGGCTGCTTCTCTGGTACAATGACAGAGCTGTGTAGTTGTGATAGAGACCTTATGACTAATAAAAGCTGAAAATATTTATATTTAGTCCTTTACAGAAAACATTTGCCAAACCCTGGGCTAGACTATCTGGAATATCACCTGGCATGAAACATCAACTAGACACCTACAGCTAGAACCATAGAAATTCATTCATTCACTTTATTTACTTATTTTTGTTTATTTATAAACTTTCACTGAGAGCATCTACTATGTGCCAGGCACTATTCTGGGATGCTTAAGTGATCAAAAATTAGAAAAAAAAATGCATCCCCATAGATCATAGATCATGGGGGAGAGGCAGACCATAAATAATATTAATAATAAATGAGCTAGTTATATTGCATAAAATAATAAGTGCCATAGCAAAATAAAGAGCAGGGATAAGTAAGTAGGAAGTCCTTGGAAGTAGGAAGTTGCAATTTATGGGAATCCAAGGAAAGCTTTGTGAGGCAAGAGCATCTGAACAAAGAAGTGGAAGGAGAGGTAGTAAGCCCTTAGCTCCCAGAGAAGAGAATTTCATGCTAGGGGACAGTCAGTGCAAAAGTTCTGCATACCCCATGTAAGTTCTCCTCTTAGCCATCAGTTCATGATGAACAAGTTGAAAACAATCTTAAACACATTTCCCCTTCCCCAGGAAAATCTCAAAAGCTCCTGCAAATTTTCCCAAAACTCCACTCAACTCCTAGAGATTTCAACATAATAAATCTGACGAGGGGCTGGAAATTTGTATTTTGTGAAATGCAGGAATAGCTTAGGTTTCCCAGGTGCCACTGTTTGGGAATCACTGATCTAAATCAAAACAAGAATGCCCTCCAAGTATGCTGAGAGTCACTCAGCCCCTGCTTAAACACTTCCAGTAATGAGAAGCTATTAACTCTTTTAGAGAGTTCACTCCATAAAATATTTATAACATTTAATTAATTTATTCATTTATTCAACAAAAAATGTGTAGCCTCCTACTGTGAGTCAGGTACTAGAGGCAAGAGCACGTGTTTTATGCTTTCATTGTTTTTTGTTTGTTTCTGATTGTAAAACATATATATTTTCAGTTTAGACAGAATAGGAAAAAAACAGAAAAACACACATAAGTTAAAAATTGCTCTCTACTTATAGGTGGCAGTATTAATATTTTGGAATATTAATGATCAAGGATTGCATATTGGATGTTCATATGCCAATGTAGTCCACAAAATGATCATATCACAAAACATTTACAACCTGAATGTTTTTCTTAATTTTTTTCTTTCCATCTTTCTACATTTAAAAGATTAAAATCTCTTTTTCAAGTAATATAACTATTTCTGCTGCTACAAATATTTTAATACTGTAATTTTTTAAATACACCATAGTATTAAATCTTACATGTGTCAAATTTATATATATATATATGTATATATATATATATACACGCATTTATATATGTCAAATTTTCCACTATTCAAAAAATTCTTGCAATTAATTTTCTTGTAAACATTTTTGCAGCATCTTTAATTTATTTGGGTGAATATCTATAATTGTAATTTCTGGATTAAAGGACATGGGCTTTTTATTTTTCTGAACTACTTTGCCAAATTGTCTCTCCAGGAAGAAACTCCAATTTCCATCCCCATTTCAATTATATAAAAATATCCATGTCTGCATACCCTTGGCAATACTGGTATTTCATTCTTTTGTTTAAAAAGCTGCAATTACTGGTAGATTCTTTCTTCTACAGGATTAAAATTTGCATATCCAAATCTTCAAGCTATTGATCTACTTTTGTCTTCTAGAGCTTTGTGGGGTAAATTCAGTCCCTAGTATCTAAAATGGAATTTTAAATATTTGAAAATGATTATCACACCTTTGTGCTTGTCTCCAGTTATAATGTCTTTTTTTTTTCTCCTCTAATAATTACTCCTAGACCCTGTTTTCTAGACCTTTCACAGTCTTTCTCCCTGTTTGTTGTTTGCCTTCATTAATCAGCCTCTTAAAATGTGGTGGCAAGGAATACTAAGACTGAATGTGTTCTCCCGAGTTTCCCCTGTCAAAATTTAATCCCCAGTGAGACGGTGTTTGGAAGGAAGGCTTTACAGAGGTGGGCCTTTGGCAGAACTCTGCCCTCATTAACTGTTTTAGTGCTCTTATAAAACGAACCCCAGAAAGCTCTTCTGCCCTGTGAGGACACAGAGAAAAGATGTCCACCTGAACCAGGAAGCAGGTTCTCACCAGACACTCTATCTGCAGGTGGCTTGATTTTGGACTTCCTGGCTTCCACACTGAGAGAAATCAATCTGAAACCCACCAAGTTTACGGTGATTTGTTATAGTAGGCCCAATGGACAGAAACAAGGATTAAACTGGTTCTGAGAAAACACTACCTTCCTTGTTTTGAATATGATACCCTTATTGGTGCTGCACAGGCTTTCTCCTTTCTTGGCAGTCATACCAGGCCGTTGGCTGATGAAGAGATTGACAGCAAGCCAACTTCCCAAGCGTTATACCAACAATCTCGTGGTGATGGAGGTATCATTGTATTTCTCCAATGCAGGCCCCAGTGCAGGGCTCAATAGGAATCAGTGCAATTTTAAATTCCAGCTTGTTGAGTTCTTTTTGAAAACTGATTTCATCACCAGAATCATCTCTTATACAAACTTGATAAGGATAACTCTAAACTTGTAGTAATTAAAAAAATAATCAAAATACTGAATTGGTGTCTATGGCAGAGTTCTGCACACATACTCTACTCATCGGTTATTGATCCATTAATCAACAGACTCTAAGTGCAGTGATTAGCCCAGCCATGCTACCAGCAATAGCATCCAGCATGACTGTGTGTGTGCGTGTGTGTGTGCACGTATGTGCCTGTCACCAAGGATACAGGGGATGACTTTGTAAAATAAACCACAAATAAGATATTTTAAACTTGCTGAAATCAAAATATGTTTTTTAGCATGATATCCCCCTGATTGCTTTATATATGATTTCTTTTTTATAAATGGGGATTAGTTGAGCATAATCACTGATTATACATGTTGATTCCTTTGTTTCAACGTTATTTCAGAATATGTCCAGGTCAATATCAAGCTTAGCTACAGGTAGTTTTTAGTTTCTAACTTTATTTCTCAATTTTGAGGCACATCTACTGGGATATCTTACTTTTACAGTAAAACAAGTATGTTTTTAGAATTGGCCTGATGTGTATCTTATTTGCGTCTGATGACTTCTAAACATTTCTTGATACAAGATATCAAAATATTTTCTTAATACAAGATTTCTTGAAACAAGATATCTTGTTTCCTATCTTCTAGCATCTTTAACTCTGGCTCCCTGATAATTGTGCTTGTAACCTGTATTTTCCAATTTGAAAATGGTTATGGGAAATGGGAAAAGAAAGAAGATGATCTTAAGTAGGAGTTATGGACTTCTGTCTTTGTTAATAATATGTCATTCATGTCAACTGGTTAATTTAAGACTTCCTCAATCTTAATATTATGGACATAATGTTAATGACCGAGTATATTATTTTTAATATTTTTATTATATTTATATTTTAACCCAAATTTTGCCTTAATATATGAAATCAATTGCCTTTTTCAGAGCTGATCTATACATTTCAAATAATTCATATTGCTTCCAAAATGATTCAGCTCTGGTGGTTTTTAATGTGAACAGACCAGTCCCATGGGTTTGCTTCTTCACATGTATCTTGCTTTTAAGTTTTCAAAGCACTTGGTACTTTTTATCTTAAAAACTAGATTTAGTCATAGAGTGAATTAGATCATAAGTCCAAGTTACTTTACCTTATTTAGTATCATGTGATTCTAAATAAGGAAAAGATAACTTCATTTTTCTTAACAGAAAGATGAATATGTATATATCCACACTCTGTACTCTTTTTTTTTTTTTGAGCGTACATTTGTTTCTACACAGTATGAAAGTAATTGGCTTATCACTAAATACAAAAAGGGAAATTCAGTATTTCAATGTCAGGGTCATCTTAAAATAAGACTATACTATTTGATTATGGTCTTTTTCTAAAGTGACTCCCCATCCCCCATTTGCTAGGACTAGTGTGTTTCCCAAAGTGTAGGACTTTCAGTGTGCAAATTAGGAAAGTGATGGGACAACTAGAATGAGTTGGTCATCCTGTCTTTCTTTTCATTCTCCCCAGATGACCCCATTCCTTCTTTAAACCTAGAATGATTGACTATTCTCCTATTCTAATATGATCTGTTTTCACTGACTAATTTCATTTTGTTCTAGTTTCCATATACTGTCCCAGGTTATTATACAGAATACTCATTAATCAGCCTTTCTCTTAAAATGTGGTGGCAAGGAATACTAAGACTGTATTCCTTTTTAAAGTTGCCCTCTCTTTCTTCTCTTCCTCTCTTCTCCACTCCCCTTCTCTCTCTCTCTCTCTCTCTCTCTCTCTCTCTCTCACACACACACACACACACACACACACGCACACACACACACATACACACGCACCTCTTACTTGCAATTTCCCCCACAAGAGAACATCTAGGGCTACAAAATTTACCCTGAATGTTTCCTTTCAGTGTTTTGTTCATGGCTATAAAATTATCATTAATGCATCCAGATAATTTGACTCTCTGTCTCCATTGGGAAATTCATCTTATCTCTATACCAATGGCCCCATTTCTTGTGATTTGTATTCCAAATAGAGGCAGATACATCTTAAGCTATGTTTTTGAAAACATAAGTAACCAGCACAGCACAACTCATTGGAAGTAGCAACATGATCTTGATGCTTAAGTACCCAGGAACTAACATACGACTGGCCCTTCACTAGATTGATAGATCTTAGGTTCCCACAGAACCCAGTTATTTAAGTATTGACTCCATCTCTTCTTGCTTGTCACAGTATGTAATGATCAAGGGTTGCAAACTGGGTGTTCATCTGACAATGTAGTCCACAAAATGATCATATCACAAAACATCTAAAACCTGAAAGAGACCTTAGAAGTGACCAGCTATAATTTATTATTAATTTTTTTCACTTAAAGAAGCCAAGATCTAATGAGATTAGGAGAATTCTTAATATTACAAGTGCAGTTAGTGGCAGAATATGCATCTCCATCACCTAAGAGCTACAGCCTCTTTCTCTTCTCTATATTGCCTAGGAAACTTGAGTAAAAGGAACAAAGTAATAAATCAGAGAGTTTTCATGGTCCTCTTCACAGCAGTATCTGGAAGAAATAGGCTTGAAACGACTCTAAAGTTTTTCCTTCCATTTCACTCTGCTTTGGCCTCCTTTGAAGTCTGAGACACTTGCCTGTGAGCAACATTAGGGTCAAGAGTTTTCATGCTTTCATTTTTTCTCATTGTTGCCCAGAGTCAACCCCTAATTTATATTTAGTCTTCTGCAGTTCATTCCCTTGGCCATCAGTTTTCAATTTCTGCAATTCCTAGCTTGGCTAGGATCTACCGCCACCCTGATCATTGACCTTGTTGGCCAACAGAAAGAAAAAATGGCCGATATGTGAACCATCATGCATGTGGGTCCCTCTCCACATGCTTCCAACCTTGCTGACCAGCAACTTCTTA
The DNA here is from genome assembly GCF_052094955.1 of Ictidomys tridecemlineatus. Lineage (NCBI taxonomy): Eukaryota > Metazoa > Chordata > Mammalia > Rodentia > Sciuridae > Ictidomys > Ictidomys tridecemlineatus. The sequence continues at coordinate 182,243,557 of NC_135483.1, forward strand.
TCTCAGTTTAGTACGAAACCTCTAGATAACCAGTCATCATGAGTACTGTTGAACACAATATGCTCTTAAAGCTTAACCCCCATAGGTTTGCCTTTTTTCATATTTTCCTTATGGAATAGAATTTCCCAATACATTTCATTCCACTTTTCTTAATGTGAGCATCTTATATAATCATGGTGCCTTTTCCAAACTAAGAAATGAACATCTAAACATTGCTATTGACTGAACTGCAGGCTTTATTTGTATTTCACTAGCTTTCCACTGATGCCCTTTGTGTATTCCAGGATCCAATCCATGGTAGCACACTGCATTTAATCATCATGTTTCTATATTATTTTTTTTGATCTTGAATGATTTTGAAGTCTTTCCTTAATTTTTGTGATCTTGAAAATTTTGAAGAGTACTAATTGAGTGTTTTGTAGGATATCATAGTCTTAGTCAGTTAGATCGCTATAACAAAATGTCACTGAGTGGGTGATTTAAACAACAAACATGTATTTCTCACAGTTTTGGAGCTGGGCACTTCAAAATCAAGGTACTGGTAGAATTGTTGTCTCTGAAGTTCCTGCTTCCTGGCTACAGATGGCTTTCTTATTGTGTGTCACATGGATCATAGTCAAAAAGGAAAGAGTAGGATTAGTGCCCTTACAAGAGAATACTCTTTAGGGCTCTACTTCCAAAGACCTTATAATTACCCTTCACAGGACTTATCTCCTAATACAGTCACATTGGAAGTTAGGATTTCAACATATGAACTTGGGCAAGGGAATATATTCAGTTCATAGAATCCCTTAATTTGTGTTTACCTAATATATTTCTCATGATCAGATGGGATATGGGTTTGGAGGAAAATATGGAGGTGAAGTGTTCTAATTACAGAATATCAGGGAGTAACATATTAACAGTACATCATTTTGACATTATGTCATTGGAGGTGTTCCCTTGATCATTTTGTTAGGGGAGCGTCTAGCAAGTTTCTCCTTTGGAAATTTACTATTTTTACTCATTGCATGCTCTATTTTTTCAAAATGAATCACCCCATCCAACCCACACTCAGAGGGTGGGAGAATTAAAGTATAAACTAAGCTCTCTTAACCTATTTCATCTCTCCTTGTCAAGTGGTTCCATTTTGAATTCCAGACAGCTACACTGCCAGATGAGCCACATTTATTCTGACGGTTTCCTGATCATTTTTTTTTTTTTTGTGAACTTTTCTCTTTTCTTTTCCTTAAGAATACTTCCTACAGCTTCTCAATTTCCCTGCATTCTGCATGTGGTCTCATCAGCAGCAATCTGATTTTTGTCCTTATCTGATTAAACTTAGCATGGGACAGTGAAGCTTCTTTACTTTCCCTAAGTCCCAATGCTTTGAGTTGAAAGATGAGGAGTGTTGGGTTAGAAAGGTATTCATGGAGGAAAAGGAGCTTAGGTTAGACTTAGTAGATAAAGAGTTAAAATAACTAAGTCCAACCCCCAAACATGCTTATTGTTTAGAGAGATATTTGGGTTTAAATTGAAATAAGCACCTAAATTCCTACCTAACAGATACTTACAGAAAAACAAACAAACAAACAAAAAAACCCCCCAAAAACCAAAATACAAAACTGTAGCACTGGGAAATATAAAGCTTTTGCATCAAGATCACCCAGAAGATGCAATAGTTAAGTGTCTGGGTTTAGATTTTAGCTTAGCACTTATTAGTTATATGATCATAAGAAAATCATTTACCCTCTCTGTGCTTATATATAAAACAGATATTATTAGCATCCATGACAAAGAGAGAAATGAGTAATAAGTGAATTAATCCATGCAAGGCAATTTGCAGAGTGGAATACCTGGTACATAAGCCTTCAGTCATATTATTATTCATGATAGTTTAGGTATGAATCAAGCCACAAGTTGTTTTCCTAAAGGAAAACCACTTTACAAATAAAACACAAAAGAAATTCACCCAACAGATTAATTGCGAAATAGTGAACGGTTCCTATGTAATAAATAACTCATCTGTTTTAAAATGTAGGTATTAATTACTCTTAACTTCTATGGTATTTTGGGGTTTGGGTTTGAAAATTTAAAATATTTTCAACAAAATGCCATTGCAATGATTAAATATGAAAGTAAGGCCATGGTTAAAAGTTCTGGCCTCTTTTCTCTTGGTGAAGAATTTTCAAGATGCTTCTTGATAGAGATTTCTAGGCCATGGGGTATCCAGGACAAGGCCAAGAGTTCCTGGCTCTGAACTTAAATTATGCATATAGCCTCAGCAGTATCTCAATTTTTACCAATGGTGATATTTATCTAGGCATTAATTTGGGACTTTACAAAAGACAAACTAATTAGACCATACATCTTTACCATTTAGACTTCTTCCTCATTGGTAAATATGGTCATGTATTATTTGTAGACACAGTTTTGAAATTAGCCACCAACAACTCTTCCACAAAGTAATTTAGCTATCGAATTAAAAATATCATGTGTGACTACAAGTAGCTGATCCAAAAGAACTGCTGAGCTGGGTTGCCGTGTATTAGCTTCATTATGCAAATAGGTGTCCCAAGAGAGCCATCCCGAAGACTATTAGCCTCTTTCACCTTTAATAACCTAAGATCTCCTGTACGTGACGTGTGCAGATGAAAATATGTTCTGCCTGTGGGTAAAGGTTTTATTAATGCATAATTCTTTAACTTCTTTCTCCCTACACTGGAATTCTATTTTGGCGAACCTCTTGGGTTTGGTTGTCAGAGAGATAAAAGCTTGTGAGTACGACAATGGAATCTTGAATGAATCTTGGTAAATTTAGAGGGCCAGGTTACTCTTCATGGACAGCTGTCTTTGTCAATAATGCCACATGTCCCCTCTCCTGTTGTACATCTGAATGTGTTGCAAATGCTCCGACTGGCTATCCCTGGGAGGAAACCCTTTAACGATGACCTGTGTTTCCATCTGTAGATGTGCATTTCGGATGCAGCCCCTGGTACAGGAACAACTGGTTCACAGGTAGTGTCAGTCTTATGCACATAGTGCTATTTTCTGGAAGAAAGCCGGTGATGGCCCTTGGAAGGTTCAAGGAGAGTATTACCATTCAGCGTATTACCATGACTGAACGGTCACTTCCAAAAATAAAATGGAACTTAGAGCCTTTTGAGATGGTATTAGCTTGATGCAGGTGTCTGCTAAAATGCGTTTTGTGACATTGAAAGGGTGTGATTGTTCACAGGTCTGAAATGGTTACAAGGGTGTTCCCAGAATTCCATCAGCAGCAGATTCAACCTTGGAGAAAATTTGATTTGTTAGTATAGATGTTGAACCAGATAGGCAGGATTTCTCAACTTTGTTGATATAGTTTAATTAGTTAGTGATTTTTAGAGGAAATAAATTAGTATATTTTTCTCCATTCTTTCTTCTACTCATACTTCTGGTAAATATTCCCTGTCTGTTATGGATTGAATCTTAAAAGTTCCCCAAACTCCATATTTTATATCCTAGAGACTTGATTGGCTGCCTCTGTTACTGTTGGGTGTGCGTGAGGTGGAACCTCTAGGAGGTGGGGACCAGTCACTGGGAGTGTGCCTTTAAAGAGTATTATAGAACCCCAGCCCCTTCTCACTCTATTTGGTTCTTGACCACCATGATTTGAGCAGCTTTACTCCACCACACACTTTCTTGCTATTACATTGTTTTGTCACAAGCAAAAGAAACTGAGTGAATCCACTCTGGGATGAAACTGCTGGATCCATGAGCCAAAATAAACCTTTCCTCCTTGTAAAAGGTGATTTATCTTAGGTATTTTGTTATAGTCACAGGTAGCAGACTAATACCTTCTCAAGGAAGGTTTGGAGGTAAGAACACAAATTCTTTTGGGGAGGGCCCAATGCAGACAGCCACAATATTAACCTTTCATGCATTTGAAAACTCTTTGTAACTTGACTTCATCTTATGTCATAGCAAAATGTGTCTGAGTAGTTCCTAAAAGATGTGCTAGTTATGTACGCCCCAGGTATTAAAAAAATGTCAAAACATTAAAGAAAAGCTATATTAAAATTCAAAGCTGTATTGGAGATTTCTTTCTTTTATTATCCTGCTTAAATAATTTTTTTGCATTTCATCCAAAGATTTCCTTATATTTTTTTCTGTTTCTGCTACATCATCTCCTTCAATGGATCTTCACTTTGTAAATTGCTGCGTCCATCAATGTTCAGATGTTACATGATTTGGCATTTTTATATTTTCCTCTTCTCCATTTCACAGGAGTCTAAATTTCCTTCAACTGATTCTTTTATTTTATTTTTTAAATTTTTTTTTTGTTGTCAATGGACCTTTATTTAATTTATTTATATTCGGTGCTGAGAATTGAACCAGTAAGTCACACGTGCTAGGCAAGTGCTCTACTACTGACCCACAACCGGAGCCCCTCAACTGATTCTTTTTTTTTTTTTTTAGTTGTAGGTGGATTCAATACCTTTATTTATTTATTTTTATGTGGTGCTGAGGATCGAAGCCAGGGCCTCACACACATGAGGAAAACGCTCTGCCACTGAGCCACAACCTCAGCCCTCACCTGATTCTTTTTGAGGCAGTTTGCTATTATTTATTTTCCTCACACTTACTTCTCACTGTCTTGCTTGTGATCCTGCCTTCCAGGGAGACCTATCTATTTGTTTGTTTACTTTGGATTCTTAGCCCTTAAGACTCATACTTCCTTACTCTTCTGATGTCATTCATGTCCAAGAACATGTTTGCTCAGACAAACCTAATCCTGGAACATATTCCACGTGGCCTCTTGAATCTTAGTATTGCTTCTTCACAGATGAAGAACTGAGGCATAAATAGGTTAGTCAGTCTTCTGAAGATCATACCATAGAGGAATAGAGGCGTGAGTATTATACTCAAGTATTCTGTTGTAAAAAAAAATAACAAAAAATACTTAGTCCACTGTCTCAGTCCATTTTGTGAGGCTATCAAAGAATACCCAAGACTGGGTGCTTTCTAAAGAAGAGAGATTTATGCCCTACAGTTCTAAAAATTGGGGCATCCAGGATTGAGAGACCAGCATCTATTGAAGCCATTCCTGCTGCTGGATTCCACTGAAGGCAGAGGGCCAGGGTGAGAGGGGCCGGATGTGGGCTGAGAGATGGAGAAGAGGAACAAACTCACCTTTTTATTAGGAACCCGGTTCTGTGACATGTAAACCGCTCCTGCAATAACAGCATTAATCCACTCCTGAGAGTAGAGCCCCCATGATTTGTAACCTTGTAAAGGTTCTCCCTGTCAACTATGGTGAATTGGGCATGAAGTTTTCAACAGCTGACCTTTTTGGACATGTTCAAATCATAGAACCAATGAAATAGATGACTCCTGAACCAGCAATTTGGATAGAATCTGGGAAGTGGTTAGAAATTTAGAATTTCAGATTCTTCCCAGACCTACTGAATTATCATCTGCATTTTACCTGTGTATGTGTGTGTGTGTGTACACATATAAAAACTAGATGTATGTAATACACATATCACATATGTATAATTTAAAATTGTCAAATAGCAGTTGTACTTGTGAATGGGGTCCAGTGTGATATGTCGATACTTGTACATGATGTATAATGATTTGGATGAGGGTGATCAGCATACCTATCAACCTCACCATGGATCATTTAGTACCTGTGTCTTATCGAGATCCCAATGATTCATATTGACATTAACATTTGAGTGGCCCTGCACTAGACCTCTGTGTATTGAAGAAATATGCTCTGAAACATACTGCATAGCATAGGTAAGTTTCTTTGTGTCTCTGATGTTCCTCCTGAGTCCTAGCTGTCTGATTGCAGTTTTTGAGAACACAGACAGCCTGGGTCTTGGTCTCAGTATCTGTCTGATCTCTATTATGAAATTTAGATTTCAGATAAATTGCACTTGTAGAGATTTTCAAGTAGCTAATGACAAAGCAAGTGAGGCATTCTTTTCTAGGCAATTAGTTTTCTCTGTGCTTATTTATTTGTGGTTCGCTGATTCAATTTAATATGTGCAAACTTGCTGGTGACTATGGGAGCCTCGGAGCTTAACTATATTTAGTCGATGTCTGTTTCTTGGAATGTATTGTCTGCAATTTTCCAAGCACAGAGTGAAATATACCGAAGTGCTTCATGGGATATTTCAATATCCAAAATGATTTTTATTATTTCCCCAAACTGTAATAAAAGAGGTGTTATCTCCTTCATTCCTGACTGGATTTTAAATTTAGAAGAAGACCAGTACATGAGTTTGACATTCAGAGGTGTAAAGTTAAATCTATTTGATATCAGAATTGAAATGAATCACCGGCATGGGAAGTAGTTAGGAATATTTTCTTGAGGGGAGAAAGTGTTGTCAGATTTAACCACTATCATATCAGTTCATGTAGAAGGTGCACAACCCAGTTTAGGATTTCATAGGACAAGGGCAGAGTAATCATGAAAAATGGGTGTTAAAGCAATTTCTATCTAGAGAAGAATAAAGAAAATGAAAATAACTCTTGATGGATCAAAAAACACTTTTGAATATTTTTGTCTTTTTTTTCTTCATTTTTCATTTCCAAATAAATAGCCTTCTGATTTGAAAGACTATCAAGGAGGAATTGTCATCGGAGGCATGCAGGAATCCTAAAAATTCATGCATATTTCAGTGGTTGGAGTTTGAATTTTCTTGATGTTCCAGAATGTTTGCATGAATTGAGAGCAGATTCTCTGAAATGTGCATTTTCCCAGAGAATACATGATCATCCAGAGACACTCTACAGCTTGGTAGCCTCTGTCCAGATGATTTGGACCCAGAATCAGTGCTGCCTTTACTAAGTCCCATGGCAAGCTCATGCAAAGTCAGCCTCTAGGAGTCCATGTCCGTGATCATTCTAACTTCACAGGCCTAAATAGTAGGATAAATGGTAAAATAATAAGCTTCCCCACCCACAATTCCTCAAACCCACCCCTTCTACTTTTAGTATAGTAGAGTCTCTGAATGTGACCAAAAGGCCTTTGGACAAAGGCCACAACTCTGAGGACCCCATGTTCAGAAACTCGCAGAGAAAGCATCCACAGAACCTGGCATGAGATAAATCCCTGCTCATTCACCTGCAGTGTTTGCCCTCTTCACTAACTCCCAGCAGATGAGAAAATCAACAACCTGGCAAATCACGCCCAGCAGAACTGGGCAGTCGATGTGATTTCCCCCCTCACCCCTCCTGGACTCCTTTTCCATATGTCCACAACAGGAAAGGGAACACGATTCAGAGCCGTTGTGGACTGTGGCCATCAGCTGTGCTGGCAGCTGTCCTAGCACACATTCTCACTATGGTGACCTTCTGGAGGGAGACCTTCTACTCTCCTCAAGTTTTCATCCCACCTCTGAAGATTTATTGCTGGGATCTGCTAAGATTCTTTAGCTGTTCTCCATGACGATAACTTTACGACTCCAGAAAATTATGCCACTTTGGAAGGCAAGATAAAAATGTATCTTACTTCCACTTGTCTCTGTTGATGCGTTTACCTTACCTTCAAGTTTAAAATTCCCAAGCTGAGAGTGAAAGCAAGGTCTTGGACATTTGTGGCAATGCCGTTGTTAGCTCAGTTTCATTGTTTAGGAGGTGCAAATTGATGCTTTTTCAAAAAAAAAAAAAAAAAAAACAGTTTAAAATTCCCTGGATTCCTTGTTAAATATGTACACAACTTCACATTTGAAATAGAGAATGGCCTTAATACCTCAAGTGATAGCTGTGTTGAAAACCTAAGTCAAAAATTCACAGTGATTCCCAGCAGAGAATCAATGACCAGCCTTCAATATTTTACATTAGAGATGGCCTAGAATACGCTGGTTTTGTTATATTCTAACTTCCTTCCATTTGAGAATTGTCCACCACTGATTCTTGAAGAATAAAAGAGTATGTGTGCGTGGAATCATGGCTGCATTGAAAAAGGTTCAGGTGTGCTTTTAAGTCATTTTAAGGAAAAAGACCTTTTAGAAAGGCTTCAAGTTTGTACCTTTCATGTTTTATTTTTCTTTATGAAGATTTCTAGAGATACCTTTGATATCTCTTCCTTGGAAGAAAATCAATGAAAAATGATAGCATCTCTAATGTGCATGATTCATTGACATTAAGCATCGAATTATGGTTTTTAGGTCTATCTGTTTATAGGTCTATCAGTATCTGTCTGATCTCTATTATAAAATTTAGATTTCAGATAAATTGCACTTGTAGAGATTTTCAAGTAGCCAATGACAAAGCAAGTGAGGCATTCTTTTCTAGGATACGTGAACAGTAGATATGTGAACAGTGGTCTATGTCTCTTCTAATTGCACTAACCCTACTTGGGTTCTTCTCATGATGGCCCTGAGCAAGTGCCATGTTGCTGTCAGCTTCCTAACATCTTGGATTTCAGTGAGGGACACATCTCCTGCTCAGTAACTTCCAACATGGTGGGGATCTTTAAAGGCTGCACCGGGTTAGAATCATCACATAAATAGGTAGTAACTGTCCATGCTATACCACCATTGATTACTAATGGTTTGTTTCATCCGTTCATTCACTCGCCAAATATTGAGTGTCATTATGTATTCCTTTTCTTAGATCTTGGAAATATAGCAGTGAGCAAGGAAAAGTCCCTACCCTTAGGAGGGTAACTCTTTGGTATGGTCCAGGAGTTAAAAAATAAGTATACGGATGCGCTAATGAGTACTATGTAGAGGAGTTAGAATGGGGGTTGCGGGGGCGAGCAGGGAGAAGTCTTTACACAATGTGATCAGGGAGAGACTATTTGAGTAGTCGATATCTGAGCAGAGATTTGCATAAATATTTCAAATAAATGGTGATAAACCAGAGATTTCAATCTAGAAGTGCATTATAGACCTAAGGAAAAAACAAATTTGATGTCTTGGAGGAGTGCTGTCTAATAGAAATATAATAAGAGCCATGTACAAAATTTAAATATTTTAGCAACTGCATTTTAAAAATAGAAGTAAAATAAAAGTAAAAAGTAAAAAAACAAATAAGTGAAGTTTATTTTAGTTATGCATTTTATCATTTAAGTATGCTATCAATGTTAAACTTATAAATTTAATATTTTGCATCCTTTTTTATATTAGTTTTTTCCCCCCAAATCAGGCATGTTATACTTAAAGCATGTCTCAACTTGGAAGCTAAGTCTTCATTGGAAATGATTGATCTGTATTCTGATTCATGAAATTTATAATCTATAAAGTATATTCATATGTCCTAAAGTATATTCATATGTCCGTGTTTTCTGAACATCCTTAAAGAGTTTGTTTTTCTTTTAAAGTACTTAATCAAATATGTACTTGTTTTAAACTTTAATTTAAGGGTGATCAGATAAAATAAGACCTTAATGTCACCCTCTGGATTTCACAAGGTCCGTAGTGGCTACTGGCTCCTGAATTAGAAAGTAACAAGGTCAGTGTCTGAAAGAGAGCAAAATTATAAGACAACCAGAGACCATATAAGAGAGGACTTTGGGAATTGTGGCAAAGTGTTTGGATTTCACTTGGCTTTGATAGGAAGACACCAAAGGTGTGTGAATGGGTGAGTGACACCTCTGATGTGAGCTTTAAAGAGATTATGTTTTAAAACATTCTGCCTACTGCTTTCTATGTCTTTCCTGGGGAGCATCACATGCATGGTACACACATGTCCAGGCTCCTCACTAAACTTATTTCCTAGAAGTAACACATCATCCCCCGCCCCCACCCCCCACCACACTTTTGCATGCCTGTGTGAGTGTCATTTGCTGGGGTGGTCTCTCTTCTACACACCAAATCCCACACCTGTCTTCTTTTCATTCCATGTCCTGCTGAAGTTCACCTCCTTAGGCAAAATCGCTAGGAGGGAAAAAGCAACGTTCGCTCTCTGGCCCTTGAGCAAACTTTATTTTTGCCCTTGGTGTAAGTGTGGTCATTCCTGGTTTATATGTCAATTCACAACTTTCCAGGAAGTCTGTTGGCTGAAGAGTAAGGCTGTAGTCTTTTCATCTTTCTATCCTCAGAGGCTGACAACCTGGTAATACTTGGGATGTGGAATTGTAGTTCTTCTGCCTTGTCTATGGGTTCTGTATGGGTGGGTTCAACCAAAATCAGGATGGAAAATATTAGAAAAAAAATTACTTCTGTACTGATCATACACAGACTTTTCTTTCTTGTCATTATTCCATAAACAATTCATTATAATAGCGATCTACACGGTGTTTACACGATACTGGGTATTGCATGTAGTCTAGAGATGACGTAAAGTATATGGGACAATGTGCCTAGGATATATGACAATATGATGCTATTTTATATGAAGGGCTGAACATTCTTGGATTTTGGATCTGTGAGAAGTCCTAGGACTAATTTGCAGTGGATTAAAGGGGATGACTATATTTTAAGACACAGAGAAAACTAGTTCTATATTTATATTAAAGTAAGAATAAATTGGGAAAAAAAAGAGGGAAAAGAATGCTTAGCCAATGAGATGCGCCAAGCTCCACCAATGGCCAAAGTCTGTCTAAAAAGACCACGAGAGATGCTAATCCACCCAGAGCGCTTCCTGTTGGGGAATGCTATTGAACAACTCTCACTCTATTTTACTTTTACTCTATCCTATTGTCTCATATGTGTCCTTGACTTGAGGCAAGGTAAGTCTGCCAGCTGCCTTCTTCGTGCAGTTAATTATGTGCTTAACTTCTTTTAAACATCATTTTTCAAACTCATTTAATCCTTCCAACATTATCCATAGAGGCTGCAAACACCTCTGGTCCATAGCATGAACTCAAGCCAGTTGGACAAGTCGTAGTGCAAGTTGTTTAACACCTTTATGCGTCTCTAGAATGGGACTAGAAGCAGTACCTACATTATAGGATCGTAATGAGTATTGGTGAGTCAATATTTATAATATTTGTACCCTGGAATATACCAGGTGCTATTTAAGTGAATAGTATATAAATTATGTTATTTTCCCTCCGTAATTTCTCTATTTTTCTTCCATCAAATCAAAGCTCTCTCCTCACACTGCCTCACATTAATGATGTGTTTTCAAAGGTGAAGTGAAAATATAGGACTAATTACATGATGAAGTAAGGTCTATTTCAGCTTCTGCCACGGGTGCCCTTTCCATCTTGGGTCTAGCATAAAACTTTTGGGTCCTCAGGCATCTTAAAATAGGGTTGATAATAATAATACCACCTTGGAAGAATTCTGGGAAAATCTAGTGGGATTGCATGAGCATTACCTGTATACAGTTATACTTATAAGTAGCAGTAATAATAAATGTAGCTGCCACATCTGGCCCATTCAAACTACCCTGGTAGCTTCTGTTTTTAAGAAAGCTACACCTACCACCACTGTCTCGTTCTTTGTCTAAGTAAAGGTGTCCTGGGAGCCACAGCTAACATTCTCTCCTTTACCAAAATGAAGAAATATAGACATTGAAGATCTAGAATCCATTTAAGTCCTGGAATTCTTCAATCATCTCTCTTTCATGATTAAACAGGGTCGAGTACTACAAAGTAGTAAGACCACATGTCAAATCTCAGCTTTTGTCTGCATGGACTTGACTCCTGGGATCTTAATAATTTCTATGGTGCTTCCATTTTCTCTTTCCATCCCACCCACGCCTACCCGTTCTACCTTCTCTTTCGCTAAAATAAAATCTCAGAATTATAAGTGATTCAGAGTTTTCTCTCCCAGTTGTTCCCTTTGTTTAATTCTAGTTTTGCACACAGAATATTATGAACACAATTGGATCATTTGTAATCTCACCCAGTGAATGCCTAATATTTATTTTTAAACATCTGCTTCTTCCTATGATTTTGATAATTGGTCAATAGTCCCACAATCTGGGTAATCAGAAATTTGAAAAGTGTTATTTGGATATACTTGAAAATTTTCTTTTGAAAATAGGAGGTGGAATTTAATTTTATTTTTCACATTAGATTTTCCTTTGGCTTTAAAGATCACTCCACGGCTTCTGCAGCATTATACAATTTGTGGTGAATCATTCTATTTAAATGATATTGCAGTAGAAAAAGAAAGGTCAGAGTCCAGAAGGAGAACAGCAGGGAAATACTACTTAAGATAATGTTCAGACAAGATCTCTGGAGTTAACAGGTTTTAATTCTGAATATATTCAACAGTGACTTTCCAAAAAAATCTGTTACCCACTTCAGTGATTATGATATACTTAACAAATAAATCACAGTTGAATTCATAGTCCCAAATTATTTATTGTAAAGCAACAAACATGGCAATATGTTTTCTATGCCTTTCCAATTAGAGTTTAGATCAATTTATCTTTGTGATGATATTGCTAGTTGAATTTTTAAGACTATATTATGACATGTTACTGGAGCCAACTAGCTGGAACACAAGGTTCCCGAGACTCAACATTCATTATTTATCCATTTATACTAATAAACCTTTACGTCCCACATGTCCCTTGTTCAGATTTGAATGGGGCCTTGGAAGCACAACCTGCTTTAAATTTATGACACAACAATTACTTATGACAAAGAAGAATGACCAAAAAAAAAAAAAAAGCATCAATTTCCCCCCCTGCAGGAAGATAAATGAGAACATTTTTTTAAAAAAAGAGAAAGAAATGGCATTCCTCTCCCTTTCTTAGAAGAAAAATTAGTCTTAAGAAAAAGAAATTCAAAGATCATAAACCATGGGGGAAAAAAGAGAGAAAAATTGGTCTGGGGATGCAAGACAGGATTGAGTTGTAATAAAAAAGTTGTGGGTCTTTCCCTACTGAAAGCAGAGACAATTGATTTATGATCCCGACTCTGAGCTTACTTTCTCTTCTTCTTCCCTCCCTCCCCCTTGGGAAGGAAATGTAGATACTAGGTGACATGTCTCTTTTGATTTGCCACACTATGTCTTAATTATCAGTGCGGGAAGATCAGGCTGTGGTCTTTTCTAACTTCAAAGACTTCAACAGCTCGAGTAGCAAGAAGTGGCTCAGATGTTCTAGGATGCAGGGTGACAACAATATGGTGTCTTCGTATTTTAGGAGTGTCAGCTCATTTTTTATTTGTGGCACATCAAAGTGAAAATGAGGACACAAGAGGGTTTTACGCTTTGTGATTCTCTTCTTAAGTGACAGCAATGTCATCCAATTCAATGCCCAGGTTGGAGTACTTAAAGAACAATTCTTTTGAATTGAATATTTCTCTTCCTAATGAACTTGGGGACAAATTGGAACAGAAAATAAGCATGATTATTGAGAAATATGGTTAGAGATTCCGGGAAGATATTTGAAATAATACAAGTATTGCTAGGTATTTATATCACCTAATATTCATATTAATGTAACAGCCTCAGTAAAATAATAGTAGTAGCAGTGGCAACGAAACCAGAAGCATCTAGTATTTATTAGGTATTTTCAAGTTTAATTTCCAGAAATTCTGCTAGTCACTCCTACAGGTTATGGAGTCGAACTACTGTTGTACCATGTAGTGAGGATCTGGATTCTAATGTAGGCACTGGGCTCAGAGCTTACTCTATGACTATAACAGTCGATGGAGTCTCATCTTTCATAGTAGTTAGGCTCTCAATTCAGGACATGGGACCCAGGGAAAATATCAAAACAGTCAATATCACCCTTAGGATATTGTGTATTCGGTCATAAAATACAGAATATGCTTTTTGTCTCCAGAAGTGTGGAAACAACTTCCCAGTAATGCTTGTAGGAATGTTTAAAACATAAAAGAACACATGTGAAACTTGCTTTCTGGTCCAGAAAAAAGAACAGAATGCAGAACTCCCTTCGCTTATATAACATTGATATATAATATAACTTCAGGAAAGCATGGAGATGATGATCCTGGATGGTGGTTCCATCAGGGTACGTAATACAGAGGTTATAAGCATTGAATTCAAGTGGATTTCTGCTCCTTCCCTTTATGCAAGGAAATGCACCTCCCATGGTGGCCAAAGAAAAGTGCAGCACTGGGGGAAGAGAAGGCTGACAGGGGCTTCAGGGGGCCCAGATCCTGCAGTACCTGCTTGCTCCCCTCTTAAATGCCTTATTGGCTCCTCACAACAACTATGTGGGCTGGGAAATCCTTATTGTCAGAGCAAGTGAACGTTAACATTCAAAGTCACCCAGTCCCTAAATTCTAAGGGCATGGTAGGACCTCCTCGGTGGGAACTGTGCTCCTGATGACCTTTTTTGGGTGGCGATCATTCCTTCCTAAGTGAAAAAGAGGAGCTCCATGAATTGCTACTGGGAGAGCCTGAGTCACCAGGCTTGGCCTCTGATTCTCTGGGGACGCCCTGCGTGTGCCAAGAAAGAGAGGGGTTCAAGGACAGCATTTCTATCCTGTCCTGGGGAACAGTAATTCACCCATGCTGGGTGCACTGGATACTGCTGTTAGAGAAGAGAGGACATCCACGTCTCAGTGTCTAAATTGAGAAAAGAGGAGCTGTTCCCGGATGTCATCAGTGCCAGTCACCCCTGGAACTGCCAGGGAAGAAGTGAGCCCTAGGGCTGGACGGTCATCTCCTTCTGTACCTTCTAACTGAGGGACAGGGGAGAGCTTTGCTCTCTGGGTTTTTTAAACAAATGAAAAAAGAAACCTCATCATTACAGAATGGAGAAACCAGCAGAGATAATATCTATGATTACTTCTTTACAAGCTTTTAGATTATTAAAGGAACTTTCTGAAAAATCCCTTTTGATTAATGGATGGTCCTTGAAGTTTTGAATACTTCACATATGGTAAGAAGGACCACTTATTTCTAACAAAAACGAAAATGTTGCTCCTGACCTGTCTGTGTGTTCTGGATCCTGGTCCATTGGCCTTTCATTGTGCTGATCTGTCTCTCACAACCTCTTGGAGTCACTCCATAGTGGTCTGCCCCAGCTTTCCCATGATTACCAGCTGTTGAGGACAGGATTCCTCTTTTAAAGGAATCACAATAATCAAGACAGGTTCATAACCCACTTGAATCAAATGTATGAAATATGATATATCAAGAGCTTTGTAATGTTTTGAACAACCAATAATTAAAAAATAAATAAAAAAAGATAGGTTCTGCATAGGTGCATAGTCCTTCAGGACCCATGCCCTGGAACTTCTTACCTGACATATTTCTATTAAGGCACAGATGGGTACTTGTGTTTGTTAACTACTGAGATAAGAAATTTATTTTTCTAAATCAATAAACTTTTTGGTCTTTTTCGTTAACCCAAATTGCTGAGAGTTAAATCAATTGTATAACACTCCATTGCATCACTGGTGCAAGCAAGATCTTTTTCCTGTTACCTTGTTTGTTTGTTTCTGTTCTCCTTATTTTCCATACTTTATTTTATCATCAAATGTGTATTGTATGTTTGCTGACATGAATATTTATTGATTGATTGATTAATGGGTGGATCTTGCCAGTACTGAGGATTGAACCTAAGAGTGCTCTACCACAGAGCTATATTTCCAGCCCTTTTTATTTTTTATTTTGAGATAGGTCTTTTTTTTTTTCCCCCAACAAATTTCAGGGCTTTACTCTGCAATATGGAGGAATACCTACCCAAGACCAAAATTGTTGTGAATCAGGAACAGGACTTTGGATAAGACATTTGGGGTTCTAAAGACAAACCGGAGCCCCAAAATTCTAAGCTTACTATGCTGCTGAGGCTGACCTTGACCTTGACCTTCCACCACAACCTCTCAAGCAGCTGTTATTACAGGAGTTCACCACCATGCTCTTTGACATTTTAAATTTTACAAATGGCTTTGGGTTATCTATCTCTTTTTGTTTCTCATTTACCTTTCACTTTATACTGTGTGTGTTACACCCATCGATATGGCTTCTAACTGCTTTCAGTATGTCAAGGTGTTCATCTGCCACCTTTATTCTCCCTTGTCTCCAGGTTCCACCACGATGAACAGAGTTACAATAAACATAGTCATAACTGTTCAGTTGTGACTCAATAATTTCCATGGAATATTTACTTGGGAGCAGAATTACTGGATAGAAAGTTAAAACGATACCTAATTTAATGCATTTTTATCAGCCATATTAGTCTAGTGTCCTCATACTTATAACCAAAGCTACAAATTCAAACTACAAAATTTCTAATTTTTACACTCAGTTTCTGATCTGTAAAATGGGTCTATGGCAAGGTTTAGCATGTACAATATACGCAGGGTGCATAGACTAATCATGTAAATGTCAGTGACGGATACTGAATCACTTTATTAGTCCTGCAGTTAAAAAAAAAAAAAAGACATAGCTCTCGTCTGAGTGACATTTCTAATGAGAGGAATTCATGTAAAATGGGATACGATTTTCCAAATTTAAGCCTGGGTATTTAGTTCTGTTGGTTAAAGCCAAGTGCTGATATTTCTGTTGCATTGACAAATGGAATTGGAGGACGCTCTGGGGAGACACCCCTGTGTGAAATGAAATGCAAATTGTACCTTAAAAACCCATGGAAGAGATTGGACCTGAGAGAGATTGATGCTAGTCAAGGAAAATAAACTTTAATGTTATGGGTAGAACTTTCTCTCCTAGTGGATTGTTTTATAAATATTTCTCATTTTAAAATAACTTATTTTAAATTGGGTGACCATTTATAAATGCTCTGCTGGAGACTAAAAAAAAAAATGAAAGAAAAGAAAATGTTGATTATATCTCGTCAACAGAGTATAACCGGGAGGTCATTATAGTCCTTACTGTTTTCTGAAACCAAGACTATAATCAGTGCTTTGGTTGGGAAAATCTATTTTCCTCACCCAGCGGTTTTACATACTTAGTGTCTTTCATATGGAAAGGTATTTGGCTTGTCCAACTTCTCTAGCTGTGTTCATAAATCAAGATAATCATTATCAGCAGAACAAACAAGAGGAAAATATTATGATAAAATGTAAGTGAGACGTGAAAGAATATGTTCAAAGGTACAATACTAATGAAAAACATAAAACCATTATGTTTTTTCAATGTGATTTATTTGCTCATGCAGAATCTTTCCAAATTTGTTTCACTTGAAGGATACTGGAGGACTACAAACATATATTCCTATTTTGGCTTGGAACACTTAAAGTTACCTATATTTTCAAATCAAGCTTTATCTTGTTTGAGGTCCATAAAAAGAAAATGTTATTGTTCAATGCTAACACTGAGGTTTCATAATTATCTTTGCATCGTTTCTGGAATCTATAATTTTTTCAAAAAGTTGAGAATTTCACAGCGTGATTTAAATATCTGCTAATAGCGATATAAAATGTATTTAAGTGGGTCTCTTTTTTATTCCTAACACATTGAACACTATTCTGGTCTCGGTGGACTGACAGCAAATTGAGAAACCACAGCAAAATTGCTCATACACTGAACCTGGGAGATAAAATGGCTGAGTGACAGGTGGGACTAATCAGTTCATAGGTAAAAATCAAGATTGGATTTGATGAGGGGATTTCTTGGTCCGTGGTGGATTCAATCCTCTTTTCAATATACTGAAAAGCCATTTTTTTTTTTTTTGGCCAAGTTTGATTTTCATTATTCCCCAACCCCAGCTCTGTCAGCTCTCAGCAAGGGGATGTCTCACCACTACTTCCCCCAACTCCACAGCTAACCAAATAGCCTCAGGGCAAGACTCAGAGTTAACAAAAGGGTGGAGGAAAATTAAATGCCTGCTCCCTGAGAAAATCTATTTTGGAGACCTGTTATTAGTTCTGTCAGTGGTTGGTTACTTGCAAAAAAAAAAAAAAAATATATATATATATATATATATATATATTTTAAAAAGCCACACAGTGGTGGCCCCTGAGATGGTTAGGTTCAGGTGGTGACTGACTTACCTTTCTCTTGCAGCCTGTTGGTCTTGTCACCAGCAACTGAAAAGAGAAGTGATCATTTTGTCATTCAACTTAATTGTTTCTTATTGACAGAAATCATTAAACCCTACAAAGATGGCATTTTCTTTATTCTCTGGATGAGAAATTCTCAAGGAAAGACTATTTCCTGGTTAGTGGATGACTTGACTTGCATAACACAATGATTTTTTTTTTCTTGGCTCCTTTAGGGGTTCTGATTAGCTAAGTGCATTCTGGAAAATGTTGCCAAAAATGATCTTGATGTCTTTTTCCTTCTCTTCCTCCCTTTCTCCTCAATGCTAAACTTAGAGGCTTTGCCTGGGTTGCCCTCAGGAGCTGCGCTGGTAGTTTAGGTCTAGAAAGCTTTGTAGGTGATGCGGGCAGTGGGGTGGGTAGGCAGATGGAGGGAAGGCCCACACACCCCCTCCATGGGCCCAAGGGAGCCAGGACTTTGCTCCTCTGTGGAATCAGAGCAGTGTGAGAAATTGAAGAGGACACCTTGGCATTATGACCCAAAGTCCTGAAATTTGGAGCTATGAAGGATTTCATTCACCTTTGATCATAAAATTAATGTAATTCAAAAAATCAAACTGAATTTGTTTTTAAGAGCAACTAGTACAAAAATGCTGATAAAAACAGCTATCTCCTGCCCCACCCTAATCTTGCTCCTGAGCAGCAACTGCCTTCTACTCTTCCAACTGTGTCCTGAACTATTTACCTTCATATTTTAAATAAATGCTTACACTTTTATTTCATTCATTCAACGGAAATTTACGAGGCTCTGCTCAAGGTGTGGGATTTGAGCAGTGAAAAAAAAGTCACAGTCCCCTTGGAGCTGACATCTTCATCCAGGGAGGATTGTGATGAATAAAATAAATAAATAAAATATACGATATAAGGTAATGCTATGGTGGAAAATAAACCGGGAGAGTACAGAGTGCATTGAGGGGCATAATTTTCAACAGAGTGGAGAAGAAAGTTCAAAAGAAGAATGATGTGATGTTTGAATGAAAAAACAAAAATCTCTGGGAGTGACTCATAAGAATATCATCTGAGGGTAAAAGTTTAAAGCAGGGAAAGCCCACAATACGTGGAAGATAGGTTCTAGAAAAAAAGAACACCCAGGAAACTCACAGGCTAGATGGAGTGAGTGGGGGTGGGTAGCTGACAGTGTAGCCAGATCACGTAGACTCTGCTAGTCGGTTTTTCATCTCTGTGACCAAAATACCTGACACAAACAAGTTGGAGGAGGAAAGGTTTGTTTTGGCTCAAGTTTTCCTGAGTTAAAAATGATGACTCAGTTCATGGTCAATTGACTCCGTTAATCTGGGCTTAAGGTAAGGCAGAAACACCTGGTGGAAGGGTGTGGCAGAGGACAATCACTCAGCTCATGGTAGCAGGGAAGGAGGGGGGGAGGACACAAGGAAGGGGCTGGGGATAAGGTAAACCTTTCCAGGTCATGCCTCCAGTGATCCACTTTGTCCAACTAGGTCTCACCTCCTATACTAACACCACCTATGAATAGTCCATTCATCAATGGATTGATCTATTGATGAGATCAGATCCCTCACGATCCAATCACCTCCAAAATCCCCACCTCTGAATATTGCTGCATTGGAGCCCAAACCTTCAATGCATGACACTTTGATGACATTCCAGATTCAAACCAGAACAAGACCCTTCTTCCTGTCAAGGTGCAACTTTCATTCTGAGTAAGATGCAAGCTTTTGAGAGGGTGTCAAGCAAGGGATTGGCAGAATTCCAAGATGGGTCTTGTACTTAGAGGCTGCCTCTCGTTCCTGGAATCAGAACAAGTGGACAGAATGCAGGACTGAACAAAATCAGTAAGGGTGCTGCTGCAACACAGCCAGGAGGTGATGGAGGCCTTGGTCAGGAGAAGGTGGGAAGGTTGGAGCTGGTAGGGTAGTTGACAGACTGGATGCCTGTGCTAGAAAGAGGGGAATCAGAGATCACTCCAAGCCTTTTGATCTTTAGGACTGAAAGGATCCTTTCAGTCCTAAAGATCAAAAGGTAAATGAGTGTTTAGAAAGAACAAGTTGAAGAGGGAAGTGTTGAGAGCCACAGCCAAGGGACCCCAGCAAACTTTCAGACTGCCACCTGATGATTGGCTCACAGCGGCCCCAGCAACTTCTAGCTGATTGGCTCCTCTGCGGTGATGCTCATTGGGCTGTTTCCCTGCCCTTTCAGACCACGGAGCTGCTCATTGGGGGACTTTTTTGGCTCCGCCCACATGACCCAGCCAATCGGCCTCAAGAGCAGAAGGATTGTGGGAGGTGGAGAGGCTTGTTGTAGAGAGAGGCTTGTGGGAAGCCAATGGTGGCAGTTGGGCTCTGAAGGTTTTCCTGAGGAGCTGTTTTGTTTGGCCTGTGTGGTTCTAAAAATAAAGTTCGTTTCTTTTGACAAGTGGCTCCGGAATTGTGCCCAGCCAGACTGCGGCAGGGAAGAACAGGAGTTCAGTTTGGACACGCTAGTCAGTCTGAGATGACTCATGGACTAGGTGATTAGATAGCTCAGGTGCACTACACTATCTTAGTTTATCCTTTTTTCATGGTGTAATTATCAATATTAGCAATAATCAATATCTTCTTTTCACTCTCAAAAGTAGCCCTGTTTGGATGACAATTGTGGTCACCTTGTTATTGGACATGTAATTGGAAAAGTCAAGGAAGCAGAAGAGGAGAGGGAGAGGTCCTGGGTATAGTAAACCTACAGTAAGGAGAAATCCGTAAAGAGGCATAATAAGTGGATCCTAGTGTAGGTGGAAAAACAGCCAAGGAAGAGACATGGAAAACTGTCAAATGTACACTTGACTTCTGGATTTGGCTTGTGGAAGACCAATGGCATTGTGATTTCGGTTTCTGGAGAGTACTAGAAATGAAGGCCTGGTATAATACTGCTTCCTGGTTAGACATTAACTTTCCAGGATGGTGAATGAAGACTGGAGAATTTTGTTGCCCTCAACTTAATTGCTCAGTATGCTTCCTCTTAGATATCTTCTCTTTCACTATTGCTGTATCATTTTTAAAATCCATATCATTGCTTTCTTTATTTTTGATCCTATAAATAATGTTCCCTGCTGACAAAAGGAATATCCTAGGAATATGCCATTTTTTCTTGATTAATCCCTTATTAATCTTTTCCTGGAGTTAAAAATGACTTCTTATTTTTATTTTTGTCTAATTTTCTAAAAACGTTTCAGATCTTCAGCATCTATATTGTATTCCTATGAATAAAAGATTCTAGAAACTTTATATCACTCTCATTTTCCAATGGAGATTTAAGTCTGGGAGCTTAGTCAGGTTTTTGCAGTTTGAGGAAGGACAGGAAATAGATGCATATTTACATGTTTAGTAGCTAACTGATCAAATTAGGTTACACATATGTATGAATATGCCTAATGAATCCCACTATTACCTGTAATTATAATGTACCAATAAAACCAAATAAATGGTTAATTGATCTTTGATCTAAAACTTATCCATGAAAAGAAATAAAAAAGAAATCCTACTTTATTTATAACTTTGAATTAGATAAAAGTTACATTTTGAGTTATCAAAGTTATGCTTCTAATATATCTCCTAAGTTTCAGTATTCCCCTTGAGACAAAAACAAACACATAAGCCAATTCAACATTGTTAAAGCCAATTTTGAAATGCATTAGCAGAGAAAAAGAAAGTATTCATTAAAGATCTTTTTTGTCTTGAAAACATTCAATAATTCATGAATTGTTTTAGTCAGCTTTTTCTCTGCTGTGACTAAAAGACCTGACAAGAACAACTTTAGAGGAGAACACGTTTATTTGGGGGCTCACGGTATCAGAGTTCTCAGTCTATAGACAGATGGCTCAATTCCTCAGGGCTGTAGGTGAGGCAGAACATCGTGGTGGAGCGAAGTGGTTCACATGATCATCAGGAATCAGAGAGAGACTCCTCTCTCCAGATGCAAAATACACACCTCAAAGGCATGCCCCCAGTGACCCGCCTTCTCCAGTCATACCCTACCAGCCTACAGCTACCACTCAGTTAATCCATCAGGGATTAATTCACTGGTTGGATTAAGGCTCTCATAACCCAACCATTTCTCCTCTAAACTTTCTTGCACTGACTCACACATGAGCTTTGGTGGGACACCATGAACCATAGTCAATTCTTTTAGTAGCTAGTTCCCCTGAATGACAGGAGGCAGGCTTTTCTCTGCCTCTGGCTTCCTTTATGATGGGCACTTGATTGAGAACAGTTTTCTATGTACAGCTCCTATCCCACCAGGGGTAGAGTGGAATGTTATGATCACATGTTTCAGCCTGGGGCACTGGAGTATGGAATGGTCCGTCTTCCATGCACAATCTGTTACAAGGGTAGTCAGGACTTGTGGTGGATCAGATCAGAGCCATGGGAACCAGGCAGGTCACAGGGTTAGTCACAAGACTGATCCAGTCTGCCTGGCTCTCAATTTCAGCTCTTCCACTTGCTGTCTATCTACTCTTGGGCAGATCTTTCACCTCTGGGCATTGATCACCTCTTGAATAAAATGGTTAATAATGATAGTGCCTACCTCCTGGGGTTCTGCAATGATTAAATGAATTAAAACATGCAAAACACTGGAAAGAATGCCTAGCTGACATGTAGCTACTCTAATTATTCTATTTTATTTTAAAAAATTTTAAACTTTGTTAATTGGTATATACAACCTCTCTAATAATCAGCTCAAATTCTTCCCCAGATACAATTGCTCTAATGAATTTAGTGTATATTCTTTTTAATTTTAAAATAATTATATAATGCATAATGAAATATAAAATATACCATATATAGTAAATATAGTATATATAAGTATACATTATGTATTTTTAGACATCTTTAGATATATGTCCAAAGCAAAAGTTGAAATTTAGGCAGTTGACTTATTCCTAAGCTACTGGGAAGAAATAAATTTCTTAAGATAATTATCCACTTTTTCCTTAGGGAAAAAAGACCTAAGTATTCTTGAAGGAATTAAAACCAATATATATATAAATAATTTTGTAGATTACTCATGGATATATTCATAAATGAATAAGTATTTTTTTGTGTGTGTGCATGTGAGTGTGATTTTTTTACACAAATGGTATCTTGCTATATATGTTGTCTGCAAGTTGTGTTTTTATTCAACAGTTTATTTTTGAGATTTATGCATGCTGATTTGTGTAAACTTAATTCAGCGCTTTATACTTCTGAATATCTTTCCAGCAAATAAATATGCCACATTTTACATATTGGCAAGTATTACAAATTCTCCAGTTGCCTCTCCACTTCAGACGTTTACAGAGGGGTGTCTGAGTCATGCACTCAGAGAGACAACTCCCTGAAACTGAGGTTTCCATCCCTTTCAGCAAGATCCGAATTCTCAGTTGGGCTCAGTGTTTCCTCCTCCTTTGCCAGCAGAAAGACACCTGGGCAGGTACTTTTAACTCCCATCTCCTGCTAAGTGAAGAGATGAGCAGAGGTCAAGGCAGAGGCCCTATGAATCCATCTCCTGCAGATGCCAAGGGGCATCCAGGTGTTTGGCCTACCATTAATACCCTAGAAGGAAGACAGTCTTAAAAGGAAGCAGAATGAATTGCTGCACATGAGTCCCTCCCCTTTTTCACTGTCTCTAGACTAGTTGAATTAGTCTGAAATCAGACACCAAGAAATTTTTCAGGGCATGTTTTGAGCAAGTTAACTCAATCATAAAATATAAATAACAGTCATCTGAATTGTCAGAATGGTTGTGAGCAATAGCTAATTAAATAGATTGTAAAGCACTTTTTATTTGCAAAATGCCCTGTTGGAGAGACAGAGGCTTAGAGGCTGGCATCGGGTCAGTGCAAATTCTCCTTCTCAGGAAAATAGACTTCATCTTGCAATTCATGATGCTATAAAATTTCTAATTTGAGGATTTGTGAAGAGATGTACAATCTGTTGCTTCATGCAGTCCATGGCTGGATACGACTAGGCCCATCTGCTCCTGGGGGAATGACTTGAACATGTCTTCTCTTTAGTATTTTCATTTCAGGTGTAGGTGTTTAGAAAAGGCAATTACTAAAATTAAGCATATTGAGATATCATATGAAAACTTATAAGTTCAGCCGCAGGATCGGGCCGTGCTGGGCAGTAATTTCATCCAGAGATCTGTGCAGAGAGTTCCAATGGACCCAGGTATTTAAGACCTTGCTCTAGGCCTGTCATATTCTAAGAACCAAGCCTGGACTCTGGGGCTGTTGGTGAAGTAGCTCTCCCCCAGCTTTCTCTGAGCATTCTCTGACTTTTTACTTTATGTATTTCTAAGCCCCAGGAGGCTGGACCCTATAAAAACATGCTTTTGTGCATAGCAGTTTGATGTCCCCAAGAAATGTCCAGTGACTATGAAAGGGAAAAAAAACAAAGGTTGACTCTCTCTTGGGCAATGTATTTTTCTAGAGCTGCTTGGGAATATGTCAAGTGGATATTTTTTATTTTCTTTTATTTTTGTAGAATATGAACATACGTGTAGAATGAAACATTATAAAGCAATTTTATCTGAACTTTAGCATAGTTTCCCTCTTTTTGAAATTTTAATATACTAACCACCCTGAAAGGGAGGACACATTTTGAAATGTACTTTGTAATTAGTTCAGGCTTTGGGGAAAGGGAATTTTAACAGTGGTTTTTAAGGATTTAGGAAGTACACTTGACAAGGTATCTATCTATCTATCTATCTATTTATTTATTTATTTAATGGTTTTGGTGTATCTCCTTCATAATTGACCCTGTATTGAATACAGCATTAGGAAAAACAAAACAAAACAAGACATGGTCTTTGTTTTTCTGGAAATTTCAATCTCCTGGGAAACTCAGAAACAAATATATTGCTAAACTATATGTAATTTTTTAATCTTGGAAGCACTATTGTTTGCTACAAAATATTCCACCAGGGGGTGGGGAGGCAGTGGCCTAGGCTAGGGAATCAGGGTCTGTAGCTTCTAGAACTTACTGGAGACCCAAAGAGCATTAAGGTGGGCCAGAACAAATGGCAAGCCTGCAGGTGCAGAGCATTACCTGAATGGACAGCACATTTAAAGACCTTATCAACAAAGGGAGTGCACCTCTTTTAGGGAACTGAAAGCAGTCCTCTTTCGCTAGAGGGCAGAGAGGAAGGACAAACTTAAAGAGGAGAAACAGAAGAGGCAGGATGGGAGCAGTGCTGAAGGTATGCTAAAGGCAAAAGGAAGCCACCCAAGCATCTTGAAAAGATCATTGTGTTTGCAGAGTACACAAGGAAATGAGAGGGCAGAGGAGACTGTGAGCAGGTTCCTGTAATTTGTGTAGGTGGGAATTATTTTATAGAGCATACTACATGCACATACATATGAGGATAAAGAATGGAAGTAAGAGACAAAGAAAGAAACACGTGCTTATATGTTTGTATGTGTTTCAAAACTGCCTTGTCCCAGTGTATGAGAATTGATCCAAGGTGCTGTGAACCTGTAGAAAGAGGCAGACAGTCAGGATTGCACAGAGTGTAATTTATAGGGAGCTCACTCATCAAATGTCATCCTGAGTAGCTGTAAGACCAGTGGGTCTCCACGGTCAGGAATAGGGTCTATTAAGAGATCAGGATAAAACCGATTTATTCCAAGCCAGAATATATTTGGTTTTTCTTGAATTCATGTCAAGGACATTGGGCACATTCTTGGCACTGATGTTGCCAGGGTTCAGGTCATCAAGTTCCATGTATCACTCAGATGTTTTTGTTTATTTATAAGGGAAACTTTGTGGGAAAACCAGTCATGGTGGTATGACTCAAGATGGCCGCCGTCATGTCAAGCTGAATCCCTACAGCGTGGTTATGTGTGGTGGTGTGTGTGAAAGAGAGACAGAAAGACAAATGCAAAGTCAGAAATAGAGAAGAGAGGAGGAGGCAGAGAGGAAGAGATATAAAGAGGGAGAGGATGGGACAGATATTGAGAGAGAGAGCTAAGTTAAAAAGCTTGGAGGTGGATTTTAACGTTAGCGATAATGACACTATTCTAAGAATTATAAAAATGAATTTTAAAATGTGTCCTTTCCTCTTACAATCAGTGTGGCTATTAAAATAACAAGATACAAGAAGAAACATGATGATAAGCTTCAGGTAAGACTGTGCATAGAATTTTCTATCATTTTTCATACAACAGCAACAAAAACAAATGATAAAATTTAACGGGTTCAAATCTTGGCTTTGTTGTTTTCTAACCATGATAATTATCTGATATTTGGAAGCATATTTGGGGACATTTGTCCAGAGCTTTAAAGTGAAAAGTACACATTCAGGTTTCTTCAATAAGTTAATAAAATTTATCAGGAAGAGGGTTGGGGGAAGCTCATGGTCATGACAGGAGCTCTAGGAATGCCTCAGAAGTTATGCCCTGGTTCATTTTCTAAACAAAACTGAGAAACAATGTCAATTCCCATTATAAAAATATAAGGAGTAGCTTGGTGCTATGATCTGTCCCAATTCTTCTATTGTCAGATCTCTCTCTCTCTCTCTCTCTCTCTCTCTCTCTCTCTTAGTGTATACCTAAGACTTTAAATTTAAATGTGCATGGCCACAGTATTTACCTCTTTGGAAAAGTAGTTTCCTGAGTACTTCTCCTACAGAATGACCCAGTAGTATTGGACAATTACCTAAATCTTTTGGGCCTCATTTCCTTAGGCTGTAAAGTAATAATAGTGCACCTGCCCTAGAATCAGGGGTCAGCCAAAGCCCAGTTTTGTCACAATATTCATTCATTTACACAAAGTTGCATATTGGTCACAAGATCAATGGCTCTAAATCCTAAAATATTTACTATTTGACTCTACTGAAAAGTTTTGCTGACCTCTGGATTATGTGATTAGTTTCCAGACTTCCCTTTCCTCCTCTTCTGTTTCATTTTTTTTTTGGATCCCTCTCTCCCTACTTCCTATTTTTTCCTTTCTTTCTTAGCATCTGAATTTTGTATTATTTCTTCAAATAATATAGTATATATTTAAGCCAATACAGGACACAAATTAACGTTGATGTCTTTTTGAAAGGTCTGTATATGGGAGTGGTTTTTAGTTATTTTAGTTTCAAAATTACTAAATTGAATTATTTTATGAATTTTACTATAGTGATATATGAAAAGTCCTGAATGTTGAGAGCTACCTACAGTCTTTAGCAAAATAGTGAAATGATGCAATGTGTCTGAGTTTTCCTTCTCTACATGTTTTCCCCTAAGAAAACCCTCTTCTTTCTTCAACTTGTATTTCCTATTTGTTCTCACCACCCCTGAAAGTCATTCTGAGGTTCTCAGTGCCCCTGGGGCTGTTCAAAGCCCAGGAGCCCTAAGGGGCCTACACCTGACTCTACCCCTCTCAGCAGTGGAAAGGATCCTCAGGGCCTTCCCATCTCCTCTCTGAAGGAGAAACTTCCATTTGGTGTCCTCCTGCTTCCTACTGAATGACAGCTGGCTAATCAGATAAATTCAGCCTGTTAATTTTATAAAGATGGTTAATTTTTACTAATGGCTTAATGAATTTATTCCTCCCAGGTGTTGACACATTTGTATTTTAGTCTGAGTTTTCTGGAGATGGTGCCTTTGTTATCCCAAAGGAAGGACTGTAGTGGAGGGAATCCAGGAAGTTTAAGAGGCATTTAAAGCAAGGGAAACCTCTGGATGCTGCTCAAATCATGGTAGGAGAGACGACTGTCCATCCACCCTGTGACTTTCAACTCAGTCTTCCATCTGCTAATGGTATTGGCCTATGGAGAGGCAGCCTCATATGTTGTGCCATGCCTCACCATGACCATGTGACATGGTATTAAGTTTGTTACTATAGCCATGTGACAGAGCATTTGGGGGCCTCCGACTGCTCCTATGTCCTTTGCAATTATTAAGGGATCAAATTAAATAACATGCATAAAAATTCTGGCACATATTAGTCTCAGTAAATGTTCCTTATGTCTCCATTAAAGTGCAACTCTGATGGCTTATGCTTTGGAGTCAGAAATCTTCATTTTCTTCTTATGCAGAATTTGCTTATTGATTTAGAAAACAAGGCCATTTTATCCTTTTTGTATTCATTATCCCAATTTTAATAATAAATTAACTAGAAGGGATAATAATTAGAATCAGAGAAGTCTGAAATATTAAGGGGTATTAGAAAACAATTTATTCTTCTGTTTCCCAGACACACTGAGAGGTTAAATGGCTTATTCAGGGTGTCCAGGTGTCCTGCTAGTGGCATGCCTAAAGTTAGAAACCAGACCTTTCAAATTCCAAGTTTTCCCCAAGTTCAAAACCAAACAAATAGCACACTTTGTTCCCTGAGATTTCTATCATATGAAGAAAAAAAATGCTGAAACAAAACCTGATTGGAGCCAACACATGGAAAGGTTTGCTCAGAATACCTCCATGACTGGAAAGGTTGCATATTTCATCCTATTGTGATGAGGAAATGGTCAAGCTCTCAAATCGACTTAATGAAGCAAGAAAATAGGTCATTTTGCTTTGACTATCCTTTCGTGGCTGCTTTTTAAGCCTGTTTCTGTAACTAGCAATGAAACCTGCCTTCCTTGCATTTATTATGGGATGAAAACTGAGCTTCTGCATGTGGATGGCATAACTCCGGGGAGTCACCCTACCACTTGAACTTTAAATAGGCCTCTTGTGCTGTATTCATGTCTCATGCAAAGTATGCTCTCCCTGTTGCTGGTTTGCCCAACAAGAAAGTGGCCATGCACAGCTGCCTGACTGGGTCTTAGTACTTGGGGTAATAACCTGGAAGGCTGCAGGTCTCTTTTTCCACCCCTTCCCCAATCCCCATGCAACTGTTAGAGTCCCTCCTTCCACCAGTCGCCCCACCCTCCCTTTCAAAAATTACTTTCAGTAATTACTACAGCTCAAGGATGCTGTCCAATCTAAAATAGCTAATGAGAACCAGTCCTTCAATCTAAACTGTAATCAGCTTATAACAAGCTCCCTTTTCCTGTGCTTCATTACTGTGACACAATCTATTTTTCATACCTCCAAATGATAAGGCAGAGTTGGGGGGGGGGATAGCTTTCTATCACCAGGCTTGCCTGAAAAGAAGATGGACTTAAGCATGCAGAATTGATTTATTTGCATTCTTCTATTGCTTTGGTGCCTGCATCTTTGAAAGAAGTTAATATCGTATTTTCGATTTGGCCCTAAGAACAGCAGGGCCTGACAATCAAGCATGCTTATTACAGCCAGGAAGAACAACAACAAAAAAAGTAGCCCAGCATCGTTCAAGTGCATTGTGATTTATTTGGACATGTGCAGACTCAGTGCAGAAAGTATTTTTAACTGTGTCGGGGAATGCTGTCTCTCTCTGTGTGTTTATTTTCCCTGGAATTTGTGTAATTGTTACCTATAACCCACTAGCTACTTACCTGCCTTCCTTTTTAATGTGCCTGTGTAAAGCT